>NW_026068028.1:2101796-2192446 GCF_014885135.2 Alexandromys fortis | reverse complement strand
ATATCCTAGGTGGTAATGGGAGACTTCCTGGATGGAATGGAATTTAAACTGAGCTTCAACAATGGAACAGTGGGCAGGAAACAAGCAAAAGGGTGTGTGTGTGTGTGTGTGTGTGTGCGCGCGCGCGCGCGCGCGTATGTGTGAGTGTGTATGTTGGGGTCTAAGGGACTCTAGAAGGAGTTGTTTCAGATAAGGGAAAAAGCGGGGAGGGTTGTGGAAGGAGTGCAATCTGTGAGAGCTGGAGAAAGATGAGCATCAGATGTCTCCGTAAGGATTTGGAAAGGTTTAAGTGAATGATGTAACATTACAAAGCAGCTGGTGAAGGTTACTCTGGCCTCCTTTTAGGAGATGGTGTTAGGTGAGAAGCGGGTCAGTGTCCCGCTGGAGCACGGGAAGGAGATTCAAAGGCTAGCGAAGCACCTGCTCTCCAGAGCACTGAGACAGTAGTTTGCTGGAGTTAGGAGCAATGGAGATAGGCAGAGGGAACACATTCAGGATTGTCTGGGAACCACATAAGTAGTCCTTGGTCTTTATGAGGTCGTGGAGGTGGGGGTACTGAGAATGAGTCTCAGGTTTTTGACCAAAATGCTTGGATGAATGAGGTCCTATAGGCCTGTAGAGACACTGGAGGAGAACATGTGTTTGAAAGAGTACAAAGGAACAGATCACAGCTTCAGTTTGGGTGTGTTGAGCTTGAAAAGTCTGACCCTGAGAAGACAGGGACCAAGTGTGAGGGTCAGAAGTGAGTGTGTCTTGAAGATATGGATTTCATGGCTTTGTTAAGCCTGAGGACTTGATCCTGTGCCCTAGAAAGAAGATGCTGAGTGAGAGTCAAAGGAGTTGGGTCCTAGGACAGAGCTCTAAGGAACTCCAACCAGTTGGTGAGAGAGGAAGGCCAGGCAGAGAGACCAAGGGACAGCCAGAGAAGCAGAAGATAGGTGGTGGGGAAGGCGGGGTTTTGGTGGGGGAGGCGGGGCTTTTTCATGCTATATCCACTTCCTGTAGGGTCTACAGGCCAATTCTGCGATCATGTTTGCAGTCCTGGAGACTCTATAACTTGTGATATTGCTCACAAATAAACAACACACCGTTCCCTGCAGTTTGCACAGGAAAGCCCTGACTTAGGGCACAGATCAGTCCATGCATGCTAGTTTTCAGCAGGCTTTCCGTACTCAGAATGCTCTCCTGTTTGCACGATTGTCATAGAGTCACCCCTGCTCCTGGAGCCCAGAACCAACCGGGCAGAGAAGCTTCCGCACAGAGCTGCGTGGTGTAGCATGTCCTGACACACGTGCTCTGATGCTTAGCCAGTTCTGCTCCCGTGCCACTGTGTGTGCTGCGTCACTGCAGGCGTGGGACTCCACATCCTGAAAAGCGATACTGAGAGGTGACTGTTTTCAATATAGGAAAGAAAAGAGAGAAGGACTCAGCTAGCCCCACCTGTCTGATTCCCAAAGGCTTGTGAATGCTCTTCCAAGAGCATCTGCCTCTGCTGTTTGGTGCTCAGAGACACATGACTAGGGCTTTCTGCAGCCAGGACATGTGAAGTGTCATCCCTTTGTGTCCATGGCAGTGGTTACACAACTCTGCAGAAGTCTTAGTAGGTCACAACTTGAACCACACCAGTAAGATAATGGGAAGGCACTCTGGGTAGTGCTGCCCTGGATAGTTGGCTGGTTTGGCTAGACTGGCTGGCAGTGAGCTCCAGAGATCCACATGTCTCTGCCCTCCTGCCTGCCTCCGCACTGGGGTTACAGGTGCATGCCACTGTGTCCAGCATTTACATAGGTTCTGGGGATCCAAACTCAGGTCCACGTGCTCGTGTAGCCAATACTTTACCCGCTTACCCACTGAGCCATCTCCCCAGCCCATATGCTTTTCTGAATAAGTTTCAAATTCGCAGAATTCCAGGGCTGAAAGGGTACTAAAGATTGATATAGATTAATTTCATTTTATAGTGAGGAGACCGAGGAATATTGGAAAAAGGCATAAATGACCTGGGTACCATTGTATGCTGTTTTCTGAGCATCTGGGATTGCGATTGACTCCCTCAGAGAGTAAGTCCTGAAGGGAAGGGTAGAGAGGCCAATGGATTGGTGATATGTCAGTGGAGTAGGTTTTTAGCATGTATTGGCATTTCTGATCAAATACTTATAATAGTGCCAAAGGAAAAACCCAGTTGCAAGAGTGGAAGGATGGGGGGAAATTAGATTGAATTTATGAGCAAAAGCTGCTCCAAGAATTTTTCCCCTTGGAAAATTTTAAAATATTGAACAGAGACTTTGTTCTCCGCACGGGAAAGGGTTCTGGTGAGCTGTTTCTGTGCTTCTTGCTAATGTCTCCAATAAGCTCAACTCCAAGGGAGCCAGAGAAGCCATAAAACTTGTAAAATCCACAAATGTTGGACCTGCTCGGTCATCTTCAAGAAAGAAGGAACAGAAAAGCACTGGAGAATAAACCAGCAATCCCCGCAAGACTGTGGAATAGTGCTCTGAGTTCTTTGGAACAGAGCCTCTCCCCAGGGCTCCAGGGGCCACCATAGTTGAAAGTCTGCATTAGCTTTGGGTATGTCAGAGAAGGCAGGGCTCTCGGAGATTCTCAGGCCAACTTCTCCTCAACCTCTCACCTGCTCTGGCGGAGGGGTGTTCCATTGCCCGGCACTTATTCCAAGCCTAGAGGGAGAAAAGAGGCAAGCATTTCCTAGAATCGAAGAGCAACCCACCCCTCACCCCAATTAAAGGAGAAAAAAGCATAGAAGACTTCTAAAGAAGTCTTGTCCAATCTCTGGGGGTGCGGATTTTTCAGAGCAAGGAGTCACCATCTGGAAAGTGTTGATGTTGGGGTACACAGCCCAGAGACCAGGCAGTGCTGTTCCCAGTCTATGCTGGAAAGGCCACTGGAGATCTAGACATGCCACCTCAGAATGCAGCTAGGGTTCTGCCCACCACCCCCGCACCCAAAGTTTTATGGTACTAACAGATTTTTAAACAATAGCCCTTGTTAAAAAAAAAAAAAAAAAAAAAAAAAAGCTTTTCTTCTTCCTCCTCCACTAACGTCAGAGGTGGTTGGGGGACACAGACTGGCAGAAGAGGGAATATGACCTCATTTTGCTCTGAGTGTCAGGGTCAGTGAATGTGACTTGTTCTGTGGAGGAGCCAGGAGAGCTGTTCTGTTTTCTGTGCCATGAAGCCCGTTCTTTCCCTTGTTCTGGCCATGAGGAGGTCAGGAGTGTAGGAAGGGTTACGATGGGTCCTGTGCCGTCTGACCTCCAGACTTCTTCCTCTAACTGCTCAAGATTATATCTGCCAGTGTAGCTCAGCCGCTCTTTGTCCCTCTGTCTGGAGTACCTTCCTGTTCTTAGGATAGCTCTATGAATCTTCAATTGTGCCTGTTTGCACAGCCCACCCGGACAGAGAGGAAGTGGTGTGTCCCAGCCTGCCAGTATACATGTACATATGTGTGAAAAGTATGTATGTATGTATGTATGTACACACATGGCATATATGTGTGTATATGCACAGAGAGATTAATATGTGTGCATATATATATATATATATATTAATGTAAGCACTTCCAATTTCTTCTGCTTTCTGTGTTGTCTCTGTGTCTTAAGTGCGAACAAAGCTGTGAAGGCCTTTCAGGGAATCCTAACGGTCTCAGCATCGTTCTCCACACTGTCGTGTGCATGCAGCCTTCCACAATTAAGCCTTTAAGTCGGTGGAGCTGGCTGGAAAAACCACCACAGTCTTACGTGCCTTCTATAAAGAATCCAAATGCCAGAAGAACCCCTATCTGCTGCATCTGTACTCTGAATTGTTCGTTCTGTACGTTGGATGTAGGTGTATTGGATCGTATCGTGGTGGATGGTGTCTATTAAAAGGCCTCCCCCCGTATCCGGAGGGAATATTCTTGCCTGGTATTTTTTAATGAGCTGTGCTGTTTGGATGGGCCTTGTGCATTGCTGCCAGCGGCATGTTCTGTTTGGGAAGACTGTTCACATTCTATCTTGTGCTCTTTGTGTTTGAACCTCACTGAATAGGATCCAGAGGGTTCCCCGGGCCGTGGCTGTATCTCGCCCGGGAGTCAGCCAGCATGCTTGTGGGTAGCCCCAGAAGCCTGTTAATGCTTGCCAGTGTGTCTGGAAGGGCACCCAGGGAAGAAGTTAATTAACTTGTGAGTTTTCACTATGACTTGCCCGGAATGACTACACCTCCAAGTCTGTGAAATTATGAGGTTTGTCCCATTCAAAGATGCTGGAAGCAATGATTGTCAACACTTCAGTGATGGAAGCCAATGTACAAACTGTGGCAGGGCAGAGGTGGGAACCCACAGCGGCTAGACTCTATGGCCATGTCTAGGGAGTCAGCGTTGTCTTTGTCTTCCTGTGACCGTGTGTTCACACCTGTGTCTTAGGAACCATTCCGAGAACAAAAGACTCTGCATTGTTTGAAATTTTACATTTCAAAGGTTCATCTAAGACAAAACAAAAGCATTAAAAATAAACCTAGAAACAAATTGAGTTAGTGGATCATATAATTTTCTTCCAGACTGTATTTTTTTTCATTTAATGTGGATATAAATAAGATGGTTTGTTGAGCAAAGTCCATTTCAGTTCAACACATTAAAAAAAAAATTACTCGTGGGCTGACAAAGAGTGAGATGTGTATATGGTCCAGAAGCAACAGCCTTGCTGTTCCCAGGCTGTAGGCCTGCTGTCCATGCTGACGAGCTCCTTCCTAGACCCCTGTTTTCTTACTTATAAACATGGAGGTGGAGCTTGGTCATCTTTAGCGTTGGTTTTATTCCTGAGCTCCATTCCATTATTACTGACGGGTGTGGTAGCATGACACATACAATGGTGGGGTTAGCCTCTAACTCTAGGGATAAGCCAAACAGTGAGGCAGTGGCTCATTAGACTTTGGTGGGAAGAAGAAACACAATGTTACTACTGAGTCAGGTGGGAAGAAGAAACACAATGTTACTACTGAGTCGGGTGGGAAGAAACACAATGTTTCTACTGAGTCGGGTGGGTAGCAATGCCCATTATTGAGACAATAGGAAGGATTCGTGGAGATGGGGACATGGGAAGACATACAAGTGTTGGGGGAAGGCCGCTTGTTTGTTCCCAGCTGCTCAGCCCCGAAATAACCACACAGAAAGTGTATTAATTAAATCAGTGCTTGGCCTATTAGCTTTAGCTTCTTATTGGCTAGCTCTTAGATCTTAATTTAACCCATTCACATGTGTATTGCCACGGGGCTATGGCTTCCTGGCAAGATTCTGTTCAGCATCTGTCTACATGGCTTCTCCCTGACTCCACTTACTGTCTCTATATATCTCTTCCAGCCTGTCTATATTCTGATAAGCCATTGGCCAAAAGCAGCTTCTTTAGTCATTAACCAATAAAAGCAATTATACACACACACACACACACACACACACACACACAGAAGGACTTCCCACACCATACATGTGTCTTTTTTTCTTTTCTTTTAAAAATAAGTAGACCATATTTTCATGTTCCTCATACTGCCCAATGGGAAAAGAGCTGCAGCACCAGCATTCATGTGACATGTGTTACAAGAGGATCTATGATAAGCACAAGAAGAGAGACCTGTGATGTTGTGCACACCTCAGCGGAATGTCCCTGAGTGAGCCTCTAAGGGAGCCTCCTCTGTGCCCACCCACAGGTGCTCTTCCCTACTCACCAGGATGCCCTGGGAAAGCTGAAAAGGAAGTTCCTTCATCAAGGCAACAAACCCAACTCCAGAACCCCAGTGCTAATTCTGCTCTTCTGTGGGTGGATTCTCTCATGGACCAGATTCACAGTAACAGAAGGTCTGCCCTGCACAGGGAGGGAGGGACCTCTCTTGTATCCGAACCACATTCACTCAGTTGCAAATTAAAAATGGTCTCAAGGATGCCTGTCCTCATTCTAGGCCTAATGAGTACAGGGTGCAGCTGCTGAGGCTCCGGGAGACATCTGCCTTGCTAACCCAATGAGAAGAGAAACAAATGGTGTATCTGTTGCTGGGTCTATAGTTGATTAACTAGAAGGGTATGGTGTAACTATGAATATATCACTTAATTTTTAACATGCTACCTGAAGCCATGTTTCCTCAGGAGCTATCCCGGGGGCTTTCCCACTTCACCCAGTGGTTTTAGGTCACTGTCATCATAGGAATTTGGACAGAGAGGCAGGAGGACTGTCCAAGCTCAAGGTCACCCTGGTCCTCCTAGCAAGTACCATCCTAACTAGTAGAGTGAGACATTTCCAAATAAATAAAACGCAAAGTAGTGGAATTCGAGAGTGGGTGTGTCTACACGTAAATTATTTGTGGGAAAGCCCGTGTCTTTTCTTTCCAAAAATTGAGTGTTCTGCCCAGGGCCTGGCACTGAGTGGAGTGGGTGCTCAGGGAGGGTTTGCTACGCTGAGGAGAACCATTTGGTGAGGTTCTGATGTCCTGATTTGCCCTAAGTTTACTTGTCAGGCCTTGGATTACCTGAGTGTTTTCAGCTGCAGGTTAAACTCATACCAAACCTCAGTACAGGGAGTGAGTTTTGTGACAGTGTTAGGCCATGGTTTAAAAAGAAAGAAAGAAAGAAAGGAAGGAAGGAAGGAAGGAAAGTAGACCTTAGCAGCAGCTTTGGACTGGTTTGATTCAGAAGTTATGGTATGATGGATTCCTTTCAAGGAGTATATGATATACAAGCAGCGAGACTGCCCAGGCCCGAGCTATGTGTTTGGAGACAGTGTCTGAGGAGGCAGCTGCCGAAGACCCAGGGCTGCATGACACACTGCAGGAATGCTGGCATGTTCCTAATATCACCTGACACGGAACACCTCAAGTAGTTCATGCCTTTGGTTTTTTTTTTTTTTTTCCCTCGTGTTACATAATCAGCGCATGTTTCTTGAGCATTGTTAATGTGGCAGGTGTTGTAGGATGCAGATGTTTAAAAACATGGCCTTTGTCTTCAAACAGCTTATTCTTAGTGCGGTCATGCATATGCATGAACACACAGTTTTGTGGAGAGCACACAGCTGCGAGCGGCTTCTGTCAGTTTTCCCACTGTAAGAATGTGAAAACCAAGACTCAGGGGTGATGAAGTCCTTACTCCAGCCCAGCAGTACTGGGCTTTAAGTTTTGAAGTGGATCTTCCCGCTTCCAGGCCTGTCGTCTGTCTCCTGGTACCATTAAATTGCACAATGAAGGCAACCAGAGAGGCAGTTTCCAGCCATTCCATGCTTGGGGGCTGAGTCCAGGGTCAGCGTGACTGTGAGAACTCTTAAAGTGGCGAGATATTTGAAATGATATTAACAGGAAACTCATCCATAAAGGAGACCAGGAATGAGCCCAGCAGGCATGCAGGGCTCTGGGGCTGGGCGAGAACCTGTTGCAGCTTGCTCTGGCTTCTTCACAATGTAGAGAGGTGGTTTTTCAGGGCACTGAGTGTCTGGGAAGACAATTCACGTGGCTTCACCCTGAGCTGAAAGCCAGCCCAGAGCTTTTGGCGCATGCCAGAGGCTTATTCCTGGATTCTAATGAGTCATCTTTTTAAGAAACTTACCTCATGGCCCCATTAAGTTGGCCAGTACCTGCCTCACCTTGGCCCTGTTTTCACTACTTAGTCCATTTCCATCAGCAGAGCAGGAAGACTCTGTGGACAGAGGAGCACAGATCCTGGGGTCTAGGAAAGCAGGGACACGTTCCTGAGGACCTATGACTGTCTTCACCACACACTCACTTATTTACCGTGGGATCCAAGACCCAAAATAGTCAAATGCACTCACTTGCAAGGCTTTGTTTCAGCCTTCAGCAGTCTGAATGGTAATCTTGAGAGCCAGGGAGCCCAGGACAGGAAAAACCCACTCGGAAAGCCTTCGGGCAGGAAGACCTCTAGCTTACTCAGCAGTCAGTCAGTCTTTTGTTTTGTTCAAGGACTTAAGAGAGTAGGTTGAGCTCACCCTGGTAAGGAGTTTCTTAGTTTCAGTTCCTGTTGCTGCCATAGGATGCCCTGACAAATGCAACTTGGAGGAGAAGGGGTTTGCTTTGGGGGAAATGATTTATGTGCCCCATAACTGCAGGTTACTCTGTTACTGTAGGGAATCCAACTTCGCAGGAACTCGAAGCCTCTCTAGTCACAATGTCTCTACAGTTAAGAGCCAAGAACAATGAGCAGGTGCCTGTACCTTAGAGCTTAGTTTACTTTCTCCACCTGGACCAGAAATGGTGCCATCCACAGTGGGCGGGTCTTCTCAGCTCAACTATCATAATTCAGATACCCTCACCACCCCCAGACACGCCCACAAGCCAGCCTAGTCTAAGTAATTCCTCCTGAAACTCCCTTCCTAGAGGGTGTGAGGTTGGCAATGAAAGCTAGTCATTATAGCAACCTACTTTCCTCAGCCTCACAGCGCTCATCCCCAAACACCCTCATAGAAGCATCCAGAATAATGTGTGACCAAAATAGCTGGGTACCCAATGGCCCAGTAAAGGTGACAACGAAAATTGACCATTACAAAAGAGGGCTACACTAGGCTGTGCATCCCGGGAAGGGTGAGTCACAGGGACTGATCACGTAACCATTTATCATAGAAGACTTAGTCTGTAGACCATGCTTTCTCCCCCAATCATATTCATCTCTACATCCCCCAAGCCTAGATTACCATTGTTTGTTGAAAGAGTAAGGATTTCATATGTGTGTGTGTGTGTATATATATACATACATACATATATATACAGTGAAAATATGACTATTCCCTCCCATGTAGGAAATTCTCAAAAATAAAGAAAAAATTTTAAAGAATATATACAAAACTAGATGTGAAATTTATATTAAGTACTTATACATACCATTAAACTGTCAGACACTTTGTTTCTATTGTAAATATATATGTTTACCTGAGCTGATTCAGATATAAAATAAGATGAAAAAGTACACAAGGCTCCTATATATTTTGTTGAGATTTTAAGATACAAGTCTACTGTACATCAAACCTGCGTGGATTGTCAGGTGCGTTATTCTTAAGAACTAGAACTAGATAGTCACTCAAAAGAAGCTGAAGTACAAGACGGTGTAGATGAAGGTGATTTGTATCTACTATTTGTAAAGTTCACAAGAACTTGCTACCAGAACTAAAATAAAATTGGAACAAAAAACAATCATACTAAATAGATTAGAATATTACTTAAACTTTAAAATCCAACTAGGTAAATAAAAGAGAGAAAGGATTGAGGTTTCTGGTCTCAAAAGTAAACTGGAAAGAATTGCCTGATATCCAGAGAGACCATGTAGAATGTTTGGAGGGGTTTCTCGGAAGCAGTATAGTCTTCCCAGGTTGTAAGGTGTGGTCTTTAGGAAATCCTTCTCCTTTTGCTGTTGTTTTGCTTTTTATCTCTTTGAGGAAACAGGGTTTTGGTTTTCTTTCCTTGTTAGGGACTTCTGAATGCTTAAATTTTAAGCTCTCGCAAAGTAATGCAAGGTCCCTGTTAAACTAAGTGACTGGAAGTTTGCAAGTGGGTACAGTTTTATTTTTTTTTTCTTCAATGTCACTTTGGAAAGCAGCCTACTGAAGACAGTTCTTGTTCTGTCAACTATATAAGATGCAAGGACGCTGGGGCAGAACCTCAAGGCCTCTTTACACACGTGCAGAATGTCCCACTCCGGAGCCACACCCGCGGCCCTACTCCAGATTCCTGATTGATATTCCTCGAAGTTACGGCTGTTTACACAGCTGTTATCTGGAAAGTTCAAAATAATCCAGGGTTCAAGAGGTTGGGAACGGATCGTGTTTGGTCCCCTTCCTGTCCATCATTCCTTCCGTCCTGCTTGCCTTCCCATACCTAACTGCTTGGATCTACATTCTGTGCCATTTGCTGCTGTTTTTGCTCAAAAGAAGCTCATTTGATATACATTTTTGGAACACGTGCTACAACTATTTAATCTGGGTCAGATGTTTTTGCACATCATAAAACGCATGCACCTAAGGCAAACAAACCCCTTTCAGAAGGCAGTTGGCTCCCTGCTTCTTTACAGTTTCTGGGCCCTGACTCGTCCCGCCCCCACCTCTGCTGTAAAGCCAGAAGCTTCCTCGAGTTAACATGGAATCCGAATGTTTAAAACATGAGAGCTTCATACTTAGAAATGGTATTCTCTGTGGAGGAGGGTGATTTTAGGTTTTTAGATATTAAACTGTACCATGACTCATTTGTTCTTAAACAAGTCATTCTCCCGTTACTAAAATTAATCACAAAAAAAAAAAAAAAAAAAAGACCAGGGTAGCTTGAAAAAGAAGAGGAGTGGGCACGGCCGTCCCTAACATTAGAAAGGCAGGGCTGCTGTCTTAGCATTTGCTGGGTTTGAATGATGCGCCAAGACCAAGGCAATTCATTTTAACCATTTCCTCCGGCTAAACTCTGCAAGTCAGATTAACTTCATGTACAGAGCCAGAGTGGAGGAAGAAACGCGGCAGGTGTGTTGACAGTTCTGAAATAAATGAGCTATGTCTGTAAGTGAAGCCGACTTTTGCAGTCCACACACGGCTGTCAGTTGTGCAGTCTTCGTCTGTGTGTCCAGTAGTCAAACAGTGGGGGCGTCCAGCTAAAAGCTTCTGGAGACATCTACGGTCTATTGGAGGGTTTCCATCCCAGACCCTCCTCTACGTGGCACCCAGAGTTGTTGTTTGCACTTTCCAGCTGTGAGAGTACAGCACGGCTCCCACCATGGAGTCACGGCCTGTGGATGTGGTGGCCTGGCTCTTGCCCACTTGCTGACCAAGCTTAGAACTTCCTGACGTCCATTTATATCTTGCCGTTCCCTGTTTAGACGTGTGTCCTTGGAGATAGTCTTTGGAGCGCTCTTCCCGTGTTACCCGAGGCGGTGTATTCCTTTATGTCTTTCATATCCTCCATCACCATCTGAACCCTGGGCTCTTGTTAATTGATTTTTGTGTGTCTTTCCGTTGTCATGAACACACCACAAGAGCAGGGATCTTATCTTATTCTTCCATTTAAGCTAAAACAATACCTGGCACGTTGTAAGTACTTGCTACATATTTGCTGACTAGATGGATGCATATAGTCTTTCTACAGGGAGATGAAAAATATTACGGTGTTGTGTTTGCTTCCTACTAACAGTAAAAGGAAATATCCCAGGACTCTTGGAGATTTTTTGATTTTTATATTTTTCTGACTGCACTGTCAACCATATTGAACTGGCCATGACAACAAAGACATGGGCTTGCCATGTGAGGAGGCACTGTTTTTGAAATAAAAAGTTTATTGTTCATCATGTTACTGTTTAGACTAGGTGGCCTTAAAGTACAATGTATCTTCTCAATGTTACTTAACCAGAGTCTCCAATTAATCTTCAGATTCTAAATGCCAGCCATTCTGGACACAGGAGATAAGTGTTGAATTTAAAATCTGGAGAATAATTTCTGTCTTTATAGGATCTTAACACTGTTGATTATGGCTAGCAAGCAGTGTCCTCTTTTATAGATTTCCCTCAGGAGACTTGGGTTTCTCCGACTAATCGTATATGGAGCAGCGGAGAGCTGTTAGTCATCTGTGGCTCAGCAGTGGGATAGTCTGTGTACAGTACATGATGGCTGGAAGGATACAGAGACATGCTCGCCTGCCGCCAGGTCTCTAAACCCGACAAAGTGGCTGCTAGCCGATGTTATGTGCAGGCATCAATGACAAGAAGGGAAGTTAAGGAATCATAACCACTAATAATTTGATCTTTAGAACAATTTGACTTAGGGATTTTTTTTTTTACATTTAATCTTGTTAGTACAATATGATTTTGAAAGGTTCTAAAATTCTCACTGAACCGTTTGTGCTTCCCTCTGATATTATCCTTGTGACTCTGAGAATGTGACAAATTGCTACCATTCTTTCAGCTGTCATCGGCATGAAATATGCGCACCCATCTCAGAGGTCTTCTTTGCTCAACAGCGTGGGATGTTTGGTGCTAATGTCTCGACTGTCACATGCAAAGCTGATTAATTGTGGGCTGCCATGTGGGTGCTGGGAATCAAACCTGGGTCCTCTGGAAGAGCAACCAACATTCTTAACCACTGAGCCATCTCTCTAGATTTTATGTCTGAGCCGGTTGGTTTTGGAAGAGTATTTCATTTTCATTTTGAGTTTTAATAAATGTGTGCATTAAGTCATGGGTTTTTTTTTTCTGGTATAGTTACTCCTGTGAGTAGATGTAACAGTCAGTTGAAGCCAACCAGGTATATGAATGAATCCATTGTTCAGAAAGCAACTTGGCAATACTCAGAAGCAATAGAGCATCCCAAAGCTATGGGGGTGGTCCCCACCAGGGCCACCAGGCTTCATTCCAAGTGTGATGAACAGCCATGGACACATCTGAAGGATGTTTCTAGATACTGAGAAACCGGCATGGGCAAAGCAACTGTGGGGATGGGGCAGTTGTGGCAGAAGGACCCAGGAAACAAGCCAGAATGTTCAACATGAGGGAATGAGAAGGCTGTAAAAGTCGGGGCAAGCTGCCTTCTCATCATGGTCCTGTCTTCCTGGCTGGAATAGTGGGTTTGCTTTGGCATTCCAGAGGGCGGTCCCAACTCAAAAACTAGCACTAATCCCCAAGAAGATGCCCCAATAGATAGATGTTTCTAACAGTAGGAGGAATTCAGAACTGGGATCCCCAAGAGACAGGACAAGATGTACCAGTCCTGAGCTGTGTTGTTCAAGAGGAGCTGGGAAGGGTGCCAGGTTTCTCTTCAGAATCCCTTTTTACCCACCCAATTCTTAGTCTTCCTTCAGGAAAGAATCAGGTTTGACATCTGTCTTCTCAGGAGAGTCCCCTGAGCACACCCCCACCTCAGTGTGGACTTCTGCCCCACCCTCCTCTCCACCTATATTCAGTTGCCCCTCCTCTTCCTCTCCATACGTAGTCGCTTGAGACTTCCTGACCACAGTGCTGTCATTGTTTCCCCATCTCTATTCTTATACGGTGGCCTCTGGTGAGCAAAGCCATCCTTTGGTCTCATCCCCAGTGCTTGCAGGAACTCTGGCTTGTAGGTGCCTCTTGATACTTACCAAGTTAGCAGAGAAAAGAGGAGACCTCAGTGAGACCCTTCTTGAGTTAACCTTGACGTTGACAGAATTTCTGATTTAACTTTGTTGACACCAGCTCCATTCTAACAGGCTTTCCCTGAGCCAGTCACGTGTGGCCTCTGAGCATCACGGCTGGTTATTGAGAACAAAGAGTAACACCCAGTTCTTTGTGCAAGTGCCATCCAATTGTGACATCCAAGTTTCCTGCCCTTGAGAAGGTAGAAGGCACAGAGCCATTCTGTGCAGCACTTCACGCGTTTCGGTTTGAGTGCAAACCCCATGCACTGTCTGTGTCGACGATGGGTGTGGACTGTTAAACAGCTGGGGTGCTGAGAACAGATGATTACAATAGTCCTCCAAGTTCCCTCTTGTTTACTGAAACAATAACCAGGGAAGAAAAAGACAAGCTTTAAAAATACCTTGGTATTCATGTAGATGACACAGCCTTACCTCATAGCAGCGGAGAATGAATGGTTCCCACTAGCTGTCCTTCTGAAGAGTTTTTAGAAAGAAGACCCTCCTGCTTTCCCTTCCTTCCTTCCTTCCTTCCTTCCTTCCTTCCTTCCTTCCTTCCTTCCTTCCTTCCTTCCTTCTTCCCTCCCTCCCTCCCTCCTTCCCTCCCTCCCTCTCTCCCCCCCTCTTCTTTCTTTTTTGTTTTTTTGATAGGGAATTTTTAAAAAATCCTGATAGAAAAACTAAACAAAAAGCTTAGGCAAAAAGAAGGGTCCCTAGGGATTTTGGTGCGGCTGTCCCCCCCCCCCCCCCCCGTCTCATCCAGGAGGGAGAAGCAGAGGCTGCTCAGAGCTTAGGAAAGGGGGATTGTGCCACCGTTCCTCTCATTTGCATGATGCTGTAGATGGTGCATGGTTTGCTTTGAATAAGTGTGTCTCTCAGAGGGTGGGTTTGTAAGCATTCTGAGGAGCCTTCTACCAAACTCCTGTTTCAGATTATCCATCTTAGTTTTGAGAAAAAGGTTTTTGGTGCTTCCTTTGGTGATAGTTTTTAGCTTCTAAACCAATGTTATTTATTTACAATAGTATTTGAACTGTCAATATTGTACTATTACTGCTGAAGGGTTGCTTTCTTTTTTTCCTTTTTTTTTTTTTTAATGAGAATCTCAGGGAAATTGATGAACCTGATAACCTAATTTTAGACCTCCCGAAATTTGGCAGATGGGTGGTATTTATAGTGTTCTGAATCAGTTCCTATTAGAAATTTAAAAATAGTTGCACATTAGAGAATATATTTAAGAAAGAAAAGGTTTTTAACCCTAAATCTGGTGCCCAGGGATTTGTTTTTAGCCTCCTAAGCTGGGTGTGCATTGTGGTAGCAATTTCTAAAGAGGCTTTTTGTACTCTCTTCATTCTCTTTCCTGTGTGATGCTGCTGTTGTCATGGAAACAGATCTTGGAGTTGCTTTGTTATAGAGCGTAAGGGACTCTGTGATATGGAGATTAACCACAGGTTGCTGTCATCTACATACAGTTGTGTATGATGCACTTTGTACAAAGCTTAGAACACTGTTTTTGAGGGCACATCATTTTTGACGTCTGTGAATAAAACACACACATATTTCAGGTTGTCAGCCATGGGCTCCATGAAAAGTGCAAGCAATGGGCACATGGAACTTCTTTTAAAAGTAAGCGAATTCTGTCCCTGGTCGAGGCGTATCTTATCTCTATTTTTTTTTTTTAATTTTCGAGACAGGGTTTCTCCATAGTTTTTGGTTCCTGTCCTGGAACTAGCTTTTGTAGACCAGGCTGGCCTCGAACTCACAGAGATCCGCCTGCCTCTGCCTCCCGAGTGCTGGGATTAAAGGCGTGTGCCACCACCTCCTGCCTCTTATCTCTATTTGTGCAGTTGAGGACAGTACATTGAGAAAGGAACCATGTTTTTTTTGTTTTGTTTTGTTTTGTTTTGTTTTGTTGTTTGTTTGTTTTTTGGTTTTTTGGGGTTTTTTTTTTTTTGAGTGTCATGGGAAAGGAACAAGGCCTCAGTAAAGGGGATTTCTGTTAAAATGTCCAATCTTATGGCGGTGACATTGGCTCCTGAGATGAAAACAGTCTGTGTACAGTCATGTTTGTGTGTGCTAAGAGATCTGATGTTAGAATGGTTCATCAGCAAGCTTGCACATGGTGAGATAACCCAGTCAGATACCAGAGCAGGACACCGTGTGACACTGTGGCTTGGCTCATCAGGGTGTGAGAAGGGCTCCTCAGCACCGGAAGACGTAGTACACCCTCACTGCTCTGAGATTGTCCTTGGCCTCAGTTTCCCTCACCTTTAGTGGCATTCTTCAGAGTCATACTGAGAATGTAATAGGGGAATAAAAGACTTGTATCTAGTATTTGGTGTATGCTAATCCCCCACCCCCTACCACACCTCCCAGTCCCGTTGGTGTTCCTGGGGCAGTGGGCCTGCAGCCTCAGGATCCCCTGGGAACTTGTTAGAAACACAGAGACCAGGTGCCATAGAGGGACTGGTCACTTGATTCCCCTCTGTATGCTGTCAATGTGTTTTATTATCATTGGTTAATAAAGACACTGCTTTGGCCTATGGCAGGGCAGGATATAGCAAGGCGGAAAATCTAAGCAGAGATAGAGCAAAGAAGGCAGAGTCAGGGGGATACCTTATAGCCACCTGACTATAAGAAGCAAGATATAACAAACCATGAGCCTTGTGGTAAAATATGAAATAATAGAAATAAGCTAATTTAATATATAAGAGTTAGTTAGGAATATGCTTGAGCCATTGGCCAAACATTGTTGTGATTAATACAGTTTTTGTGTGATTATTCGGGCGTGGGTGTCTGGGAAACGATAAAGCAGTCTCTGTTTACAGTCCCTTGGCTCTCTACTTGAGTCATGCACTTGAGAAGCTTTACCCGAGCACACTTCCCTCAGCATTTTGTCACTACTGCTAATGTTGCCCTCATCACTGGTGATGGTGTGTGTGTCTTATTGGGGATCAAACCCACAGCTCGCATATGCTGAGTACATGCCCTATCACTGAACAATATACCTCCATGGACACAGATTTGTCTTGGACATGATTATGGCTCTTATTGACATGTAAGCCTTCCGCCAGCTCTCCATTGAGCTTACCCACTCCAGTGTTCAAAGGAGGTATGGGAGGAGGTGGCTTCCATCTCTTGAGTTGTTGGAAGAGCAGAATGAGAATCTCTCTGTGTTTATTTTACTATCAAGAGCAGGATAAACTCCAGTTCTCAAAGCTTGTAGCTATTTACCCCTAAATTTCAAGCATCTGGATGCATTGCCTATAGTAAGCTATAAACAATAGCTGACATGTTGGGGTAAGGCTGAAGAAGTCATTGGCCGTGCTCTTTTATAATTCTAATGTTATTCATTCTGATTCCCTTGCGACTTGGTTTCCAGGCTTTGCAAATCAAAACGTTTATCTTAAGCTTACCAGGAGAGAGCAAGTCCATTCCCAAATGCTGTTATTTTAAGAGACAACAAAATTCTCATGGGCCTGCCATACCTGATGTTACTGACTTTAAAAGTCCAATTTTTAAAAAGTAAGTCCTGGGATGATTTTAAAGTCTGCTGGCATTGGGAGATAAGGAACTTTTATTTATGAGGCATTTCAGATACTGTGTGACTTGTAGTATTTGAGGGATTCTTGGGATCTGCCTACTTGATAGTAGCTAAACTGTAGCTTCAACTCACTTTGACATCAGGCTTTTCTAAGACAGTCTCTGGGCTCAAAGAATGGGGCATGAATGATTTGATTGGGTTCAATTCTTTTCTAAGAAAAGTTGAAATATAATTTTCCTCTGTAATGACTATTTTTGGTTGTTAACTTGACTACATCTGGCACTAAAAATCAAAATTGGAGGGCACACCTGTGAGGGATTTTTGCTTCACGTGAAGTAGGTAGATCTACTTCTAATCTGGATCTTGAAGTAAGAAGACGTAACTTTAATCTGGGCCACACCTTACGCATCCAGCTTTGTGGACTGAACAACTACTGGATTCTCGGACTTTCCATACACAGCCAGTCATTGGATTTGCTGGACTGCACCCTGTAATTCATTCTAATAAATCTAAGAGAGAGAGAGAGAGACAGAGACAGAGAGAGAGAGACAGAGACAGAGAGACAGAGACAGAGAGAGAGACAGAGAGATTTGTTCTGTAAATTTTGTTACTCTAGACCACCCTGACTAATGCAGCTCCCTTTCTTGGCTAATTAAGATGATTAAAAGTTATCATCCAGTTAGGGAGGGATAAATCTAGCCCAACTGGGCCCAAATTGGGAAGATGCGTATGGAAAGAAGCCTAGCCTATGACAGACTGAGACGCCTCGCAGGAAAGTTGTTCTTGGGCTTCTGGATTTGGACCACGTGTGTAGGAAGCAAAAATGAGGTCTGCAATTGTTCTACCCATATACTCCTTGGACGGCAAGAATGCTGGCTCAGGAGATGGGAGGCCTAGTTTCCAGCTTTAGATAAGCCCCCAGAAATGCTGGCTGTTCTTTGGAATATAGATACTTGCGTGAAGAAAGAATTCAAGAGCAGACTCACATTTAGCTCTGTAACAGACCTCAGCTAATGTGAATTCTCTCTTCTTTTCTAATGTGTGTCTACATGATGTGTAGTAGTATGCATGTGTGTGGGTGTGGATTGGTACACACATGCCATGGTGCACGTGAGTGGAGGCCAGAGGACAACCGGTGTGTTTGTCTTCATGTTTGAGGCAGAGGTTCCTGTTCACTGCGATGTATGCCAAGCTAGCTGGTCACAAGCTTCCAGAGAGTCCCATGTCCCTACTTCCTTTATTCTGCGTGATGGAGAAACGAGTATTTCCACTTCATCTGGACCCCGGATCTCTCTAGCGGGAAGCACCGTGGTAAAGTGGAAGTAGATTGGCCTCATGTCTTTGAGAAAGATGAGGATACCTGGTACCCAGGCAAAGCTGAGAAGCCAGCCATGTCAGGATGGGGATACCTAAGCTTTATGAAGCCTGCCCTTTTTGTTTTTAAACTTGTGGTGATTTTGTATATTTGTTATTTAGTGGTACCTTATCTGAAGCCTCTGTAGGCCTTACAACTGCTCTTTAGCTGAGGGTAACCTTGAACTTTTGATCTTCCTGCTTCCACCTCCTAAGCCCTAGAATGTAATGCTATGTTGGTTTTTATGTCATGCTGGGAATTGAACCCAGAGCTCTGTGCATCCTAGATAGGCACTCTTCCAACTGAGTTATATCCCAATTCCCTAGTAATACCATTATGGCTTTTAAATCTCTGTTCTGCTGTACAAAAAAGGATTTCTTGTCTATTGCCAAAGGCAGGAGAGACATTGCTCCCAGGGAAGCAATGGGAATTCAAGCAGATCAGCCAGGACAGGGCAAGGTGAAAATGAAGATGGAGCTGGAAGCTTCTTGTGCACTCTCTTGGAGGGTCTCAGTTCTCAGTCTGATATTATCTTGTTGCATAAAGTAGCCAAGTTCTTCCCTTGCAAGTGGAGATGCCCTTTAATGAAGAGGTACCAAGATACCAGACAGTCAAAGCAAACAGGACACATGCTGAGGGAGAACAGTGTAAGACAAAGTTCATGTGTAAACCTCAAAAAAAAAAAAAAAAGCTATGGCTTTATCTACTCGAGAGGTAGATGATGCAGGTGGATCTCTGTGAGTTCAAGGCCAGCCTGATCTACATTGCAAGTCCCAGGACAGCCAGCACTAAGTAGAGAGACCCTACCATGAGAGAGAGAGAGAGAGAGAGAGAGAGAGAGAGAGAGAGAGAGAGAGAGAGACCAAGACCGTCCAAAGGATGAGTGCCTAAGGCAGTATCCACTAACAGTGTCTTGGGCTCTGCTCCTGTCCTGGGCCATCCCTTGATAAGACCTCCACTACCACTTCCTCGGCAGCTCTGTCACTGCTCCTGCAACCATTGTTTGCATCTTTCTGGTTTCTGACAGTGTCCAGAAGCTGCAATAGAACAATAGAAGATTCGCGGGGAAGTGTTAGAGACCACATGAAACAGAGGGAATGCTCTCTCTAGTGTGTGGCCCGAGTCATCTAGGAAAGGTTGGCCTCTCTTAGATTAGATTATGGTCACGCTGAATGTGCTCACATTTGGCTTTGAGAAAACAGAAGCAGATTCATTCGATCATTATAGGTTTCCAGAATAGAGGGCAATGATCAGGACATTATCACTGTCAGGACACTGTATCAGGACATCAAAACCCAGCTGCACAGTTGAATCCTGTGCAGGGTCACTCTCCAGAAAGAATTTCACTGGATAGTTCTCCATCTCAGCACCAAAACTCACTTTCAAGTTCTGTGACCTTGAGCTGGTCACTCCACCCTTTTAAACCAGCTTCCTCATCCTAGGGCGGAAAACACAGAGCTTAAGGATGAATCTAATGAAATAACACCCTTGAAACGCTTGCTGCTCATATCACAGCAATCGCTCAGAAGACATCGACTAATTGCTATTCTTAACCAAAAATTTGCACGTCGCGTGCCAGCTCAGAGCCATGGAAGTGTGCGAAAGATCAAAAGAGTCATGTGCCCTGCCCTGTCGACTGTATGACTGAAACGGTGGGAATAGCCAGTGCGCATGACTAGCCAGCGAGCTCAGAGCCGAGACCACCAAGTGCTGACGCTCACATTGCAAGAAGGCGCCAGAAGGATGTAGCCTGCATTCAGGAGGGCTCTGCCTGGTGCTGGAGGAAATGGAAGAGGGTAGAGGCTGGAGAGACATTTTAGAGCAGGCATCGGAGGGACTCGTTACGAACAGGATGCTTTCTGATGATGTCAACATATCTAATACTAGACTCTGACTAATTGCTATTTATAGTCGCTTGTATTCAAAAGCTTGTTTATGCCGTAAGTGAGGCCAAAAAAGAATTGTCAGCTGAAGGGGGTGGAAAGCACTCTGAGCTCAGTCTGCTCTCTAAAGGTCTTGAGCCATCTCCACGCCTGACTAGCTGGGTGACCTTAACCAAGCCACCCCGACTCTTCCTTCACTGTCCACAGGGTGCAGGATGGCGGTTGTGCTGGGAAAGCAGACAACTGCCCGGGGCTTCTGTGCCTAACATTCAACATCTGTGCTTGAAAAGAAAAGGCTCTGCACTTCTCAAAAGCGCTGGTTTTATGTGCAGCGTCTTTAACCCCTTTCTCTATGCAGAGAGGCTCTCGTTCCATGAAGACTGCTTTTCACGTCCATTGCATGCCATTGGGGTGCTGCGCAGCTGTTTAGACAATGTCCCTCATTGTCTCCTGGATATGTCTTCCTTTACCAGTATCACTTGCCTTCTCCCGCTCCAGAGTCTTCTGCCAAGAGATCATATCAGAATGGTGTGTATGGTATATTATTGCAAAGTAGCCACAAACCTTCTCTTTAGATGGTGTGTTCTCTTGTAACATATGTTTGCTTCTCAATCAGTCAGGAGGTGGGATCTATTTTCCCTTTCTTATAGTTTAGCAACTGTCCCTTCGTTGGACCAGTAGAAGGCAACCCAAGTGGAATTGTGGGAGTTCTCAAGTGAAGCTTTCAGAGACCCCACAGTTCCTTTTCTTACCCAATCTCTTGGAGCTTCTTGGAGGCAGCCCTGTGTGTCCTCCCCGAAGATAAGAGGCCTGTGGAGCAGAGAGGGGTTTCTGAAGAGGCTCCCAGGACAAGCCAGCCCTTTTCTGCCAGACCTGTTAAGCCCCACCCACTTCCCTGCACAGCAGAAACACAAACTCCATAAAGCTCCCAGGTGCCTGCAGCTGCATGAAATTTTCCAGCTTTAAATGTCAATCAATGTCAACGCAAAGGGGTTTTTACTACTACTAATTGAAAGTGACAAATATTTATGTGTTTATCAATAGATATTGATATATTTTCCATCTGTTATGAGTGCTATTGGTTTTGGAAGGTTGGCATTGGAAAATGCCTTTTGCATTTCGAATCATCTCCTAGAGGCAAGTGTTTGGAATGGAATCACCTAAAGCTTGCTCTTTAGCTGTCATATGCATCTCATAGGGAGAACGGTTGTACTATATGATGTCGTGATTCAGTAGAAGAAGATTCTAGGGCCTGTGGTCCTGCTTCAGATGGGTGCACATCATCTTCAGAATGGTCTTGGAAAGCCATGGGCCTAAGATAACCTGGACAGTGTTTGGTTTCCTTCTGGAGACTGAGACTATTATGTTTATTACATTTAGCACCGGCACCATCCTCACCATCCTCACCATCCTCACCATCCTCACCATCCTCACCATCCTCACCATCCTCACCATCCTCACCATCCTCACCATCAGTAGGAGTAGTTACGGGTGGGCAGTCACATACCCCCACATATGTGTGCAGGGCAGGCAGGAATCGGTTCTCTTCTTCCACTCTGTCAGTCCTGGCAGCAAGCGCCTCAACCCGTTGAGCTGTCTCACAGGCTCTGAGACTTACCGCTCCAGTAGAAGTGTTGATAAATGTCATGACTCAGCCATAATAGACGCTACAAGACAAAAGTAGAGGATAGATACCTGTCCTCATGACTTAACTACAAACATGTGTCATGACTTCATTCTCCACATGCCTCTCTTCTAGCCCTCTACCCCGACTGAGCCTAAGGTCTCTGGCACCCAGGCAAGCGTCTAGCTACATCTCTAGCCCTTCTCCCTTGTTTTCTAAAGTCTGTTTTGTGTGTGTGTGTGTGTGTGCGCGCGCGCACGCGCGTGTGCGCGCGTGTGTTTTAACACAGAAGGACATGAATAATCCCTGCTCACATAAGATGCATAAGAACTTTATAAATAATATTTTATTTAATGACCTTGCTAATGACACTTCATGTAAACAAAACAACAGCGAAGTGGTTGCTTATTGTCTCAGTCATGATGATATATCATATGGTCTAGGGAAGGATCTAAAAACAATACATCATGATGGAAAAATTTGAGAAACTGCACGTTAACTGTTTGGCCATACAGAGACTCCCTGTGTGCGGTGGAAGAAAACAGTGACATATTACCAAGATGAAATGTTGGAAAACCTTTTTTTGCTGTCTTTGTTCTTTGAGACCTTGTCTCATGTAGTCCAGGCTGACCTAAGACTCACTGTGTAGTGGAGGTCGGCTGTAAACTCCTGACCTCCTGCCTCTGTAATGCTAGAGTTATACGCATGTAACACCATAAGTGGAATTAATTAATTACTTTTTATAGAGAGTTGAGAATTAAACCTAGAGCCTTGTACGTGCGAGGCAAACACTACCACTAAGCTACAGTCCCACCCACGTTAAGAGAAAACTTATTAGTGCTTGGAATTAGTAAAACAGGTTTCAAAGTAAATATATATAGTTGAAATGTGTGTGTATATGTTTCCCAGCGAGATGGTTGTCTGTGGAGATGATTGGATGGCTCTGAAATAAAACCAACAGGTGGTTTGCTTCATGATAAATTTGTACCAATTTGCTGTGGTCACCTAACGAACCACCACAGAGTTCTGTGGCTTTTAAACAACCATCCCTTGCTCCCATAATCCACAAATCCTGTGAGGGCTGGCTGGTTTTCAGCTAAGCTCAGCTGGCCTCCTCAACGTGAAGCTATGCTTCTGCTCTACTCCATGGGCCTCCCTTCCTCCTAGAGGAGGCGACTAACCTGGCTGTGTTCTTCCCTGGGCTGCCAGCGACAGGAAGAAGTGCCTCTTCCTTCTAAGCTTGTAATGGGGATGCTGTCCCCACCTGTGATGTTGGCCCAAGTCAGTCACAAGACAAGCCTAAAGTCCAGAGACAAAGAACTGTAAGCTGTTTTTCCGGGTGCAAAGGAGGACAAGAACAGCATGTAGTTGAAGCTAGCCATACAATCTGCGTGATAGAAGGGGCAAGCGTTGTTAAAGACGAACAAAAAGATAAACGCTGCCAGAGATGGCAGTATTTTAAGCACTTTGAGACACACTGTTATCTGCATATCACTGTAGCAGGGGTTGCAAATTATAGTTCCTTGGCCCCATCCTTCTAAGCAAGCCCCAGCTCTGTTTTATCTTGTTTGGTTGAAACACCTGCCTCCCACCCATTCCCACATTGCCTGTGTTGCATGTAGCTGTTGCTACAGCAGTGTGTCTGAGAACCTCAGATAGAGGTTGCATGTCTGCAAAGCTCCAGGTATTTGCCACGTGTCTGTCTGCAGATAGGGCTTGGTGTTCCCTGTTTTGCATGATGCAAGTAAACAGTTTAAGGGAAGTGAATTCAGCTGGAGCTCCACCGCTCAGGCTGCCCCAGTTCCTCTTCGGGCTTCTCTGCGGGGCTTTGCACTCTGAGTCTGTGTGTTCCTATGAAACAGTTGAAATAAAGAGATAATATACTCTCGGTGCCTGGCTTTTGTTACAGGCAGCCAACACAAATCACACCTGCGAGCTATAATCCTTCAAAGTTCACAAGTCTTGGCAAATTGCAGAATGTGGAGCACAGATGAGGGAGCGAGTTGCTAATTTTGCTTTTGCTATTAATGTTTTATGGCTGTGAGGGTCATTCATGATGTTAGACAATAGGGCCATTGTTTCTGTTCTGCTGAAAGACAGTCTGATTGTGTTTTATAGAACGCGCCGCGGACCCACTCTCCCTGCTTCCAATGAGAAATGCTTCAGTTCTTTGTCTGCCCAAACCACTCTCCGTCAGCTTTAGGGTTGAGCGGGGAGTGACTGTCCAGGGCTAATGGGTTGGCAAATATTCAGACTGCTTCCTGTTTTCCTTTCTTGCTCTGTGTATGTATGTATGATGATGTGTATATATATGTGTGTATGTATGTATTATGATGTATATGTGTATATTTATGTATTATGATGCGTATGTATATGTGTGTATGTATGTGTGATGTGTATGTATATGTGTGTATGTATATGTGTGTACGTATGTATTATAATGCATATGTATATGAGTGTATTATGAATGATGTGTATATATGTGTGTGCATGTATGTATGTGTGATGTGTATGTGTGTATATGTATGCACGTATTTTGATGATGCTATTTTTTAACCCAGGGACTCACATCTATGACACAGGCGTTCTGCTACTGAAGTATACTCATCCAGCCCCATCTCTTGAATGAGTAAAACTACTTTCTTGTAAGATATTACAAAAAATTTTGAACGACAAACACCAGCCGTTGTTTTGCCACCACATTGGCAAATACAACAGTTTTATTAAATGGGAGACCTTTATGGGATTTAGAAACAATAACTTCAATTACTCCGTGGAAAATGTTTCAGCTCAGTGTTCCGTAAAATCGCTGAAGGTACGCTGTTGCAAACACAGAAAAGCAGTGTTTCTACATGGGTGTGGAACAGCGGCCCCTTAGGACATCCACATCCTAGCTCCTAGAACTCGTGGGGGATTATCCCCCCGGCAGAAAGCATTTTGCAGATATGATAAAGTTAAGATTCTTGGGTGGGAAAGATGGTTCTGGATTTTCTGGGTGGGCCCAGTGTTATGTCAAAGGTCCTTTTAGGAGTGAGGCAGGAGGGCCGAAATCAGCACAGTTTGAAAGAGGAGGGCTCTGGGTTGTGGTTTAAAGACGAAGCAGGTGCTGCTTCTAGCAGCCAAGAATAAGATGACCTCTTAATGGTGAGAAAAGCAGGAAATGCCAAACAAACAAACAAAAAAAAGAGACTGACTTTTGCAAAAATGAGTCATTTCCTGGTCTTCCCCTCGACTCTCCAGAGCCCTGTGACCTTGCAGAGTTCTTTCCTGGAGTAAGAGGAGCAAAGGTATTCCTGGGGCCTGTCTGTGCTCTGTCTCCTGCAGTCCAGGCTGTGGCAGTTAGAGGCCTCAGGCTGCTTGTCCACCAGGCTGTGCACGTATGGGCAGACTCACCACAACGCAATGAACTCCGTCTTGAGTCACACGGTGGGGAGCTGGAAGGACCCATGGGGGGATTCCAGAATTGCTCAGCCAGTTCTTCCTTTTCTCTTCACAAGTAAAATAAGTCTCGAAAATTTTCACTTTCTTTTTATTTATCCGAAGCCTAGGTTTTGTTACTGTTGTTGTTGTTTTTTGTTTTGTTTTGTTTTGCAACAAACTGAGGCACATGGTGGAAGGCGGGGCTCTAAGGCTGCTCATTGCCGAAGTTCTCATGCCGGGTCCCTCAGTACTGCAGCTCCTGGCTTAGCAGCTAAGTCGCAGTCAAAATCCTCTTCTTCAGCCACAGAATAAAGCCTGATTGCACTGCCCCCATGTGCAGGCTAATCACATGCACTTGAGAGTATAGCTGACTCACCTCCGGTCTGTTGCCAGCTCCTCTCGCATCTTTATCTGCCCTTGCAGATCTGCAGCGTGCAGGGAGGTGACCCAAGTCAGGGAGAACATAAACGCCTTTTCTCACTGTGGACCAAATAATGAATCACACTGTCTTGGCTTTAGGTTGTCTATATAAAACGCACCTTTGACAGTCCTTGGAAAGTCGGTGATTTGGTTTGGCTTCCGTCCCAAGTTCAGTTTCCTTGGAATGCCTGCTGCATAATGTATCGTGGCTGGAATCCTTACTGTCTTGGGGTTCATCAAGGGAAGATTTCGAATCATCAGAATGGAGATGGATGTCAGCTGTGTTTCCCATTGTAGTGAAAAAAGAAAAGGCCCGGCCAGAGCAACTCGCGTTTACTTTGGCTCACAGTTCAAAGATGCAATCCATCCCGTTTGGGAAGGCCTCGCAGATGTTCCGTTGCATCTACGGTCAGAAGCGCAGCATGAGGAAGTCTGGTGCTCAACTCACTCCATCCTTGGGCCGGTGCCACCCACATTTAGGGTAGGTCCTCTCGCCCCAGTTAACCCAATCTAGAAACTATCCCCTATTCATGCTCAGGAGTTTGGTTCCTAGTTGATTTTAGACACTATCAAGTATTGATACTGATAGCCAACATTCACTGTCAGAAGATATAATCCAGGTATAATATGCTTTTTTTTTTTCAATCATGGTCATCCATCAACTCAAGCAATAGAAAGAGAAATTAAAGACATGAATCAAATGGAGGAAAATATCCCATATCTGAAATGCTTAGGACCATATGTGCGCCACATTTTGTAGTATTTTCTTATACTTTATTGTCTGGCCGTGCACCATTGCCCTCTGAAATGTTAAAAGCTTTGGAACATTTAAGGGTGGCTCAATCTGTATTTTAACGAAGTCGGGAGATTCCAAAATGGCTAGTCTTACAGACTTTGGCCAAAGTGGATGGTAGAATAAGTTAATGTTTCACTGCGCCAGCAGTTTCCAAGGCTCCCTCCAAACAGGAGAAAATACCGGGGCTGCAGGGACATGTCAGGTAGCATCTGTTTCCTTTCCACTGTAAAGATGGCTGGGTATAAAAAGCAGACTAGGACTTTGCAATTCGCTGCCTCTTTCGCAGCTCTCAGTTTGGCGCTCAGGTTCCACCAGAGTGAAAATTGATGTCACTGTAGCCTTCTTCTTCTGTCGCCTGCTCCTAAGACATGGACAGAGACACAGGCTCCAGAGGAGGGTCTGCTGCATGGTGTTCAAGCTTGGGAAAAGACTCCATGATGCACCTGATGACATTCGCAGCTCAAGCCAGGCCAGACAATCCAGGGACTTCTTTCCCTGATTTCTGTTATGATCTCTCTGCCACCATGGACCTTGAGATGCTAATGCTCTACCCCAGCCTTTCAGAAATGATGACACTGGGGCAAATGGTGGAGAGCAAGAAAACTCTCTGTGGCCTCCTATTCCTTAGCTATGGAAGAAATAGTTGCCTCCCACACCTCCAGGCCCTCCAGAGTCTTCAAATCGGTTCCTTAATTGATACAGACCTTTGCAGACTCTTAGGGTCTTTCCAGGAACATTCTTGGCTCCAGTGATATTTTGTTTAAATCTTCTTCTTGCAAAAACCATGGAAGCAGTGGTCACAGAGAATACAGGAGATCTACATGATGAAGAAGCCAGGCAGTGAGCCTGCATGCTGTATGTGCAGCAGAGTCCGGAGGTGAGACCCAGTGAGCTGCAATCTCATGGCTGCAAGGCCACGAAGACATCTCTTTAAGGTTCCCTCTAGGACAACAGTTGGTCTCAGCCCTGACTGAACCTTAGCCTCACCTGAGGAGTGTTTTAAAACAAGCCTTGGTCCCGGGTGAGTTCCAGTTCAGTTGACTTCACATCTTAGGGTAGGAGCAAATGATCCATGTTGGGTCAGAGTTCCTCATGACTAGGGTGGAGGATCTCCGTGTTAGCCTTAACCACCTTGACTTCCCTATGTAGAACCAAAGCCTCTTCTCAAGGATGGTATAAACAAACAGGAAGAAACGCTGACTGTTGGGTCCTGGCACAGCTCACTAGTCTATGGTGTTTCAGGCATATAGACCTGGCCCAGGTATTTATGTGGCTTTATAATGACCGCCCCCCCCCCCATTGCTGTCTTCTGTCCATCCATGAAAACAGCAGCAAAACAGAACCGAACTTCCCGCCTGTTCATACCTTCCCACACCCATGCCCTCATCAACTGGCCTCAGCCTTTGGGTGCTCCATAGAGCTGACAGATGCCAGTCAACACGGGTATCTGTATGTCCTTGGGGCAAACAGGGCTCAGAACAGCAGATTTCTCACTAAAGGGTGTCTTCATAGTCTTTATCCCAGACCTCACAGACTGGAGCCCATGTTTCCAGTGTGGAGTCTGATTTCCCTGGAGATGATCTGTGAATAGCTTTAGGGCCAAGTGCTCAGCAACAGATGCAGCCAGCACCCAGAGCCTTCTGTGAACTCCCCGGAAATGCAGGGACTCCTGGGAAGTCCCTCACTCCTTCTTAGTGGAGCACAGTATTCCTCTTCGGAGCACAGCAGGGTGAATTTCCAAGGGGTGGGGGGACTGCACTTGGCGCTGCCTCTGGGGATGTTTTCCTCCCAGAGTGACTCACATCTGGTAAAAAGCCTCTGGTCCCCTGGGTCTCTCTACCAACTGTGCTTAGGAGGGATTAATGGAACAGCTGGGAGCTTTTAAAAGTTACACAATAACCCATTATCTTTTGGATGGTTGCTTTACATTGGGCTGTTACTATTGGTTTTTGCCTGATACCATTGATTCATTTTTCTAAGTTTTTGCTTATCTTTGTGGGGTTTTTTTTTGGGGGGGGTTCATTTGTTTTTGGATAATAGACTCATGAAACCCAAGCTGATCTTGAACTTGCTATGTACCCAATGATGACTTTGAATTTGTGATTCTTCTGATTGAGAACCATACCACCACACCACTGAGTTTATGCTGTGTTGGGGATTGGACCCAGACCTTCCTGTGCACTAGACAAATACTCTACAAGCAAAGCTATAAGCCCAGCCCTTGTCATCTTCTTAGTCTCAGTTAGGGTTACTTTTGCTATGAGGAAACACCATGACTGAAGCAGCTTGGGGAGGAAAGGGTTTATTCAACTTACACTTCCGCATCACTGTTTGTCACCAATGGCAGTCAGAACAGGAACTCAAACAAGGCAGGAACCTGGGGGCAGAAACTGATATGCAGAAGTCGTGGAGGGGTGCTGCTAAAACAAGCTTAAACAAGTGCCTTGCTCTTCATGGCTTGCTCAGCCTTTCTCATAGAACAGGACCTGTTCTTGTTCTTGAGGATGACACCTGAGGCTGTCCTCTGGCCACACACACACATACACATGCATGCACGCACACGTGTGCTCACACACATACACACGAATCAGAAGCACTCTTTGAAAAATATCATAATGGGCTGATGAGCTGGCCCAGTAGATAGAGGCCTTTACATGCAGACCTGGCATTTTGCATTGACCAGAAGGTCCCTTGAGATGTCAGAAAAGAACCAACTCCTCAAAGTTTCCTTTGCCTTCCATGTTCTTGCCATGCATGTGTACACACACTAAATAAAATAAATAAAATCTTCCCTGCCTCTCCTCTTTACCAGGATGGCTGTTCCTGGCTTTTCTATGAGAAGAGGCATTGCCTCTGTGCCCAGTTTTAGACCTGACAAGATAGACCCTCTTTTGTCCTTAGGGCAGCCGCATAAAGCTTGGATCCCTTTTAGTTCTGCATCCCTCCCCAGGGCTCAGCTTTAACCTCCTCTGCTTCCTGATAATTATCAAAGCTGTGTGTCCTGAAACAAATCATATCCAAGACATGGTAATTGCCTGGCTTATAATTAATTCTTCATTTGGCCAAGGGAGCAAGGACTGTCTTCAGAACAGGCCTCCTGCTTCCTTTCTCGATTTACAGGCCAGCGCTAACCGCCGCTTTTCCCATCTAAGGCTTTGTTTCCTCAGTGTTGGTCACAAGCATCCATAAAAGACCCAGAGGCCATTGCAGCAGCCCAGCAGCCCCTTTTTCCTCTTGTTGACTTAGAAGGGAGGCGGGTGAGTGGCAGGATGCTTTCTGTCCCTGCCGAGGAGTTAGTTCCAAGGCGGAGGCTGTTGAAAAGAACAGTGGGGATTTGTCATCTTCTGGAGCTTAAACAAACTGTACGAAGGTGGTTGGGTGAAGGTCACTGGACTTTCTGGGGGCAGGAGCTGCCCTTGATTCCCTAAGCCATGACCACCTATTGAGCACAGCTTTGGGGAGTAGGTTTCCAATATTCAGCCTGTCGGGCTGTCATTTAGAGAAAATGTGAAGGTCAAGACCTTTCTTAGATGCCTGCCCGGTTTGTAAGTGGTAAGCATTGATTACACTGACTGGAGTTGTTTGCCATCTAAGGCAGCCCACACGCAGGAGGGTTTTGAGGGTTTTGTGTTGGAGACCAGATTTCACGTGTGCCTTTTTCCCTTGCATGGAGACTGCTTTAGATCTGCTCTGAAGAGTCAAAGTCAAGGTCCCTGGCGCCAGAGGAAGATTCTACTGTCGGCTCTCTATCTTTGGCATATCCAGGGACGTTGGCTTCTCAGCCTTAGGATGTCTCACTTCCTCTTGTATTTTGTGTTTTGAGTTTTAAAAGTCACAGTCAAGCTTTCTGAGCTGGGGCCAATGCATTTGAACAACACACTTCTAAAGAGAGAAGTGGACGAGAGCCCTTGAAGGCCATACCTTCCCATCTCTTGTGGACATTGATTCATTGAAGAATTGCTTAAGATGAGTATGGCCTAGTGTCCTGTGCTGCTCATATTGGTCCCCAGAGAAATCCGATCTGAACATACTTTAACTTTGGTGGAAGGAGCAATCATTTATCCACACCAATACCTACATAATAAAGACAGCGTGGGCTCGATGGCTGATAAACACCCAGTGCGTCTTCCAGGGACATTTTGTGAATTAGTGTCTCCAGTTATCCCCACTCTCTCTGAGGTTACTTCACCATCTGCATCTGCTCTCCTCCACAAGGGAGTAATGAGTGTGGGTTTGCTGGGGGACAAGCAGGATCACACTGACAGTGCGATTTGAGGTTTGTCCTCTGCCAGAAGCTCTGGGCCACCTATCCCTACTACATTTTGCACATCTCGTGCTTTGCCAGGTGGAGAAAACTCACCAAGGATGAGGCCCTATGTTGGGCACCAATTTGTTGTAGGTTTCCATTCTGCCTGGTCCTGTAATAATCACACAGAAACCATATTATTTGCAATACTGTTTGGCCAATAGCTTAAGCATATTTTTAGCTTGCTCTTATATCTTAAACTAATTCATCTCCATCCATCTGTGTATCACCACATGGCCATGGCTTAGCTGGTAAAGTTCCATTGGTGTCTGTCTCCGGCAGGGGCTATATGGCTTCTCTCTAACTCTGCCTTCTTTCTCCCAGCATTCAGTTTAGTTTTTTCCACCTACCTCTATTCTGCCCTGTGCAGGCCTAAGACCATTTATTAACCAATAATATTCACAGCATACAGAGGGGAATCCCATATCAAGGCCCCCACTTAAAACATCCTTGAGTATGAATAGCCCATCTGTTGATCTGTGTCCATCAGGTCAGGGCTCTTAACTCAGGCCAGCACATGGCAGGAAGAGAAATACACTGGTGTCTTGATAGTTGTGTACACTGGTAGGACAGTATCTTTTTTTACCCTTTTACTTATATGTATGCATGTGTGACTGCACTAATTTATTTTCTGTGCACCACATGTGTGCAGGTGCCCATGGAGACTAAAAGAGGAAGTTGGATCACCTGAAATTGAAGTTACGGGTGGTTGTGAGCTGCCTGGTGTGGGATTGGGAGCAGAACCCAGGTCCTCAGTAAGAGCAGTGTGTGCTTTTAGTCCTGTGGGGTCCCCCCAGCCCCTGGCACAGCTTCTTGAACCCTAGCCCATCTTAGAGTCAGATGCACACACGTAGTCTCTGCTGGAGAATGCCTCCCTCAGAACTACACTGGCTCAGCTTCTCTGAGGCCATCTCTCTCTTTAGAGCAGACAGCAGAGACCATGGCTCTGCAGGGGAACTCTCAAAACACCTGAGCCACAGTGACTTTTGCTTCACGGCTGTCACCTTGCTTCTGTCTGCTCCAGATCTTTTCTCTCAATTTTGTTGGGGTCTCAACACCGCCTGGTCCCTGTGTCTGTTCTCTCAGTAACCAGAAAAGTAGCATCACGAAAATAATGAGACCATGAAGGTTTCTGTTGTGGGGGTTGGTTTAGAACATTCCAGTCCTTCTAGAGAAGAAGATGCAGAGCTATGGAGTTGTTCACTTCAGCTATACCTCCAGTTTACTGGCAATCTTTCTGTTGTAATAAATGCCTAGAATTGAACTAAAGGTGGAAAGTTGTGTCAAAACAGTATCTTGCGTAATCCACATTGTAACCAGCATTTCTTTCCCTTCCCTTCTTATTAACTGCACCCTGGCTATTAATTGAATTAAATTGCTTGCCTGGATGCTGTGTGGCTGTTGGTTTCTGCCCTCTGATATTTGCATACTTGTGGCTTCTATTTTTTTTTAACTTGGGTTTTGAATACTGGCCTTTCTTTTTACTGAATTTTCCCCAGTTCTCCCATCCTGGCATTGCTTGCAACCTCCGGCCAGTGACAGCACTAGGTACAATGCTCTAACAGTGCTAATGTTGAGAACCCTCTTAAAGGAAATGTAAGAGACACACACTGTTTGTCTAGGGGTCTGTCTACCTGAGTTCAGACATACCATCCAGATGAGTCCTCTGCTGGACAAGCAGGCCTCATTCAGCAAGGAACCACAGAGAAGCACACAAGATCAGAAACAGAATTCACAAGAAAAGGCTTTATGAGGTTATAGCACATATTAAATTATGCACTCAGACTAAAGAAGAAGAATGCAAATTAAAACATATGAAACATGATTAGCCCACTGTAAACACAGTTAATCTCCGAGTCAGAAGACCTGGTTTGGAAGCCTGGCTTCTCCACTTCCTGATTCCATCTTGGGCCTCTTGTGTCTTCCCTTGGGGCTGTGGAACAGGGTTGCTGCTGCTGTTGATGTCACCGTCACCACCAGTGACAGCAGTAGCAGCTATAAATGGTTGTGGTTATTGCTATTATTATCGTTGTTATTAGTAGCCGGGGCTAACAAGACAGGCTCCATCTGCTCTTCCCTCATGGGAATCACAGTTTCCTGTGAAGATCCTGTGGGGGGATTCCTGTGGATGCCTGGGAGAGATTCAGGGAGAGAATGCGATTGCCCAACTCCTGTCCAATCTCCCAGCTCCTGCGTAGTTAGACTGATGTCCCCTTAGGCCAGGCCCTGGACTGAGTGCTGGATGCGTGGAGGTTAAGAGCCTGACCTCGGCCTCCAAACCCTGCAAGTGCACCGAATGACCCTTAACTCTCTCCTTGCAGTTCATCCCAGGTAATTAGCAAAATTTCCATGCTGCCAGTTTCAAGAATTCAGTCAGCAAGGCCCCTCTGCTTCTGAGATGCTGATGTAGCAATTTACTATGCAGCCAGGTACAGAGGACTTCGGCTTGCTCAAGATTAGAGGCGACAAAAGCTACAGTGTTCTCAAATTATCCTATATCCCCCTTTCCCTGTGTGTAAGTTTTCATGCTATGCCCATATGTGTACAGTGTGTTTACAGGAATGTCCACATGCATGTGGGGGCAAGAAGTTGATATCTGGGTTTTTTTTTTCCCTCAATTGCTTTCCACCTTCCTTTTAGAGACAGTTTCTCACTGAACCTAGAATTTCAGCTAGACTGACTGACTGGTCAGGGAGCTACAGGGATTCACCTATCTCTACTCTCTCCAGCTCTGGGGTGCCCAGCTTTTAAAGTGTATAGGGGTGGTATGTGTGTGTGTATGCTAGTGTGTACATGGTTTTACGTGTGTGCAGGTGTTTGTGCCTACACACATACTTGGAGACCAGACGAGGGTTTCACAGATCCTCCACCATCAGACTCACTATCTATCCCTTTGAAGCAGTCTGGTTTTCTTGGCTGTGCTGTAAGACAGCAAGCTGCCACCATCCTCCAGTCTCTGCTCCACTCGGAGTTGGGATTACACAAATACATGCAAAGCCTGGCTTGTTGTGTGGGTGCTGGCATCCAAACTCCAGTCTTCAAGTTGGTGCAGAAAGTACTCTTGACCCTTCACCCAACTTTTTTCTGTGTGTTCCGGGGATCGAACTCAGGTCCTAAATAATAACATATATGAGGGGTCTTAAAAATGAACATCCTGGAAAGACTGGTGTAGACCGCCTTTCTCTATGACCCAGATGCCATTTGCTCATCATGTGAAATGTCATGAATCATGTAACCCAACTCTGAAACGTGTGTGCTTGTAAAAGACTGCCACTGGATGGTACAGACATTTCCCCGAGCCCAGCTGAAGCGTTCCCCTCTTCCCTGCTCTGAAGCCCCTCATTTGTACTAAAGTTGAGCCCTGTGTGCCTCCTCTGCATCTTCTTGACTCAACCAAATAGTGAAAGTCCAGAGCCAGCCCTTACTGGAAATGTATGACCGTATATAATCTACGCCCATAGCCAGGGTAAAGAACGTGGTTCAGAATTTTATTGCTCACTCACAGTTGTGAATCTTTCAGAGTTGCTTAATCTCTTGGAGCCTTAGTTTTAGACTTTCCAAAATGAGAGACTTGCTAATCCCTGGGTGGGCTCATGGGTAGATAGCGAGTCAGCCTAAGGCATCTGGTGGACTCCCCAGCAGATAGTCAGGGGCGGGCCTTTTTGTCTTTGTGTAGCTGTGTACTGTGGCTGCGCTCTTCCCTGTCTTAGACCAGTGTGAGCACTTGAGACTTCAAAGTGATTTCCTAGGTGGAATCGGTGCCAGAGCAGGGAAAATAAATAAAATAAAATAAAATAAAATAAAATAAAATAAAATAAATCCTGCATTGAGCCAGGAAACATCCCAATAGGCAAACTGTCTGACAGTGTTACATGCCTACTGGACTTGAGGGCATTCCCAGGGAGGCCCAGTATGCCCTCCTGCAGAGACCATGTAAGGCCCTCGTCCCCATACAGTCACAGAAGCAGTTAAACTCCTTCTATCATCCAAGCTGTCGTGAAAAGAACAGTCCACCCACTCCTGACCTCTCCCGCGTGCATCTATCCACAAGCAAATGTACTAAAATTGTGTTTACGAGACGCGTACCATCCATCATCATGTTTCCGCGCTGCATCTTCAAACTTTCCCTGTTGTTCGGGGTTTTTGTTTTATATCCCTCCTGCCCTCGTTTCCTGTCTGTTTTGGTTATTCAAACTTCTTTGCCTGCTTGAAAGCAACTGGCTGGGTGCTGCATATGTGTCTGTAAATACGTGCTTCAGGTGGGACACTCTTTCTGTTCTAAGGGATCAAATGATACAACAAGGAAGCAAATGACTCTTACAGCCAGTCCCCCTTTTTAAGGCTGCTTATTCCGTGATTTGATGGCCGAGTCCTGTCTTAACAAGAACCAGAGGGAGATTTTTACATCAGGGAACCACGCTGTGCACCCGTCCTTCAGCAAAAGCCAGGGCTTCCTGGCCCTGGATGCAGCCGTTCAGACCTGGCTCTAGGGGGCACCAATTAAGGAAGAGTGAAATGCATAAAACAGTTTTTGAAAAGGTCACCACACTGAGAAAGAGAAACACACCACTTCTCCAGCAAGGGTGGAGAGAAGGTGCTCAGGAAAAGTCCAGAAAGCCACATGATCAATTTAAACAAGTACGCCTCCCATCTCTCTGAGAACCCCAGCCTGCCCCTCTCCTTTGGTCGGAGAGTCGCTGAGCCAGATGGCTGCCAGGAAGACAAAGTTCTTCCCTCCTGGGAGCTCCAGGCCAGCAAACTTTTGGAAGTATCTGTGGCAGCTTGAATGCTGCTATTTAAGACCTGATGAAGAGGCAGCTTGGAGAAAAACCTCAAAAATAAATACACTGATTCATCATTGTTGTTCAGGCTTCCCAGCCACCCGAGCAGAGCCAGGGTTCTGGAGACAAAGGGTAGCATTCACCAGGAGCTGTTCAGTCAGTCAGGAGTCCTGGTGGTGCTGAGGGGGCGGCAGGGAGGCAGCTTTCCGCAAAACCCGGTTCAGGCGGGGTGCAGGAAGGACAGGACAGGACAGCTATACTGCTGGGTTTTTGCTAAGTGGAGGAGGAGTGAATCAGCCAGAGATGGACGTCCTCGCCGAACAGTGGACCACAGCGCTGCGCAGTGGTCGGGTGGCTGGCCACAGTTGAGTGGGGCTCTCTTCCTCCAGTGTCTAGATGCCAACGCCAAGGCGCTCCGCTGCTCTGTGGCAGTCTGGTCCAGAGCTAGCAGGACTGGGAAGCAGATGTCTGGAATCTGGAGTCAGTTGACAATATGGAATGGAACTGGGCCTCTAGAGTCTTAGCCCTTACATGGATTTCCTGGCTGCCCTGTCCATTCTTTGACTCCCTTATTCCTCTGTATCTCTGTCTCTACTGGAGAGATCACAGACCTCCCTGGAGTAGGGATTGGCTGTGATCCACATGGCAGGTGTGTGGTCAAAGGCCAGTAAGGCCCTTATGGTTTGACATATAGACCTGGCACTTCGGGGGTGTGGTACATTTCTCTGGCCCTCTTGAACCTCTTCCTGATTAGGAAAAGGCTCAGCCGCCACTGTGCTGAGTGACCACATGGGCAAGGTGTACGCAAGTGTTTTTGGGACCCTTACCAATGTAAGGGACAGCTGTTCTTACTGTTCCCACTTGAGCCAGCGGTCATTAGAAAGCTGGTTATAGGACATGGCAGGATTTTAGCAGAGACTCTGCAATGACTGCCATCTTCACAGTGGCCCAAGTAAGAAAGTTTGCTGAAATCTGGAGAGAGGGCTTTCTAAAGCTAGATGTTAATCTGTCATGTGCCTTTGTCCTACCGTTGAGATAAGGAAAGTCAACTGCAGATTGCAGTCAGGGAGGTTTACAGCACACACCCCTTCAGCTCCCTCCTCTAGGCCCATCCCTGGCCTTCTTAGACAAATTTCTGCTGCACCAATAGCTTCAGGGTGTAGTCCCTCGGTTAATGTTTCCTCCAAGACTTGTATTGATTTTTGAAACGAAGAGCACTTGGCTGGGATCCAAAGCTAGTTTTCCCTTCTAGATCTGGATGTGAAAGAAAAAAAGATACTTCCAAACCAAGGCAGACTCGGAGTCAGCAGATGAGAGCGACGGCTCGGGGAAGGGATTGCCAAGCAACACAGAGCTGTGTTCCCAGGCCACTGCTCACTGCCCTGGAGAAGTGCAGTGGCTCTGAGTGACTGCCACTGGAAAAAGCCACCCAGGGTGACTGGGTGTGCCAAAAATGTAAGGTGGAACACTGCTTCCTGGTGTCGCGTGTACAGAATTGTGTCCTGGAAGTTGAAGAGTGCCACGAGCCCTAAAAAATGTACAGCGACATTTTTTTGGAATGTGACAGCTCGCCAAGATTTCCCATCAACTCTGCTTCTCAGTTATCACCCTCAGGGACAGAGTCCTAAGCTTAGGTAAGTCCCTAAGAGGTTCCTAGGTCCCACAGCAGATTTTCATAGAGAGTTTGACCACGTTTGTTCTGAGTGCGACTGATAATAAGCCACTGGGTGGAATCCCACAGCAGGAGGTTGGTGTCAGGCATTCACAGAGGCCCTGAGCTCATGTTGCAATTATTATGGTTCTGTATAAAGCCACAGGGGGAAAAAGTCATTTCATGCTCTTAAAACTTACTAGCTAACTTCTAAAGCATTTGTATGGTGTAGGCTAAACCCAAACATTTTCTCCTAACCTCAAAATTATTACAGATAGCCATGAGGAAGTGTTCTGTGTGAGACAATGTTTAAAATGGGATGTTCTTTGCTTTTCTCTGTGCCTAGGATTTCCATAATGTTGTTTATGGTTCATTCCCTTGGGTTATATTTAATAGCATCATCCTACAGAAGCTTAGGATGGGCTTCTGTGGATGTACAATGATAGAATATGGCCTAAGGAGGTACCAAGGCACAGATGAGAGATGGACAGATGGAATACCATGGGCAGAATCTAGAGGTCACATATAAGAGTTCCAAAAGCAGCCACCCTTTGTATGCTAATGCTTTAATCAAAAACAAACTATGTATATGGATGCAACCCAGGAGATGGTAATGGAACTGAAAAATTCCCACCTAGTAATGTGAAAGTTGGAACACTTAAATAACAGACTTGGGACAATACTGTGTAAACAAATATGTTTTGCTGGCTCTATTAAATAAAGTATAGCATGCATCTAAAATTGCATTGTGATAAACAGATGTGGGGTTGCTTCCTGTATCTACCATACTTACTATTATTTTAGAATGTAAGGCTTTCATATATACATATATACTTATAAAGGCATGTTTGTGTGTTTGCACCTTACATGTTTGTGATATTTGATAGACACATTTTCTCTTGTTATAAATTCAGTCTGACATTGTTTCATTCATTCCAGATTAGGAGCCTGGTCCTAAATCCATTCAGTCTCAAAGAAAACCACAGAGGCTTATATTAATTATAAACTGTTTGCTCGGGCTTATTATTAGCTAGCTCTTACAACTTAAATTAATGGGAGCCTAGCCAGTTTGGATGTTCACCTTTCTAGACATGGACCGAGGGAGGAGGACCTTGGACTTTCCACAGGGCAGGGAACCCTGACTGCTCTTTGGACTGGAGAGGGAGGGGGTGAGGAGTGGGGGGAGGGGGAGTTTGTTGGGAGGAGGGGGAGGGAAATGGGAGGCTGGGAGGAGGCGGAAACTGTTTTTTCCTTTTCTCAATAAAAAAAAAAAAGAAAAAAAAAAGAAAAGAAAAAACAACTTAAATTAATCCACAATTCTTGTCTGTGTTTAGCCACGAGGCTTGATACCTTTTCTCAGTAAGGCATTCTCATCTTGCTTCCTCTATGTCTGGCTGGTGACTCTGCCTTTCCTCTTCCCAGAATTTTCATAGTCTGGTCACACTGCCTATACTTCCTGCCTGGCAACTGGCCAATCCGTCTTTTATTAAACCAATACAAATGACAAACCTTCACATTGTATTCTCCCACAGTAAGGTTTCACCACACAGTTAAGGAATATAGTAGGCTGTACTGTGTAGGTTTGTGTACGTATACTCTGCTGTGTTTGTGTAAGGGGGAAATCATCCAAGATGCATTTCTCAGAGCACACACTGCCACCATGGAAGTGATACCAGGGAGGGATGACTTCTGCCCAAAAGCCATCCTGGAAAGCACAACAGTGATGAAGGACCCAGCTACAAGACACTTGGATCAAGAGATACTAATGGGCCAAGAGGGGCACACAGAACACTCTGGGTAAAGGTGCCATGCTGGAGAGTGTAGCGAATTTAGAAGAATTCCCACTGAAGAGGCATGGTAAGAGATGAAGGCTAGAAGGATGACTAGATTGCAGGGATTCGATTCGTGTAGCATTGTTTGTTTCCCTGGAAAAACTGTCATCGTGCCATTAAGTAATGAGTTCATACCGCGTGCTTTACTGGTTTGAACTTACATTGAGTTTAAACAGATCATTTCCTCTGTAGGTGTGTACTCTTCGGTGGGTCGCTGTTTAAAAATTGACTTAGGATTTTGAAATCAGTCTCATAAAGTCAGGCTGGCCTTGCACACCCTACGTTGCAGAGGGAAACTTGAACTTGTTATCCTATATCTACCTCCATGTGCTGCTGGATTGCAAGTATGTGCTACCGCAACCAGTTTTTATGTGGTGCTGATGATCAAACTCGGAGCTTCATGCATGTTAGATAAGCAAGGACTCTTATCAGCTAATCTATATTCTCCCTGTCCCTTCAGGGTAGAATTTGATAATCTACAAAGCAAATAACTTAGTGTGTCTGCAAAATGTTATAGCCAGAAATACCTTGGAATTTCAGTTAATGAATCGATGGTTATTTCATCTAGACTCTAATGTGGAATTATGTTGCTTATTTATTTATACACAACTGCCAAAGCTACATACTTTTTTGTATTTTCTATTCTAGCTTGTAGCCGGGGGGGGGGGGATGTTGAATTCAGTGTGCCTGATTTACAGCCCCACACATCATACATTTTTCCCAATACACGATCATCTGCTTGTTCCTTTCATACGATGACAGCTGTCTGCACAGCAAATGGAGCTTAACATATTTATATAAAATATAATTTGGGGAGAGTTTCCTTATAGCATGGTTGGGGATTACTAATTGAATCTTCAGTAGGATGCCAGTGTTTCCTGGCTTCCTGGCATTCTTCAGATGCCATGCGGTCTCTTCTTCTCTGCCTTTCATTAAGACGCCGCTAGTTTTCTTATTTATATAATGGGAGACGGCAAGATACCAAAACATATGTTACTGGAGAGAAGGCTGCTAAGGGTATCAAGTCCTCTTTCTCCCTTTAACTAAGGAAGTTCCTGTGAGTTTCCACTCAGCTGCTGCAGTTAGCATGAGGCAACAAGGCAATCAGACAGACTGGGGTAAGGCCGGACATTTGGCAAGTACCACAGCCCTGCTGAAGCCCACGCACCCTCCACCGGTGGCAACCAAAGCCATCACCTGAAGCACACTGGTTTGTTAGTTTAAAAGTCTGCAGAAAATGGGAGAACGCTCCGGCAGGCTCACTGATCGTACAGAAACAAGGCTGTTCAGAGCCACTTGGTGTAGGAACAGGAGCCGTAGTATGCAATGGCTCACAAATCCATTGCCGTGGATAGGAATAGCGTGAGCCCCGAGTCAGGGTCATTACCGTAACCATGGAGGAGATGTGAAAGTAAAATGGTTTTAGTCTGTCTGTGAACACAAGGCACTTGCAATGCATTTAAAGAGTATTGGTACACATGCTGGCTTTTTAAAAAAGAAACTAAAAATAAACCTTAGTACATAAAATGGAAATATCCAATTATCTAGAAATTACCTAGAAAATGTTGCTGTTCCCTTAGAGCATGACTTGTCCAAAGCCCTGTCGCAACACTTTCTGTTTCCTTTATTCAAAGAAATAATTTCCAATATATTTTTAAAGTAAATTATCGTAGCTGCCCGCAATGAGTTACTACTATTTTCTCTGCTTTCAGCAGAGGAAATGGTAAATAACCTCACCAAGGTTACATAATTTCGGGCAGTCTGATATTTTACAGTGGCCAGACTTTTTGCTAGTGCTAATCCAATGGTGGAATATTTTTCTCTCTGAAACTTTTAGAGATGTTATTTCTGCTTGTCAGTGTTCTAGGGGTTATATATAATTTATCTACATGCTGTAAGCCTTTAAATTCACAAAAGAAGATTTCCGTCTTTGTATTACCTTGTTTTTAAAATTCCAACATCTTACTCTGCATATTTTAGCGCGGGCTACCAGTGTTTTTGTCTATTGCTGGGCAACCAGAGCTAAAACATAAGAAAAACTAATGAGGAGAGAAGGGGCCAAGCCATTTAAGCCGCCGCCTTTGTCCACTAGCTTTCTGTTGCTGGCTGTGTTTACTGTTTTTTCTCCCAAGGAAAAGTGTCAATCAATTTTATGAGCACAGGTCCAAAGAGAGAAAAATTTAAGACCCTGATCACCATAGAATCTCTTCACAGTGGAGTGTGTCCTGCAGAAACCAAATATTCCACAAATGCTGGCAGAACAGGGAGAAACTGGTATCTAATGTGGTGGGGAAATCATTTATAGTCTCCTTACCTGGGGATGGGGGAAGAACCTGCTTTCACACAGTTAATATTTTGATTTTGACCTAGCTCATACCTAGGTAGTCATCCGGGCTCCCTTTTGGATTAGTCTCGATGTGGTATGTAATTCCCTCATCCTCCTAGCATATCTATGGGGCTTCATGGCAACAATAAGGAGCTTGGGTCCTTTTGTCTGCTGTGACATCTTCATCGGTTTCATTGGAATCACCGCTCACATGTAATGCCACCATTACTGACTTACATGCAGTTGGATTCATACTTATTGTCCACTGCTCATATGTAATGGCGCTGTTACTGACTTACATGTAGTTGGATTCATACTTATTGTCCACTGCTCATATGTAATGGCCCTGTTACTGACATACATGTAGTTGGATTCATACTTAATGTCCACCACTCATATGTAATGGCGCTGTTACTAACTTACATGCAGTTGGATTCATACTTTCTGTCCACTGTCATCCTGATATTCACACCCAGCTATTTTGATTCTGCCTCCTTTAGGGATAATTGAATATCTTTAATCACTCCATTTTATCTTCATGGTTGGTTTAGTGACTGCATTGCTATCAGGGGTTACCATAATACATTACCACAGTATGTCTTCAAACAACAGATACTTACACACAGTTCTGTAGCCAAGGAATCTAAAATGAAAAGTGTTGGCAGGGTCAGGTCCCCCCTAAAGACTCCAGGTAAAGATCTTTTCATGCATTTTCTTAGCCTCTGTTCATTGCCAGCTGTCCTCGGAGTCCCTTGGTTTGTAGCTACATCACCCCCATTTCTGCCTCTGTTTATAACCCTCTGCTGTGTGTGTCTGTTGCCTGCAGATCCACCTCTCCTTAGGAAAGTGACAGTCTCTGCACTGTGTAATCTTATCATGGTTGATCTGCAGGGATTCTCGTTTTCAAATAAAGTCACAGACTGTTAGACCTGCAATGAGAACTTTAGCTTTTGAGAGAACACTCCAGCCATACATACATACATACATACATACATACATACATAATTTATGACCACTCTGTGGTTTATAGTATAATCCTCTAAGCAATCCCAGTTTATTGTCAATAATATGTGCCACATTCTCTATAATGTTAGAATCTCAACAAGTGTACACTTCCCCCTCATGGCTGGACAAGCATCAGATACTTACATGTTGATGTAGCACCTCCCATATCTGTCTCCTCTTCTAATTCCTACTGACTCTGGGGTAAGTACCCATTGTTTCCTGCCTTCTGTTTCTAAGAACCTAACTTTGATCAGTTTACTGAGATCAGAGGCTACTGTCATTTCTTCCTGGGTTCCATTTCATGTGTAACACCTCTGTGTTTCTTGCTCACAGGAGACTTGAGGACTTTCCTGTTCACTTTGCCATTATTCCCCATTTGAAACCCAACTGAATCCTGCCTTCCTTGTATCCTCCAGGAGAGTGCACTCTGGCCTCTGTGCCCCACCCAACCCCTGTTCCCTTCCTCTGAATGGTCCATGTGTCATCTTCCTCCCAGAGGATACAGGGGCCTTGGACGAGATCTCTCAATCATCTGCAATCATAGCCCCTGCTCATTCAGTGTCCGCTAAATAAAGCTCCCAGTGACTTGAGAGTTGATTGCAGCCGCCCTTATTATTCACTAAGAATCGTGTCCAGGTTGCTGAGTGTTCTTCCCTTGGTGGGTGTTGTGATGAATTCTGTCTAGCCTACGGAATTTCTTAGTCCTTTCGGTGTCAACTTTTAAGGTGCTAGGAAGTTAAGAGTAACTCTGATCATTTCAAATCACAGCAGACGGATGTGGCTCTAGTCCTAGATGCCCAATAATTGTGGCTTCTACATGAATAGTGGAAGCGAGGAGCCATTCATGCCAAAAGTTTGTGACCAAAGAAATCGGTTTATGGTATTTTATTCTGCTACATTAAAGCACTTTAAACAAGAAAATGAGGAAGACATTGTGCGGATAATTTTGACTAGAAACACTAGAATGTTAAAGATATTTTGTAGCTTGTTAGAACTTTTAAAATGTCTTGCTACACTTGTCTTTTCTTAGGATATTCCACAACCCCCTGAGTCATTTATTTAAATGTGGCTTGATTTTTTTTTTCTGATTAGAGAAACCAGACCAACTCCAGCTATAATGGTGGGTCCATAGAGCAAGGACACATTTTGCTAATTCTTTTAGCAAAATACCATGTTCAGTCTACATTTTGCCTGCACACCAGAAGAGGATATTGGATCTCATCATAGATGGCTGTGAGCCACCATGTGGGTTCTGGGAATTGAACTCAGGACCTCTGGAAGAACAGTCAGTGCTCTTAACCTCTGAGCCATCTGTTTAGCCCCATTTTGCTAATTTTTATATCCTGTAGTGGAAGACTATTCTAAAATAAAAACAATTCCTTATAGTTCTCTGTGACTGTGAAAACAAAACTGAAACAATGTACTGAGATGGAGGGAGGCTTCTGTGAGGCCTCCAGGGTCTGTGGTGCAGATAAAGATGTTCCTCCTGGGCCCCTGCTTCCCTTGGCAGTAATGCCTGATGCTTCATTCTTTCCTCCTGGGGGCCCTGTGCAAAGACGGAGGGATCTACCACTAGCAACGTGTGTAACAAAGGAACTTCATCAAGTTACACACTCTCTACCAGGCTCAAGATGAATGCACCATGTAGATATTGTCTAGAGAACAGACCATCAAGGAAGGTGCTACTGTCTTCTGCAAAATAGCCCCTCTATAAATGCACCCGTGTCCTTATCCCTAGAAGCTGTAAATGGTGCCTTGGTTGTAAAAGGAGTCTGTAGACATCCCTACATCACCGAGTTTGAAATAAGTACATTATCCTAGATCATCCACGTGGTCCTACACAACAATCACAAGTGCCATGTTCAAAAGACGACAGATGCAGAAGACCAGGAGGCCAGGACTGGAAGCCCAGACCTGAGGGCTGGAAGCAGATCCTCCACAGACCTTCTGTGGGAGCACAGCCCTACCGCTGACTATATAGCTATGCTGATTTGGGCCCTCAGGCCTCCAGAACCGTACGAGCCTAAGTGTCTGTTGTCCAAGCCATCAAGTCTCTGACAGTGGGGACTCAGGTGTGTGTGATTATTCTTACCTTCACAGAAGCAGGAACAGTTTCAGAGGCATGGTTCACCTACTCAGAGCTGTCAAGTTTAGAATGGGTGGAGCTGGCACTTCCATCCAGTCTTTTACCACAGGTACGGTTAGTCATCCTCCATCTAGTAGAGCAACACTAACTTGTTTCTGTGGCTGGTAATAGCTGAAAGGGATGAAGCCAAGGTCTCAAACAGTCTGCCAGGTTGCCCCCATCTGCCTTGGAATAATGAGAATCACAGAATGTCCAGGTTCCTCTCAAAAGACTGACATCTCAAACAGAGGAGTGTGATGCCTCTGCAGGCTACAGGATGGGCTCAGTGATGGGTGTCTGTCCTGGTCGAGTACCCACTTTTCACCTACACCATGAAAGGAGTTGAAAGCATCTGGCCTATAGACTGATAGGTCCGTATTTCTGTGGATTCCACTTGGAACTCCTCTGGTGGTGACTGTACATAGCATTTGCAGTGTTTGGCAGAAATGCAAGCCAGTTGCTGTTGTGTGTGTGTGTGTACATGAGCACACAAGAAAGAAAAGCTGATTTGTCTCCCATATTACTGTTCATGTTTCCCTCTTTTTTTGGGGGGGGGTCGATGGTAGGGTGCTTTCTTACCAGGGATAGTACAGATAAAATTTTTTTGATCCTAAACAAAGAGTGGAGGGGATTAGGGAATCCAGAAGGACTGTTTTGTGCACCATAAGCCACTTCTACCTCCCTCCACTTGGAAGATCCCTCTGAAACCCCCTCTATGAGTCTCTGACTTTTAAGACCTCCCTGGACCACTCTGTCCCATGTCTTCTCCTTGTCTTGTAGATAAACAGACACGCCGTTCTGACAGGCTCTGGGTGTCTCTTACTGTTTCGTTTTAATAGCCATAGCCAGGATGGGGAAGGAGCTCCCAGGACTCAGTCAGCCAGTGGTGTTAGACTTCCATCTGACTCTGACCCAACGTTCCCCCACAGGGGCTTCCTTTACAATGTCCTGGCTGTAGGTCCTCGGAGACAACTTGTGTACTGACTGTCCAGTTTTCGGGTCAGCGGACTTTCCATTGCGGTCAGGGAAAGGTCAGAGCAACAAAAGCCAGAGATTTCCTCCGTGTGAGCAGAGGGGCAGCGCTGCCTTCACTAGGGTCCCTTGGTGTCCCCACCACGAGGCAGATGTGGATACGCAGAGACATGATTTAGCCACCCACCTACAGGGACCTTGCACTGTTCCCACCAACAGATTCCTCATCACCAAGAAAATGCTTTTCCATCCTCCATCAGCCAATGCCGTTGAATGCTCATAGCTTATAACATGCGCGCGCACGCGCGCGCACACACACACACACACACACACACACTCTTACCCTACCTCATTTGGGCCTCATTAAATGCAAAAGAAAGGTCCCTGCTTTCCTCACCAAAGCAGTGGATTATTTTTATTTTTTTCAGATGTCTCATGAAATGCCTCTCTTTGAAGGGGTGCCTGATATAAATCCTGATTTCTGACTTCACCCAGGATACTTCTTGGCAATGTAAAGACTCGTGGTCTTGTCCTTTAAGAATCGCTTAACAGGAGCAGAAGAGATGGCTCAGCGACTAAGAGCAGTAGCTGGCTGCTTGCAGAAGACCGGGGTGGGTTCCCAGTACCCACATGGTGGCTCACAACTGTCTCTAATTCCAGACCCAGGGGATCTGGCTCCTCTTTGGCCTGTATGGGTACTAGGCATGCACCTGGTCCACAGACATCCATGCAGGCACATCCAAAGATACACACACACACACACACACACACACACACACACACACGCACACACTTTTAAAAACATAAAAAAGAACAACTTATTTTACTGGAAAACTGCTCCACCCAGGGATGAAAAGTCTTTTTGAGTTTTTTTTTTTTTAAATTATTTCTGGCACATGTGATGGGAGCTACCGTGGTTGACAAGCAGTTTCCATAGTGACTGTGCCTGTCTGCAGTTGAAGAGCTTCCCATCCAGATGCTGTGTGATCAAAGCTGTGTAGAATCCAAGAAGTGATAAAGAATTCCAGTTGTCACACCTAAGTGCCATCATTTATGATTCCTGATAGAAAGTACAGAGCCTTGGGATTTATTTTGCCAGATGAGGTTTTGCTGACCAGCATTTCTTAAGACTTTGTGGCAGAGGCTGGCACCCAGCCACCTGGGCTCTGAATGCTGAAACATCCAGGGAGCCCCACCCCCGTTCGGTGCCCATGACTGTGGTTCTGCAGGGTTGCCAGCTTCTGAGAGCACCTTGGGTGTCATGTTGCAGTTTACCACCTGGATACTTTATTTGGGTGTTACACTGAAAGGCGCTTTAAAAATTCAGGGTTTAGCTGTCACCGCCAGAAAACTCCTATTAAAATATGCATTTGCACTCCAAATTTTATGCAGATGGTTAATCTCCTCCCGGTTAATAATCTCTTTTTCTTTTGTTTTTTTTTTCTTTCATGTCTGGTCAAGACAATAGTCTGCATGGGCACTAGGTGGCAAAATCTATCCTATTCCATCTTAGTTCATAAGATATTTAAAACAAGTATTAAAAAATTTGGCTCCTGGAGCAAAAGAAAAGGAAGTACTTAGCCAAAAGGGGACGGAGTTTGAAAACCACTAGGCTGGGTTTAGAGTTCTAAAGGGCACTTGGGTGTGCGAGGACACACTACCTCAAGGTTCTCAGTGGGGACTCCCAGAGGACCAGGGTAAGGAGGAGGAGGACCAGGTGGGAGCTCAGGCCTGTGGTCCCCAGCTCAGGGACTCTGGCAGGAAGAGTGTAGGTTCAAGGCCTGCCTGGATTAAATAGCATGTTCAAGGCTAGCCTAGACAGTTAGTGAGATGCCATCTCAAAATTTAAAATAATAAAATAATAAATAAATAAATAAATAAATAAATAAATAAATAGCAGGAGTCGGGGATGCCGCTCTGTGGCAGAACACTCACCTAGGATGTGAAAAGCTCTAAGTTTAATTCCTCATGGGGGGGGGGATTAAAATTTGAATTTTTTTTAAAAAGAAAAACGCTGGCAGGCTACTTTGGGTCAGTATAGAAACAAATGTCCCATCACTAAAGAGCAATTGACCTTTGAACTAGGGGATTTCACAAAACTGATTCTCTAGGATGCAAAGACGAGACACTCAGTGGCCTTCTTGTGCTGTCCCATGACAAGTGTCTTCAGTAGGTGGGACCTTGCAGCTCCGTCTAAGACTTGATCACTTACACGGTTGTGTTTCACTCAGAGGACTGAAAATCAATGACAAGATCTGACTTTTAAGGGACTTGGGGAGGACACGATGAATTATTCAGAGACGTCAAGTTGCACAAAGACAGCCAACTTGCTACAAATTACGATTCCGAAGTGGTTAGTAACCCATCTTATTCATGCGCTCTACTTACGATAGAAGATTGATGGCTGACATTTCTTAGACGTACCCTCATGAGCCCACAGCCCACAGTCACTCTTTGAATGGATGCTAAATCCAGTGGGGGGCTTGGTGGGGTGACACCTTATGGATGATGTGAATCTTTTAATTTTTCTGGGGAAAGAGTACTCATTAAGATTTACGGATGATGTATTCAGGATCCCCATTGATGCAATTGCTTTCTCCTATAATAGGTAACAAAATATGGTTCATGTTCTATAGGGGTAGAGCCTTTTCTTAACAGTTTTAGCACAGAGACTTCTTTTGGGGTACTTTGTAGTTGAACATACAGACATTTTTTCAGCAAAATACAGTGACTCTTCTGCCCATCTTTTGAAAACATACAAATCATTTTTTTATTTTTCTCATTTAATATTGATTTTCTTTTCAATGAGCAGTGAGTTTAGCAGTTTTTCTCTAGGTCTGGGAGAATCCAGAGAGGGGACTTGGCAATCAGGTGTGTGGAGGAGGTACCACTGGATACAGGGTCAGAACATGTCGTATCCCCCAAGCCCACCTACCACTGATGTCCAGGGCACCATTCCCCAGCAGTCCAGATGCTTCTGGCATCTGATGGAGCTCCTGCCTCTAAATAAAGCCCGTATTTAAGAACATCAGAACCCTTGCCAATATGGCAGCAGATGTACATGCAGGAATCCCTACAAAACAGCAGGACTCGCACCGATAGATCCGGGAGCTAGGCTAATGGGTTCGTTCATGAACCAGGTACTCATTTAGAGGCAGATGAATAAAGAGCACAACAAAGGCACCAGACCATAAGTGACGCTTCCCCTCCTGGGAGTTCTGGGCTCGTTGAGGAGACTGAGCTGACAAGGAGTATGTATCCAAACAATGACCTTTTCAGACAGGATCTCACATATCCCAGGCTGGCCTCAAACCTGCTGTTTAGGTAATTATGACCTTGAACTTCTGATCCTCCTGCTTCCACCTCTGGAGTGCTGTGTGTGATGTTTTACTCTTTTGGCTTTTTGGGGGGGCATCACCCAGCTCCCAAATAAATCACCCACAGAGGCTTATGATTACTTTCAAATGCCCAGCCTTTAGCCTGGCTTATTTCTAGGCAGCTTTGCTTAACTTAAATTATTCCGACTACCTTTTGCCTCTGGGATTTTTCCTTTTATTTCTGTATATCTTACTTTCACTTTAACCCCTGGCTGGCTGGCTGGCTGGCTGGCTGGCTGGCTGGCTGGCTGGCTGGCTGGTTGGTCAGCCATCTCCTGATGTCCTCCTCCCCTTGTTCTCTTGCTGCTCCTCCCTCGTTTCTCCTTCTATTTATAGACTCTGTCTGCCGGCCCTGCCTATCCTTCTTGCCTCGCTATTGGCCATTCAGCTCTTTATTAGATCATCAGGCGTTTTAGACAGGCAAAGAATCACAGCTTCACAGAGTTAAACAAATGCAGCATAAACAAAACAAGCACACCTTCACATCATTAAACAAATGTTCCTCAGCATAAACAAAAGTAACACACCTTAAAATAATATTCCCCAGCAGAATGCTGGCATTACCTTCCCAGGGGTTAGTGCCACTGTCCCCAGTTTTCTGTCATGCTGGGAATCTGTTCTTGGTAAACATTCTATCAGTTGGGTTATACTCTCCAGCCCAACAAAAATATCACCTGAAGTCATTCTGGATGCTACTTAGGGAAAAAAAAAAAAACAACAACAAAACAAATACTCAGGTATAGTGATAGGGAGAGGAGCGGGTGCCTTCTTCTCTTTGATCTTGGGAAGTGACTTTGCTAGGATGGAAAGTTTACCCCAAGAGGTATATAGCATCCGTCTAGACAGGAGTGGAGAGCATGCCACAGGAAAGGACCATCATGGGCAAAGAGGGCAGGGTGCAGGCTCAGGTAGGTCAGCTGGATAGAAGTGAGTGGTGGCAGAGGATCTGATGCCTTCTTCTGACCAAGTTGTAGAGGGGAGCCATGGTTCAAACAAAATTACCCGTGGGCAAGAGAATCTGAGAAGAGCCATAAGCGAGGTGCGGTCATTTGGGTCAAGGATGGCAGAGACCACACCTGGGGCAAAACAACAAGCATGGCAGGAAGGGGACAGCCTCAGGTCCCTTGTTGTCATCTCAGCTCCTGGGTGACTCAGAACAGCAACCCTTGAGATGAACCTACTTTGTAATTAGTGTCTGGGGCTAATGTAGTGAAGGCAGGGCAGGTAAGTCCGATGGGCGGGTAGATGGGGAGCAACAGTGCAGACTGTGAGGAGAGAAAACCTCAAGCACTCTGTGCAGGAGTCTCTTCCTTGACGTCGCCCTTGAACAGGGGTGGTGCCTGTCCTCTGGGCTGAGCTGCAGCATTCCAGGGATTCACAAACTTGGATCTGGTCCAGCTTCTGCCATGGAACATGAGGGGTTCCAGCAAAAGAAGCCTTGACTCAGATGGTCAGAATAGGGTTGAGCCTTAGAAGCCTTCTAGCTTCTTACCTTGGACTTAAAACTAACTAGCGCTCTCTCTCTCTCTCTCTCTCTCTCTCTCTCTCTCTCTCTCTCTCTCTCTCTCTCATTCTCTCTCACCTCCCCCTCTCAGGGAGTGGCAGGCTATTCACAGAAAGACACTAAGTACACCTGAGCATCTAGGCTTGGGAGACTCCAACCACGGAAGGAAACCTCTACAGAAAGTTTGGAGTGATACTTTCGTAGGTCTTCATTAAATCCTCATAGGGTCCAATTTTTAGAATTCCTTTCAGAATTAATTTATTTAAGGATTAAGCCCATCAAAAGCCCAAGACTATTTGAAGTAAACAGCCTACAAGTAGAATCTTAATGTTACCCAGATAACTTCCCTTGTACGTGCACTGTGGTAATTGGGCTCCCGTCTCTAGTGTGAAAAGCCAAACAGTTTCCGATGTAATGAGTCCTGGCCGCTGGGGCAGATAGATTTCGGAATTCTCTATTTATAGCATCTTGAGTGTCACTTGCACCTTTTCTTTAATAAGCGCTGAGCTGTCCTGCAGCCCACAGGAGCCTGGAGCATACAGATGAGCGAGCTGGGGTGTCTTAGGCAACAATTCCTGGTGCAGATGAGAGCTGAAGGTTTAGTGTGGCTCCCCATCCCCTGGAAATGATGCTTCCTCTAAACCAACAGGGGATCAATCCCTAGAAATTGGTGATGCATTTGGTGTTGAGTACTCTCCCTCCCTCCCCCACCTTTCTCCCTTTCCCTCCCTCTCACCCTCCCTCCTTTCCCTCTTCCCCTCTCTCCCTCCCTCTCTCCTTCTTTCCCTCCCCACCTCTCTCCCTCCCCCTCCCTCACTTCTCTCTCTCTGGCTCCCCCCTCCGTTCTTTCCCTCCCCACTTCTCTCTGTTTCCCTCCCTCCCCCACCCCTCTCTTTCTCCCTCTCTCCCTTCCTCCCCCCACCTCCTCTCTCTTTCTTTTCCCTCCCTCCCTTGACCTGCAGAAGTTGTGCCATGGGATGTGGCAGGGAGAGTTAAATGATCCAGACAGAGCTGTACAAACATTGTCTGGGAGGACTCCGCTGAGCTTAGAGGAGATGAGGAAAACGAGCAAGGAGGAATACAATTTAAAATGGAAACATAGGAATTGAAACAGAGGCCAATTCTGAAGGATCAGAAAGCTGAGCTGACTTAGGAAAGTAAGGAGATTGCCTTTCAAGCCCATCACCAGCGTGTTAGTTAGAAGGGTATTTCTGGTCACAGCTGAGCTTTCCTGAGTTGGGAGGCAGAATGGTGTGTAGAAAAGGCTTTGCACCAGGACTCTGCGGCCTTGAGTTGACTGCAAGCTGTCTAGTCTCCCACAGCCTCAGTTTCCTTCCCTGTAGTGTGGGAATAAAAGCAATCTTTCTTCTCACAGTGAGGTCATGAGTGTATCAAAGACAAGGCAGGAAGAAGCAGTTTGTAAGCCAGACAAACGGTCCAGAGATGGATCTCTACACTAAGCATTCAAATTCCCTGGGAGCTTAAAGATGTGACCAGCCTCACCTTGGCACTTTCTGTTCCTTTTTCTGTGTTTTGCAAAGCACTTGATGTCATTTTGCTGGGCAAGCCCTGCTGTAGTCCCAGTTCTTACAGGTAGGAGGCGCTCTATGGAGCCAGAGTTCCCAGTCCTGGGCTGTGCCTTCATGAGATCACCCAGTGGTCCAGCTCAGTTGCCTGACCCAGGTCTATGAGGCCTTCCTCTCTGCTTACTTCTGTCTCCCGCAGGTTCTCCCTAAAGTCCTCCTTCCTAATGCTGACTCGGCAGCAGCCTGCTGGGGTTTGAAGGACCAACAAATGACTCAAAACAAACCACTTTAGATGGCTTTTAAGTCTTCCATTAAACTGATGTGATTAGCCTGGAGAAGTGGAAGCTTCCAGAAGTGGAAGCAGAGATGAGCATCTTCATGTGCATTTTAATTCAGTCAAGATTAGTGGGAGGCCTGGTGTTTAGCAACTGAGCTGCAGTTGAAGCCCAGGACTCATCAGACCCTCTGGGTGTTTTAATGAAGGCAGAATGCCATTGTCCTTGCTAGTGTGTGAGTCTGACGGGGTGAGGTGCAGCACTCCTTTGTGTTAAAGATTTGAAGTATACAGACAGTCACATTTGACCCTTGAAGCCAGGGTTAGCCCACTTCTGGTTGTGTGTGTGTGTGTGTGTGTGTGTGTGTGTGTGTGCCTGTCTGTCTGTCTATGTGTCTGTCTGTGTGTGTTTGAGACAGGGACTTAGTCTGGATTCAGACTTATGGTCCTCTTGCCTCAGCCTTCAACCATGCTTGGCTAGCCCCACATTTCACTGGTACCCCAGAAAGGACTCTCCTCTATTCCAAGCAGAACAGCTTTGCATTGTGATTCTGTGTGTGTCGTATCGACACTCAGGGACGGTGCCTCTTAGAAAGAGGATGCAGGAGTGGGGGCCATAGCTCAGTGATAGGGGGGTTTTCAAGGTTACAGAAAGTTGTGGGCTTTCTCCAGCATAAAACAAACAAAACGGGTGTCCATGGACAGCTAAACGGACAAACAAAATGATGTGTGTGCATGCAGTGGCGTATTATATTCAGCCTTATTAATTCTGCACATGAGCTGGGACGTTGGCCCACTGGATTAGAGTGCTCGCTGCACCCACATAAAAAGATTAGCATGGGCATGTATATAACTATAACCCCAGTGCTATGAGGAAAGGGGGGCATGGGAAACAAGGCTCAAGTCCCAGGTTTGGTCAGAGACCCTGACTCAGAGGAATTTGCAGAGAGTAATAAGACACCTGGCATCCTCCTCTCTCTGACCTCTGTACGTACATGCATGTGTGTGAGCACCTGCACATACATGTGCACATATACACACATTCTCCATAGACACATATCCCCCAACACAAAAATCTGACAGTGGCGCAACATGAATGAGACCTGACGGCAAATGCTAGATGAAATACCAAGTCACAAAATGGTGTATGGGTTTTCTCATCATGAGATTCTTAATAGCTGTCGAGAGCTGTTGCTAGGGCCCCGGAGAAAGGAGGATCGGCAAATCAGTCAGTGTTTCAGTGGCAGAGCATTTCAGATTGGGAAATGAGCAGTTCTAGAGAGAGTGGTAGTGATGTTTGTACAAGGATCTAAAAGCGCCTAGGGCCCAGAACTGTGCACTTACAAGCAATTAAAATACCAAGTTTCTTGTCATGCGTACTTTACAGTACTTAAGCAAGCGCTAAGTGAAACAAAACCTAGGGACCTGCAGGTCTTTCCTGCCCCGCTTCAGAAGACTTATACCTGCAAACGCTGGCCAGTTCTCTCTTCCAGTACTCCGTAGCAAACATGGAAGCCACGTGTGTTCTCTTTACCCAGAAGAGATGGGAAGAAATCGCCGTTACTTAGGTGTGATGTGGGCAGCCTGGAGAAGACCTGGGATGGAGCCTCAAGTGTGTACGGGGCAAATGGGAAAGACAGCGATTGAGAGGCAAATCCTACCCTTTCCCAGTTAGTAACTGTGTTGCCCCAGGTTTCACGTCTCCTGTGCTGTCCCACCAGCTGTGTTCCCCAATGACAGTGTCCAAGGAACACACGTGGCTATCAGACCAGACCAGACCAGACAGGCTACCTCCTACCTGGGAATCACAGTGACAGGCACATGGCCATCTCAAACATACGTTCTCCATGGGCAAAGTGAGCGCCCAGGAATTAGGTTGGTAAATTTACATATTCTACAGGAAAGCTTATGCTTTCTAAGATTAAGTGTGTGTGTGTGTGTGTGTGTGTGTGTGTGTGTGTGTGTGTGTGTGTGTACAGGTGTCCACAGAGTCCAGAAGAGGGTGTTGAATGCCCTGGAGCTAAAATTACAGATAGTTTTGAGCCACTTGATGTGGGTCCTAGGAACCAAACCCAGGTCTCCTGAAAGAACAGCAAGCACTTTTAACTGCTGGGCCATCTCTCGCTCAGCCCCCAACTTTGTTATTTAAAAGCAGACTGGAATAGTGTCCCTTCTCCATGATTGCTGCAAGCACCATGACTATAGCAACTATACATCCCATAAACATCTTTTAAGCCTTTATTCTTTCAAGGTATTGATTTCGGTGACAGAAAAATGCATAGCACATCCGCATACCTGCCCGACATCTCCAACTTTGTGCCATCTACCCTGTTATGAACCCCTGGCATTGGTTAGTGTGGTACAGTTGTTACAGCTAAGTCATTATTGGTAAACGCCTCTAGATGAGTGTTCACACCCACTGTCGTGCATCCTGTGGGTTTTGAAAAGTGTGTCAAGTCATGGAGCCCTTTTACATATCGCTGTGGATGGTCCTACTGCCCTGGAAACCCTGTTTACTTTTCCATCACCTGCACTGCCTGGATAGTTTTGTCTTTTCCAGAATGTCTTAGGGTGGAATGTCAAAATGTGCGTAGCCTTTTCAGATCGTCTTTCCTCGCCAAGGAAAGTGTGCTTTTAGGGTTCTCCCATCTCCTCCCACAGTTTGGTAGCTCTCTTCTTTGTCTCCTGAGTAGTATTCTAGTCCTTCACTGAAGGATGCCGTGACCACTTCCATGTTCACTTAGCTTTCATATTTCAGTCTTCAGGGCTGGAGAGATGATGCACAAGTTAAGAGTGCATATTACTGTTGCAGAGGATGTAAGTCCAGTTCCCAGGGAGCTGAATTCTAAGCACGCACAGCAGACAGATTACAACTCCCTATAACTCCAGGTCCAGGGGATCCCACAGTCTTCTGGCCCCATTGTATCTACAAAGACACACCCACTTAAAAATAAAATATTTTTATAAAAGATTTCAATTTTCTACAAGTCTGGCTCTTGATATTTAAGATAGGAAGTACAATGAACCAGGACCCCCGAGTCTTGTTCATTTAGCTTCTGAATAATCCTGCTTCGATAGCTGAGCATCCCCATCTCAAAACAAACAATTATCAGCTCCTGGGCTGTGCCAGCCGTTACAGAAGTCACAGGCCCTGTGAGTTTGGGCAGTAGATAGGTGTCTGGTCCATGTGGAGGTCTTAAAACTGTCTGAAAATTATACATTGGATTTCAAAGAGTTCCCAGAAATGAAAGAATATGAAATGTGATCCATTACTCCTCACATTGATTATATATGGAAGGGATGGTATTTTAGATTTATTGGATGAAATAAAACATCAAGTTAAAATGCCTTATGTTGATTTCTTCTTGCCTTTTTAAATGAGGCTACTAGGAAATGTAAAATTACCTGTGGTCTACAATGTTGTTCTTTAGGGCTTAGCTGCCAGAGGATAAAGACAATTATTTGTTTCCCGTGCCCTTTGAATATGGACCCTTTTATTCTTGAACACCTACTATATGAGCGCCAGAGACAAGTCACTGACTGAAAGAGCCATGGCCTTGTGGGATTTAGTACTTACTTAGTTTTCAGATGAATGTTCCGTGCCTTTAGAAAGACTGGTGTTCCTGTACAGAGAAACGAGGCTTTGGAAGTAACCCTAGAACTTCTTTGAGGTGCAGCTTTGGACAAATTCTTAACTTTTCTGTCTTCACTGTCCTGATTGTAGGCTGGGGATAAATAGTTGACTTGTCATGATGTTGCTTGTATACCCGGAACAAGGGGAATGCTCCAAGCGGATTCTGTGCAATTGCTCAGCAATTTTAGGGTCCTGTCTCCAGCCCAATCTTAAAAGCCAAGGGCAACATTGCAGTTATCTGTGGGTACAAAGTTCTGGGGTCCTTGTCTGGGATTCACTCTACCTGTGTGTCTCCATTTCCAAGTTTTGACCTTTCCCTGTCTCTGCCACTGATGCCCAGGAGGCTTGTTTTCTGGAGCACCCACCTCACCTCTTCTTGAGTTCTAATCGACTCCAGCACAAGTTTTAGAGGAAAATATGAATTATTGCTCCACTTCCTGTCTAGAAGGCATTTTCTCTCACTGAGAGCTGGAGATAGAAGTGCCTCGTTCCTCCTTCGAGGCTCCAGGTTCCTTGGTCTGCATGGGACTGGTACTTCTGTGGCCTCCAATGCCCGTGCGCGTTAAAGAGCGGAGAGAATGTTCTGCGATCAAGCTGATAAGACACAAATAGAAGCTCTTGGAATCCCCGCCTCCGTGTTATCTGCTCCCCTCTCTTGGTACATAACACAGCAGAACATAGGAACTCTAGGATCCTGATTGCTGTTTTCTGCTCAGGCTCTCCTGAATATTGTATTTGATGAACGCTTGATCAGTGGATGTTTGTCTGTCTGTCTTTCTGTCTGTCAGTGTGTGTGTGTGTGTATGTGTGTTTCTGTATGTATGTATGGGAGTCAGAGGTCAATGATGGATATCTTCCTCTCTCACTCCCTACCTTATTTTTAGAGACATTGTTTCTCACTGAACCTGGAGTTCACAAGTGGTCTTAGCCTGGCTGGTCAGGGAACCCCAGAAAGTCTTCTGCTTTTGCTTCCCCAGCACCAGGACTACAGAAGGCACTTAAGACCACGACAGACTTTTCCTTCTTACTCAGGTGCTGGGGTTTGAACTTGTAAACTTTGGTCCTCATATTTGGGAAACACCTGACCAACTGAGCCATCACTCATGGCATGAGGATGTCTATTTCTAAAGGAAAACGTAACTTAAATAAACAAAATATGTCCTACCAATGTGAGATGTCATTTGTTAGACCAGCATTCATTTTTAATTGAGTGTCTACTCACTTGATTATCAGAATTGATTTTCTGGAGCCCTTGTAGCTCAGCATCTAGGTGCCACCTCACAGCAATTCTAAGGACTCAGCATCTGTCAGGCAGGAACCACTTGCAGAATTCCAGGGACTCTGAAAGGGAATGTCTGGGGGGTGGTGCTTAACAAAAGGATGGTATGTAATTTAGAAAGAAAAGTTTACCACTTGGAAAACTGAAGGCTCAATGGGAATATCAGAAAACAAAATCATCAGATAATGTTTAGATATTTTTTCCGCTGCAAGCAAGTATGTGTTCTGTACTTAATTTGTAAAATGTGGAAAGACAATCTTGCTGTGATAGGTAAGCACCAAAGGAGAAGAAGGCTATGTTTGTGATGTGCTAGGCTCAAAACGGTCATTTACTTAGCTTCTCTAAGGTAGTTACTGAAATATCAAGTGTCAAAGTTCTCTAAGTATCAAAATGCAGTATTGAGCAGACAGGAAATAGGACGGAGGTGACTAACTAGAACAAGGCAGGTAGGATTTGGTACAGTGTTAGCCAACAACTGTAGAACATTCCAGACTGTGACCCTGTAATGAGTACCTCTTGCTTCTTTTGTGATGATTGAGACTGACCCCTGCTGGTGGGTAGTGACTAAATTATGGGTGGTAATGGCACTGGATACCAAACTAGCCAAAAAGCCAGTCTGGTGATATGCAGCTCTGTCCCCTACCCCCTATCTGTGCCTTGCCTAAACCCTTACACTGTTGCCACAGTCCCCAGAGGGAAGGGAAGTAGATGCCTGGGGACTTCACTCTTTCATCTCTCCTCCCTACTCTTTCCTTAAGATTTCCTGGAGGTAAGAAAATGGACCTTCCACACCATTATAAAGATTGTGATCCCAGATACACCTCCGGTTAGTTAGGCACTTGAGAAATTTGATGTCTAGGTTGTTTGTGTTTGGTGAAACATCGATGTCGCATTCATTTGGGAACTATTTTAAAAATTCATATCTTAAGGATAAAAATCAGTTGGGAAGTAGCCCAGAAGGCTGAGTCCATGCCTACAAACTGATAGGAACACATTCTTGGGCGCCGATGGACTGGGGGAATGAAAAGAGATAATGTATGGCATGTGTGGGTTTCCTGTGAGGGAAAATAAATCCCAGCATAAATAGCATTATACACAGAGAAAAATAGAACACTGGCCTATGATACATTAGCAGAGCAAGCGTTTGTGTTAGAGGGTAGTGGTTTCCATATAGGCTGTTTAGCAGCTTTTTCTGGAACTAGTGCTAGAAGGGAGGAGCCCATGGCGCGAGAGGCTAAGTCAGAGGCTCAACGTGTCCTCAGAAGTATTTGCTGTCCATCAGGACCCAAAGGCCAACCCTGCTAAATTGGATTGCCTTTAACTCATTTAGCCAACCCATGCTGCCCCTGACAGCTCTGTGGAGTAGCTGATGTGGAATTAATGAAGTTGGGATGTTTCTAAAATGAAATTTTCAAGTTGGGCTTTGAGAAGTGCATGAGCAGTGCCTGGTGCTGTAAAATGACATTATAACTATTTCATTTTGAGATGATTTGACAGTCACTTCCTTGCTCTGATGTCTATAACTTACCAGTCAGGGAAAGGAATAATTTTGTGTGTCTTGATGAAGTGATGAAACTGAGAACGGAGTCTTTTGTCTTTAGACTTATGTTTCTATCTTCAGGCTCAAGCTATGTCGAGGTATTTGTGGGAAGAGAAGGTTGGAAACCTGAGGTCTTTGGCATTGGTTTTTTTTTTCCAGGCATATTTTAAGGCCCTCTATTTCATGTTAAAGCTGTGCCTTCTTCTATTACAGATCAGAGATAAACAAGGAAGTAACCCAGGAAACGCCAGTAAAATCCTCAACCCCAATTAACACTGTATACAAACTAATTACAGGAAGATGGTGGCCGTAGTCGTGATCATAAAATAATGCGTGTCCAGGAATTATCAGAGGGAGGAGAGTATGTTTATGAACTTGGAATGACTTGAATAGAGCATAGGGCTGATGAGAAATGAAAAGTTTCATGTTTTGGGTTGCAATATAGTTAAAACATTAAGGGAGTGACAGGCAGGCTGGGGATAGGAGAAGATATTGGCCACATCTATAACTGTAAGAGAGCTTATGCCCAGAGTGAAAGACAATATCCACAAATCCTTAGACAGTCCAGTAGAAAAAATGAATTCCAGGGCATGGAGAAATGTCCAAGTCATTAAGAGTACCTGCTGCTATTGCAGAAGATCCAAGTTCAGTTCCCATCACCCATGCCTGGCAGTTCAGAGCCGCTTATAGCTCCAGTTCCAGGGGTTCTGACACCCTCTCTAGCTTCCTCAGGTACCTGCATTCACACCACACACACGCGCGTGCGCGCACACACACACACACACACACGCACACACACACTTAAAAGTAATTTTAAAGCATGCTCAGTATGCTTGCAGTCAACACAGGAGGGTCTCTGTATAAGAAAGTGCTCAGCCGGAGTCATCAGGGAAATTTGAATGAAAACTGCAATGCCGTGTCACTGCAGGTCATCCTAAGAGAGAACGGATAACTATGAGAATATTACAGTGTAGGCAGGGACATGCTGGTAGCGTGCAGGTTGGTATGACCACTTCAGAAAACCATTTAGCTTGAACTAGAGCTGTCTATTCACCATTGGGTACTCGAGCTTCTGGTTTTATGCCTGACCACGTGTGTGCATGGGTTTGTCAAAGTCATGCCCACAATAGCCATAGCTGTTATTTTTTTTGTATGTGCCTTTACTCGGAAGCAGTCCAAATATTTTCCACAGGCAGTATGCATTTCTTGAATAACCCTGTCATGAAGTCTTCTCAGGACGGAATGAAGAACTTGTAACTTGCAATGGGTCTCTCAGACGTGATGCTGAAGCAAAGAGCCCAGGCATGACGCTGCGTGTTCTGTATCGTTCTGTAGATGGGAAGCGCAGAAGGAAGCAAAGATGCCTATTCTGCATGAGATAGGCACACCTTGTTTTCAAGGAGGTTCTGTGGAGGAGGCAAAAGGGAACACCTGGGGTCCCACTCCATTCTGACTACCACAGATTGGGGGGGGGCACTGTTGAGTTCAGACAGGGAGAATGTTTCAGTCTGCATGCTGATTCTGTGCACAGAAAGAAGAAAGGTGATGTACCCAAGGGCAACCATTCATTTTAGAATGTCTTCCAGGACCGGGCTACTGTGAAGTGTGTGTAGTAACAGAAGGGGAAGATGCTGGGGAGTAGATGGGAGACCGTGAGATTGCTAGGCATTTGTTCGTGGTGTGAAACACTATGTAGTTCTCTTTGCAGGTGGGGGATTCCCTGCCCTTCCTAACCAGTTTTGGCAGTTTTCCTATTAAAACTGTGTGTAACGCCTTGATGTTGCGATTACTCTGTTCATTTGGAGCTTCAGACAGAAATAGCTGCAAACGTCTCCTCCCGAATGGTGGGAATTAAGTTTCCATTAGTGGATAAACAGCACCATCCAAGGAGGCGAGTTCTGAGCTGGCAGCCAAGAGCCCTAGGTTCCAGGTTCAGCTCCCAGTTCTGACCTTAAGCAACCTGTTTGGCTATTCTCCACAGTGCACTCCCCACCCACAGCATCATAGCAAAGCTGCCGTGGAAGACATACTCCCATCTTTAAGACCGTTGTGGACATAACACAAGATTGTGCCCGCTTACAGAGCAATAGATCTGTTATGCAAACCCCACCCTCCAGTGAGAACTGGTCATGTTTATATTGCTTCCTAGGTTTTTTTCTTTTCTTTTTTTCTTTTCTCCTCCTCCTTATCAGCATCCTCTTCCTCCTCTTCCTCTCCCCATCTTCTGCTGGAGATATACCCTTACAGGTTCCAGGCAAGCATTCTGCCACAGATCCACACCCTGAGCTCACTCTTCTTAGGTTTCTCAGCCAATGAGGGTAGACACAAGTGGTGAAAGCCGAAGCGTAGTAGAAAGAATGACCACAGTGGGAGACGGGGGACAACCCAGATGTGCTGGGCTTTCGCCATCCTGATCCCCATTCCTTGGGGGATTACATGTACTTATTGTTACAGGTTCGAATTAGTACCTGATCTCATTGAATACCCAGGAGCTAGCTTGGGAGACAAGTGTAGTTCTTTGTCCAGACTTCAAAAGTAGTTTTTGTCCACATAGATATGCTTAGATTGAATGATTCTCCTGTTCACACCTCATAGATTGGAAATAAGTTTGATAGTGCTAAATTGTTTTAACTCTTCCCATCATTAACATTTAGAAGACTCTCCATGATGGAAGAGAAGGCTAATTTGGAAACTTTTAGTCAAATTAATTGGTCAGGAGAAATCTGTCTAACAGAGGAGGGGGTAATCTATGTTTTAATCAACTTCAATTTAATTGAACAACTTTCCTAAATGAATTCTTTAGAAATTGTTTTTCTCAGAAAATAGGCTATCGATCTAGGCCAGAGGTTCCACAACTTTCATTTAGTAGCAGATGTATATTTTTGTCTGGGGGACTAGCCTCAACAAAAATAGCTCTTACCAGGGTAGGAGTGATGAGATCAGAAAAATAGTAAAGAGGACAAAGAAGCTGATGTGGGATTCCCCTCTGTATGTTGTGAATATCATTGGTTAATAAAGGAACTGCTTTGGGCCTATAGCAGAGCTATAGGGGAACAGAGCTAGGTTTGGAAAACTAAACTGAATGCAGGGAGAAAGGAGGCGGAGTCAGAGAGAAGCCATGGAGTTGCCGCCTGAGACAGATGCGCTGAAACTTTGCTGGTAGGCCACAACCTTGTTGTGATGCACAGATTAATGGAGATGGGTTAAATTAAAATGTAAGAGTTAGCCAATAAGAAGCTGGAGCTAATGGGCCAAGTAGTAATTTAATTAATACAGTTTCTGTGTGATTATTTTGGTTCTGGGTGGCTGGGACAAACAAGTGGCCTCCTACCAGAAGAAAAGAATAAAATAATAAAACAGAAACATAGGATAGTATTGTGAGAGAGCTTCAGTGAATACTGAAATCCCCACATTTAATTTTCTGTATGCTTTTATACCCTAATACAAAAGGGGGAATAAGGCAACAAAAGACTTCTTTAATATGATATAAAGGATAATTGGAACAACTAATTGCTACAACACTTTGGGTCCTCATTGTTGTCTAGGTTCTCTGGGATTGTTATTTGTGAGCTGGTTTTCTTTGTTTAATCTTTAAAAACCACTTATGAGTGAGTACATGTGATAATTGTCTTTCCTTATCTGGGTTACCTCACTCAAAATGATGTTTTCTAGCTCCATCCATTTGCCTGCAAAATTGAAGATGTCGTTATTTTTTCCTGTTGTATAGTACTCCATTGTGTAATTATACCACATTTTTCTTATCCATTCTTCAATCAAAGGACATTTAGGTTGTTTCCAGGTTCTGGCTATGACAAACAATGCTGCTATGAACATAGTTGAGCATATGTCCTTGTGGCATGATTGAGCAGCCTTTGGATATATACCCAAAACTGGTATTACTGTGTCTTGAGGAAGGTTGTTTTATAATTTTCTGAGAAATCACCACACTGACATCCAAAGGGGCTGTACCAGTTTGTATTCCCACCAGCAATGCAAGAGTGTTCCCTTTACCCCACAGCCTCTCCAGCACAAGTTGTCTCAGTCTTTTTGATCTTATCCATTCTTAAAAGTGTAAGATGGAATCTCATAGTCGTTTTGATTTGTATCTCTCTGATGGCTAAGGATGTTGAGCATTTCCTTAAGTGTCTTTCAGCCATTTTAGATTCCTCTGTTGAGAGTTCTCTTTTTAGGTCTGTACTCCATTTTTTTTATTGGATTATTTGATTATTGCCATCAATTTTAAACAACCTCCAAACTCTCTAGCCATCAGACAAGATGGAAATAGGCTCACATTTTTGGCCTCCACATTTTTGCAAATGAAATCTTCCACTAACCATAAATATGGAGGGTGAGGAGGGGTCGTGAAGTCAAGAGACTTTATTGATGACTGTTTAACATAAGGGGAAGGAGTCACTATCAGCCCATGCTAGGGACATTCTCTGTGCATGGCTATGTCCTGTCCCTGTTCTGTTCTGACACGTCACTCCACAGACCTGTTGTGAGGAGGGATAGGGGCTATGATCCTAGATAAGTAAAGTCCCCAGCACCCCATGATACCAAAACTGATACTGAAGTGATGTTAAGCTCTCCAGAATGAATACTGTGTTTTGAGAGGCTGTGGAAAATATTATCAATAACTGAAAAAAATACCCAGAGCAAGCGAACGAACCAGCTTTCCCAAAATATCTCAGCTACAGGATCCAGCTAACCCACCTTTAACCTCTTACCCACAGAAACTTTTTTTTGACTCAAATATTCTGAAATGTTATGAAATTTTCTGTTTTCTCTTTTTCCTTCTCCCCTCAAGCATTAGGCTTGGAAACCTCTGAGTCTGAAAGAAACTCTGGATCAGCTCAGACTCTTCTGAAGCCAAAGCCCAAACTCAGTTTCTTTGGGGTTCAAAACAGAAAAGCGGGACTTATAGCCATCCCATCCCCAACCCTGCCCGAGTTTGAAATATGCCTGTTTTTAAAAAAAAAAAAATGTGAACAGACTTCGTGCTAACCATGGGCTACCCTAGCAATCTTGGGAAGAATGAAAAATCAATCAATCAATCAGTAGAAGATTACCCAAATTTCAGGGGATAGATTGCTAGATTTCAGTTGTCAAGCATCTGTAATAAAACATGATACTGTTCCTAGATTTGATGTTTCTTTATTATTTTTAGCGAACTATCTTGTTACCCAAATATTACTTCTAAAGTAATAATAATCTACTTGACAGACTATACCTTAAGTTCATAAAAATATTTTACCTTTTCAAAAGATGAACTACAATTTGTAAATATCTAGAAAATTTGGCCTCAGAGACAAAAAAAGAAATCAGAGTGAAATAACAGCCTAGTTATTAAATTGGTGGGATGGCGACCCCAAGGCCAGGTAAGGAAGCCAAAGATGCTGACCTTAGCCTCCATTTGTGCAGTACTGGTTGATATAGGACTTTTGGAAACTACTTTGGTTACCTGTGTCAATGGGCATCTCTGTTTGTAACTTTGACCCAGTGACTTCACTCCTGTACCTCTCTACCTAAAGATAGTCCCTATTGAAAAGCTGTCACTGTTGGGATCCTGGTGTCAGGGAAGGAGTGTGTTAGTCAGTTCTTGTTGCTGTGATAAAATACCAGAGAAAATTACTTAAGTATGGAAGGTTATTTTGACTCAGTTTAGGGGGCCTGGCTCTCTTGTTTCTGGCTGTGGTGAGGTAAGAGCATTTTACCAGGGAGTTTGCTGACCTCAAATAGCCAAGAAGCAGAGAAGAGTGACAGGCAGAGACCTTCAAAGTCACACTCCAGTCACCCTTCCTCCAGCCTGCGCTAACTTCCACAGGATCTAACCAACCACAAAAGTCTGTTCCAATTTTGAATCCCTTGGTGGACGAACTTTGCATCGATGTGGTTGAAACCTTCCTGGTCCAGTCACCTCCAGAACAGTCCTCAAGGACATATCCAGAGATGCTCAACTGGTGTTGTAGGTGTCTCTCAGTTCAGACAGGGCATGTAAACACCACAAGCAGTCCCAAAGGAAGCATGAGCTGCTGCTGACTTAGGCTAGAATCTTAATGTCTACCCACCCACGGTGCCTAGAACCAGCCTCTTAGCCCCTAAGTCTCTTGTTTTCATTTTTTAAATGAGGTGACAATAACGTTTGCTTCGCAGTGTTTCTGTGGGGATTAAAATGAAGTTCTAATATCCATTGTACTTAGCACCCTGTCTGGCTTGTGGAAAGCACTCTCTGTGTCTGTTGTTACGTTATACATCACTGTGAAGGAGGACGGGGTCTGGATAGAGTAAGCAATGAGGAAGCCAGAAGCCCTGGGTTTGTGATGTCGCTTGTGCTAATGCTAGTTATCACACTTAGAAACACTGGCCAGCCGGGAAATGGGAGAAAAGCTAAATACCCTTTGGTGGGTTTATGTGGGGACTGTGAAGGGTGTATCATAGCATGGACAAGCTGGTCACAAACTGTGTCACATAGGAGCACACCAAGTGCTAAGTGCACCTTTGTGCCTAGATAGAGGAGTCTGTGCCCAGGGAAACAGATGTGTATAGGGAAATGAAGGGGGAAGATGCAGATGCTCCCCTTGCAGTGGCTTCTGGTGAGAAACAAGGAAGAAGCTCGGTTCCCATCTCGCAGAATCAGTCAGTCACAAGACACTTAAGCTTACACTGTAGCTACGCCAAGGTCAAGGAAGGATTGCATTATTTGGGATCCATCTAAAATTTGCAATAGGTGACTTTTAAAGTTCAGAGCCCAGGGTTCCTTACTTTGGCATCGAATTTGCTTCCTGCTGTTTTTATACAAGGTGCCCAGGACTTTTTCTGTGCTGAAACTTGATTTCTGCTGTTCCCAAACAAGAGAAATTTGACACCTTTGTACAGCTTGGCCAGGCTTGAAATTACATTTTATTTGATTGCTCAGCTGGTCAGATAAGTGATCGAATTCAGACCTTGGCAGGGAATAGCCACAGGGCTGGCTGTCCCCCTCCTTGTGTTTCCTGGGTCAGAGGACTTCGCGACCTTATCATCCATGAAAGGCTTGCTAAGTCCGCCACGATCCCTCTCATTCTCAGTTTGCAAACACTGAAGTTTTCTTCCTGGAAATGAGGCATGCATTTCCCATCTCACTGCTCTTCCGTGGCCATAGCATACGTAGGGTGTTGGCTTCCAAGCATTCTGCAGGGTGTGCTCCATCTTCCTCTAGCTTCTGGAAGTCAGGCCTATGACACGACTCGCTCACAGTTAAGAAGTTGCTTCTTCAGAACTCTTCTGGCATAAGAGAAGAATCAACCCCCCTTCTAGAACAGAATGGAAATAGATAAGAATCCAGAGGTCAAGAAACCAGGGCACGCACTGTGGACAGGCAAGCAAGCCCCATGTCTGCTTGCTGAGACGGGCATGTGTGTCTTCCTTATTCATATCTGTGATTGTCCCAGAGCTGTCCTCGCTGCCTACTATCTCAGAGCCTGTCCCTATAGCCCATCCGTCTACACTGTGGGTCACGTTCCTGTGCTGATCCTTTTGTTTCAAACCTGCTGCCGGCTCCTGAGACGGCCACCCTTTGAAGCAGGTATAGGCACCTTCTGCAGCCCCGCCCCCGGCTCATCATCTCTGTCAGTCTTCTGGCACAAGCTTTGGCCTCTGGGGAGGCTCATTTTGCACAGACTGCTGGTTCCTGACTACAGCCATTCAGTGTGCACAACCGTAGTAAGTGCTTGGGTTAGTCCCGTCACCTCTCCCTAGTGGCATGTGCAGACCAGGAGAGAAGATACATGACACAGATCATCCCGGCCATAATCACATAATTAAGCTGCGTGACAAGATCTGGGTGGGGCCTGGAGAGGACGCTGACCTGGTTAGGATGGACTTCCCACACTGCCTGTGGTTACAGTTAAGCTGAAACTTAAGTAGGAAATCCGAGAAAGAGCTCGAGGACAGACTTTTCCACGGCTAGGTAGCACAACAGAAGAAGGCAGAAAACGGTGGTGGTAGCAGGTGATGGCCCGAGCCTGCTTCTGCTGCAGGTTCTTTCCATCCACCGGAGCTTATCAGTCTCGAAGGACCCTTCAGGATAGGTACCTTCCATCCTCACACAGGATGTGACGTGACAAATTCATGTGGCTGCTGGGTGGTGGGATCTGAACCCAGGTCACATGGCTTATTATAATTATAATCACTCCATTATTGTGCTTAACCCAGTCAAGGCCTTTGTGACTGGAGCTATGACCAGTTAGTAAGGTAAGACTAGAAAATGGAAGCCAGGCTGGGGTGGCCACCTAGAGGGGTCATGGAATGCCATGAACAAATTTGCATTTTAAAGGGACCCATCTGCTTGCTGGGGAGGACAGTTAACGTTCAAGGGAAGATAAAGGAAGGCAGCCAGGAGAAGAACTGTGTACAATAGATGGAGCAACAACCATTGGGTCCCCACCCTTCCTTTCATGGCTCTTCCTGTGCAACTTTCACCTGGCACAATGTCACTTCCTGTATGAGGCCCTCTCCTCTTCTGCACTGCTTCCCTCGGGATCCAGGGAGATGTCATCTAGACCAGAACAGCATCTCTCAAGGGTTCTCTCTGCATAGTGGGTTCTCAACAATTAGACCAAAGGAATGGAAGAGGAATATTTGCATAGATAAGAAGAGAGACGTCTTGCTGCGGATGTTGACTCACTCATGTGACTGTCACAGAGTAAGCTACCTGTCTGTGGCTGCTACCTCAAACAGAGGAACTACTCAGACAGTACGGGGGGGGGGGGTCTATTATTAAATTTTCCTTCTCCTTAGTAGCCTGAGTGACCAAAATTATTCCCCAGCTCGACAGTCTTAGTGAGTCAAGAGGTCACTAGCTGGTGTAACAGCATTCCTGTTCCATCTGCAAGACCCTGGGAGTCTGCAGCAGCTGGAAGCTAGAGCGAGCCCTGACTGGGATGGAGGCTGGTTGCCTCTCTTGGCTCTGCTCATGGCCTGTAGTGCCCTCATGGTCCAACATGAAAACACAAAGCAGCATTTGGCTCAGCCTTCAGAGTTCCAAGCATTCTTAGCATCCCAGACATTTAAAAACGAGCATATTTGCTTCCACATGGGTAGGTCTCAGAGAGGTGAGCATTTCTTAGCACCCGGAACTGTAGCTGAAACATGCGTACTTCGTTAGCTATGCAGTATCATTAGTGTGCTGTAAGATGGGCTCTCACCAGCTGAATGGACAGACTGGGTTCAAGCACAGACCAGGGCTTGGGGGATGGATCGATAGGTACAGTGCTTGTTATGCAAGCATGAGGACCTGAGCTTGAATCCCCAGAAGATATATAAAAGTGGGCTTGGTAGCATACTTCTGTCATCCTACGGCTCCTCTGGAGAGAAGGGAGGCAGAGATGGGAGAATCCCCAGAAGCCTGCGGGACAGTTAGCTGGTGTGCACAGCAGGGAAAAGAAGGCCCTGTCTCAAACGATACAGAAAATGAGGACTGAAACACAATATGGAAGATGAGAACTGACACATACTAGACACATGTTCTTGCACTAAGCTACATCCCCAGTCCCCATGGAGGTAGCATCTACCATCATTTTGGATAGCCTGGATTAGTGTTGCCTGTCTCAGGACTTCCTTCCTTCCTTCCTTCCTTCCTTCCTTCCTTCCTTCCTTCCTTCCTTCCTTCCTTCCAAGATTTATTTATTTATTATGTATACAGTGTTCTGCCTGCATGTATGTATGCCTGCAGTCTGGAAGAGGGCACCAAATCTCATTACAGATGGTTGTGAGCAAACGTGTGGGTGCTGGGAGTTGAACTCAGGACCTATGGAAGAGCAAGAGCAGGCAGTGCTCTTAACCGCTGAGCCATCAGGGTTTTCTACCAGTGATGTTATCAATTTATAGAGACTTTTGTCAGATTCCCTCCCATCCTAGATTTCTGCCATCATCCTAGACAGTGTAGAAATGAGATGGGCGGAGACACTTCCATTAGAAGAAGGCAGCCGATCCAGAAACTGCAGTGCACATCAAGCCTCTTCACACTTCTGTCATCACGGGGTTATTTGTAATTTGCTGCATCAGTATATTGTTGCCTTGATTATTCTTCCTCATCAGAGAAAGAATGTTTCTCCCATTCCCTAAGTAACTTTTCTAGATAAGTGGCCTGTGGGCTTTTCGGCAAAGGCCACATAGTAAATATTTTTGGCTTTGCAGGCCATATGGTCTCTGTCACAGCCACTTCACTCTGTGGTTGAGGTGCAAAGCCAGTCCCAGATGGTATGTATAAGAGGGAGTGTGGCTATGCTCCAGACACTTGATTTATGGGCCCTGAAACATGACGTCTACAAAGTTATCACTTGTCACAAAATACTATTCTAACTTTTTAACATTTCATCCATATTTGAGAAGTAATCTTTCAAAAGTTTTAAAACACTTTCCACTCTTGGAGTGGTCTGGTAACATCTCTCCATTCTTTTTACCATTTCTGGTAACATTCCTCCAGCCGTAGAGCAATCTGGTAACATTTCTTGGAAGACATGGGCATCATGGTCTCACAAACCATGGAAACTCGGACCTGCTGTGTGTGCTTGGGCCAGCTGCCTCTTGTCTGGGCATTTGTTACATGTCCTGTCCTGTGGAGTGGAGATAAGGACATCAGGTGACCTTCTCAGGACAGCTGCTCATAAGAAAACTCTAGTCTGGCCTGTCTTAGAGTATTGCAATTGGTCAGCTTTTGGGCTGTATCACTTGTTGATGGTTTGAGCAATTCCTTTTCTAATAGTGTCCCCTCTACAGATCCACATTGTGCCCCGACACTTGCAGGCTTGTTTTCTCGTTTTTCTTTCTCCTCTTCTCACAGAAATGGCATGAGGTTTTCTGAACCAAAGTGGGGACCCTGTTTCTACATTAGACCCCCGCAAACCTCAAAGACATTTGTATATATCTAAATCCAAATAGTCTTTCATTGTCCCCATGGACACCAGGTTAGGAACCGTACCTTCTCCTAGCCGGCCTTAAATATCAGCTCTGCTATTAGCATTCCTGGGCTATCGTAAATTAATTTGATGGGCGATTAAAATTTTCTATAGAGGGACTGGAGAGATGCCAGAGTGATGAGGAGTAGCAGCCGCTCTTTCGGAAGACCTGGGTTCAATTCCCACACCCACAGAGTGGCTACCACCTTCTGTAACTCTAGTTCCAAAGGATCCTGGAAGTGACCTCCACGAGCATGGGTGTGCAGGCATACATGGAGGCAAATCACTCACACACACATAAAACGGTACATTTTTTAAAATTAAAAAAAGTAAACCCTATGTATAGGAGGAGTCGGCCTCAGCTCCTCAGCTGGGCCCTTGAGAATGTGAGGCAGACAAGAGCATGAGGTGACAAAAATTCTTCCAGAGTTGCTGAGAGGATTGCATAAACTCATACATTAGAACCCTGCACCCATTCTAAGCAGAGGATAAATACGGGCTGTGTAATGGTCTGCTGCCGTCATTTCTCTTTTCAATCAATAAACATATTGCTGCTGAGATCGGGAGCTTGGCGATGCCCGAGGTGCCAGGTTGCAGAGAGCAAGGTGCCATTCTGAGAAGTTAGGCACCCCTGATGGACTGTGGACAAGGCTGCACGGAGTAGTGGTGGTTTGGGGTTCCGCACTGTTGTACAGTAGCTCCGGGCAGCTAATCCTGGACTAGTCCGTGTTTGTACCCTCACGAAGGTTCCACAGTGCAGGGGTTCAGAAGGACTGGTTAACAGTTAATACTTAGTTTTCTTTAGAGAGGCTGTGTTGAAGTAGTATCATGCTGGCTTCAGGTGGCTTGGATGGAAATCGAGCACCTCCTGGTTTAATGTTTAGTTAAGTGAACCATAAGTTTTAAAGGGGTCACTTTTCTTGATTAGGAACAGAGAAAAATTATATGGAGAATGTATGAAAATGAGTAATACTGTTAGGATGGGATAATGGGTGATAAGGATGGTTTTTTTTTTTTAAACAAAGAATGGTTTTGCCTTTTATGAGAGGGAGAAGAAAGCCTAAAGCTATTATAATGTCTCGCCAACATAAATTCTCTCTATCGTGAAGCTAAAACTGCAGAAGCATGCGTCATTAAATTCAGAGCTACAATACCAAGAAAACAAAACAAAACAAAAACAAAAACCTTAGAACAGTGATTCTCAACCTATGGGTTGTGACCCCTTTGTGATTTAACGACCCTTTCACAGGGGTCATCTAAAACCATACCCTTTTTTTTTTCCTTAGAAAGAGATTCCTGAATCTAATCTCCTTTATTTAGCTTTTTTTTTCTGACCATTACCAATAACAACTTGTAATCACCCCCCCCCATATGACAAACATCCATAACCCACAGGATGACCAAAAATCACCCACCCTACCATTTGGGAATATAGGTATCATGTTCCCAGACTGCTTCCTTTTGTCTGGGGGCAACAGCATCTTTAGGAGACTGCAGGACTAAGAAATTGCATCTGTCTCTGTCTTTGCGTGTTTGAAACTTTTAAAAAAGCTTTCTCAGGTTCTATGTGGAAATACATGTCCCACATTGTACGTCATCTAACTCAAAAAAAAAATACGATTTTCCAAAAAAAAAATTATTCCGGATGTTAAGATAATGAGCAGAATCAGCATGACTTGCCACCCCCAAAACGTGTGTGTGTGTGTGTGTGTGTGTACATGTGGCATGAGGGTACAGATCCATCATATTCATGTGGAAATCACAGCTCAACCTCAAATGTCATTCCTCAAATGCTGTTGACCTTGCTTTCTGAGACAGGGTCTCTCACTGAGCTGAAACTCACCATGAAGGCCAGGTTGGCTGGCCATCAAGCCCCAGGGATCTTCCTGTGTCCTCCTCCCTGGAACCAGGATTGCAAGCCTGTGCCACCATGCCCAGCTTTTATGCAGGAGTAGGAATCAAACTCACATTCTCACACATGCACAACAAGCCCTTTCCTATCCAGACTATCTCCCCAGCAGCCCTAAAATGACTCTAGTTGATACGAAGAGAGTGAGTGTAGTCAGCACACTGCGGCAATCAGCACCTTGTACAGTAGGCGATTCCATCGTCCTGTCTTGGGCGATGTGGTTCTCTCTGGACTTGGCCAGCCAGAGGTTAAGCCTTTAGCGGCTGATAGAGTTATGATACTGAATGACATAATCATCTCTTTGAACCCATAGAGACTTTTACAAAGCCCTTCAGCACCTTGCTTGCCAGATTTGTGCTTTGCTGCTCTCTGAAGCCAGGTATCCCCCTCTAGTAAAGCTCTGTGTTGTGCTCCTCTTGCTCTCTATGGTAAAATCCTATGTTACACACTCATTGTCATAATAAATAGTAACCTAGTATCCATAGCAGAGCAGGCTCCTCAACACATATGTAGAAAACACTGTGCCCATCAGGCAGGTGTGGACCTAACACTCACTAGTACATGGGCTCATGTGCAGACCCAGGTAAGGGGTGGCTGACACCTTGCTCTTGCTGCCACTGAGGTGGGAAGAGACACCTTTAATCTGAGCCCCACCCCCTACCTGAACCTTACCCAAGGACGCGGAAGAAGGATGCTTTTACTCTTTGCCTGTTTGCCCTTGCCTTGCTAGCAAGTCCATTCCTTCACTGACCATCTGCTGAAGACCAGCTAAGACATCCAGCACTGTGCACTGAGCAACTTCTGGATTCTCAGACTTTTTGTTCATAGCCAACCATTGTTGGGTTAGGTGGACTACAGCCTGTAAGTCAGTCTAATAAATTACACATGCATTTGTGTGTGCGTGTGTGTATGATAGACAGAGAGAGAGAGAGAGAGAGAGAGAGAGAGAGAGAGAGAGAGAGATTCATTCTATAAGTTCTGCTCCTTGAGGGAACCCTGACTAATACCACCTACCACGTTTGGCAACTCACGATCTGAGAGAGGACCTGTTTCCTCTCCACCAGCAGTGTGGGATGACTGTTTGCTCATGTCCCACCAGTCAAAGCTTTGACCAGACTGACCAAATCAAAGGTTTCAGCCTGACCCCTGTGAAATCCCAGGCACTTACCTCCCCGGGATAGCCCGAAGACAAAGCCACCTTCACCTGCGCTCATCCCTGCTCTTTCAGGGCTGTCTGCATCTTTGGCATACCCACCTGCTCCACATCCTCTTGTGGGGCATGCGGGGACAGGTGGCCTTTTCTTCCTGGCCCATAGAAATCTGTTACTTTTTAATGTTGTTCCTTTGTTGTTCTTCTTGAAGGGAGCTGCATATTCCTCCGGGCTGTGACATTTTCATAGTTTTTGTTGGTTTTATTTTTTTTTAATGAGAGAAAAGTGAGTTCTAGAAAAGATCACTCAGTAGACCTCTAAAGTGGGACCTGCAAAGGTTCACCTGTTCTGCACTCTGGGACTACTCTGTGGTGTGGAAAGCTCCGAAATCCTGTCCCTACCATTTCCATCCATCCAGAAGTCATCACAATGGAAATGAAATTTCCTCTCTGATGTGGGATTCCCCTCTGTATGCTGTGAATACCATTGATTAATAAAGAAACTGCTTTGGACCTATAGCAAGGCAGAACTTAACTAGGCAGGGAAAACTAAACTGAATGCTGGGAGAGAAAGAGAGGGCAGAGTCAGGGAGAAGCCATGTAGTCCCACCGAAGATAGATGCTGGATGTGTGCTTTATATCAGCATTTATAGTAAAAGAGGCCATGCCCAAGTGAGTGGGTAACTTAAAGGCTACTGGCTGTAGGAATTTCTTCAGCACCTGTCTTGGCTTTTTGTCTTGCTTTTCCTTTTAAACCATTATCTGTAGGGACGTGCCTATGTTCTTGGTTCTGTGTTCATTTGTTCATTTGGGACTTTAGGTCATAAGTTGCTGAATCCATTACCAAAGCCAAAGGCAGACACAGCTTACCACTTCTGGTTCATTGTATCATATAACCCACAAAGGATCTAAGTAATTTGCCAACACATGCTAGTACATGGATGGTTAATTATTCTGCCTCAAAGTCTACGCATGTTTTCATAGTACAGAAGCAAACTTTTCATAATAAACCTCACTGAAAAGTATATCTACTAAAGGTAATTGCTGTTGATATTTGGTGTATATCCCACTGAGATTTTTCTAAGACCTCTATGACTACGTGGCAGCCAAAAAATAATTAAGTAGCAGTAAATGTTTCAGATTATACATGCTTATGTACTGAATAATTTAGAACACATTCTTGGTTAGTAAATCTATTCCTACAAAGTCCTTGACAATGGGAGCATAACATTCTCTGTGTCTTGAAGCTTTCCAAAGGTCCTTTAGCATCAGCTGTATCAGAGTTCCCGAATTGTGCTGCATTGTGAGAAACAGCCTTAAAGCAAACATTCCTACACATGAATGTTTGTGAATTTCTCATTAAAAAAAAAATTCAGGAACTGGAATTTCCATATCAAAGCCAGGCTCATACCTCAGATCCATCCCTTTCCTGGGTATTTTTTTTTATTATTGTTGATTTGAGGCAACCTAGAGTCACATTGGAAGAGGGAACCTTACTTGAAGAATCGCTGTGACCACATTAGCCCGTGGCAATGTCTAGGAGAGATTGTCTTAATTGATGATTAATGTAGGAAAGCCCAGCCCATTGTAGGCCACACCATGCCTAGGCAGGTAGGTCTGGGCCCTATAAGAAAGCTAGCTGAGTACAAATTGGAGACCGAACTTATAAACAACCTTTGTCAGTTGTTCCTGCCCTGAGTTCCTGACCTGACTTCCCTCAGTGACTGATTGTGACCTGGAAGTGTAAGCCAAATAAGCCCTTTCCTCCCCAAGTTGATTTTGGTCAAGCTGTAACAGCAATCAAATAAGGACAACCCCTGTGGCTGTCTGTCATGGCCCCAGTAGGGTAGTTCCATGATTCTCTCTCATTCAGGGAACATCTTCCAAGCATCAACCGTTTTGTGACTTGTTATATGGAGATGATTTTGTGATCTCAGGCACTTGACATGTGGGAGGTTGAAAGAGGAAGTTGAGCTAGGAAGGCAGCAGACCCTGCCTATAAGGGGACTGTCACTCAAGAAAAAGGCTTGGTTGTTCTCCAAGATGAAGAAGTGTATGATAGAACACAGAAGCCATCTTACTATGATTCCTGTGGGTCCCCACCACACACTGACAGCTGACTTGCATTGACATGGGCTTGCTTTCAGAGCGACAGCTCTGACTTGCATTGACTAGATATGCCATGAGTCGTTTTACTGCCTGCATCCGTTCCCACTCTCAGGGGGAGATAACAATGGCACTGGCCTTATCTGCCCGACAGAAGTGAGCTTCAAGTCTCCTCGTAAATGGGAAAGTGACTTGGGGACTGTCAAGCTTTACATCAGGTACAAAGCAACTCACTGATGTTGTCCCAGGGCACAGACAAGGGCGTCCGAGGAATAACAGCTCTCCAAGGACATTGAAGAGACTGCCAGTTCTGAATTGAGGCTTCCCCTGCCGAGCAGGAATGTGGGCAAACATACACCCTGCTACCTGACCTGGCATTCATCCTCAGTGGGGGCTAATGGTAGAGGAGAGTGCACACTCAGCTCTCTCATGACCTAGGTTCAGATCCCTGTGGGTGGGCACGGCTCTGTGGTGCAGTTTCTACAGCTGTGCATCTGGTGATGGTGGAATCCGTGTGAGAACTCAAAGGAATAAGGCCTCTAAAGTGCTCAGCGCACAGCACGGCATTACACATGAAATGCATAAAGTGTTATTATTGTTGTTGTTATAAGTCAATTTGGAGAAAAAAAATGTATTCTTTCAGCCATTTGATTTATTGTAAAACAGCACACTTTTGTTTTATGATAGACTGCATGTTTGGCCGTCTTTCTGGTACTTCCTAAATAGCCCCCTTCCTGGTAAGAAATGTCCTGCTATGGACACTTAGGGATGGACATGAGACACTTGGTGACAGACTTTTCTGGACAAAGGTGCAGAGGACTAAATCACTGCCACAGGAAATGAATGGATGTCCCGAGGGTCCCTGTATTGTTGGATAGCTGCCCTGAGAACTGCACAGCTGCAAAGACTAGGTGTAGTCACGAACTGCAGGTGACTCACCCTCAAGGAAGTCCAAAGTAGAAACTGTGTGAATATTCTCACTAAAGGGATTAATGTCGCTACTATAGCCAATTGCAATTTGGTGACCGAAAACAATAGAAATAGGTCTGGTGGCCAGAAGTTCAAAGCCAAGGTGGGCTCGTCCATTCCCTGCGCTCTCCTAGCTTTCACATTCCTTGTTATGGAGATTAATTATTCTGACCTTTTCCTCTCTCTGCCTAAGGCCACTTCTTTGGTTTAGATCCCCCTTCCACTTTCTAGTATAAAATCATCAGTCACTGGATTTAAGGCCTACCCTAAATTCTAAATGAGTTCATCCAAAGATCATCAACTTTATTACGTCTTCAAAGACCCTATATCCAAACCAGGTCACCTTTGTAGACACCAAGGATAGAAAGGCTTGGTATAACCTTTGGGGAGAAATAATTCAACACTGTCATAGCAAACATGTATTAAAAAGAAAGTTAAATTCATTGCCACCAAGCCCCACGCTGTAAGCCCCATGTTGGCGGTAAGGACTTAGAGCACAGAGCTGTGGAAATGCAGTGCAGCTAGAGAGGCAGAAGTGGCGGAAATAAGCTTTGTGCCCTACAGAGGCGGTTCTCAGGCATGGTGGTGCACACCTTTAATCCCGGACTCACGAGGCAGGCAGATCCCCGTGACTTTGAGACTAGCGTGGTCAGGCTGGGACTACATAAGAGACCCCGCTGAGATGGGGGCATTGGTTGAACCCAGCCCTTGTTCACACACAAAACTCTACTCTGTTTGCTTAGTTGTCCATGAAAGCCAAGGCTCACACCTGTCAGCCACGTGTCCTTCACACATAAGCCTTTCTTAGTTCCTTTAGTTAGTTCAGTGGGTGCCGTGTCTGTCAGTTCTCTCTCCAGGCTTGGTAACGGTTACCGTGCTTCTCCTTGAACCCCTTGTCACGCCTTTCCTGCTTTGTTCCTGTTTATTGTTCCGAAAACCGAGACTTTCCAAAGCAAGTAAGCACAGGGCAGTTTGGCAAATTCAGAGCTGTGATTTCCATGTGTGAGGTGCACAGATGTGTTTTCCTCGGTTCTCCTGCCTGTGGGCCTCCACCCCACATCATGCCAGGTGACACGAGGTCAGTCCTAACAAGTTTCGGTCCCTTGTAGAGTAACTGGTGTCGCTCAAGGTTCATGATGGTAATGGGTGATTTTTCTTTTTTGGACCTCCCTTAGCTGCTCAAAATCTTCATAGGCAATGAAAGAAATTTATAAACTTGTAACAATTCCTTTCAAAAAGAATTCTTCAAGAGATGGTGTAGCTGGGTTGAACGAGAGAAAGCCTGAGGTGGATTTGGACATGCATCAGGGTGAGGTGGCCTTGGATGTGGCCATCTGGAGTCCTCCGACTTCCTGCTCTGGAGTCTTCTTTAGGATTTGTCCAGAGGGTGTTTTCCCTGGAGGACTGCTCAGCGCTCCTCTCCTGAACTTGGTTGGAAATCTGGCCTCCACCCCTTTCTTTCAGGCATCACCCCGTTCAGAACAAGAGGGCCAGGAAGAGAACACTGTCACCCCAAAGGCCTCTGTGGGTGTCTCATAGTTAAGAAATGACATGAGCCTTAAAAATATTATCTGTGTTTCCTCGGTGGTCAAGCAGAATCTGTGACATGGATCTTTTTGCATAAAAACACACCTATGCCTATTTATTTAAAGGGAGCCCTGGTGAGATCTTAAATAAAGAACAAGGCAAACGGAAAAGCAGAATCGGAGTTGTATGCTGTCCCTTCTGTCTATGTATATATGTATGTGCATGTGTCAGGGGTAAACGTGTGTGTGTGTGTGTGTGTGTGTGTGTATGTGTAGCCAGAAGACAACCATGAGTGCCATTCCTCAGTTTTAGTTCACTTTGTTTATTTTTTGGCTGAGATAAGGTCTCTTCCTGGCCTAGAGCTCCCCTTCTAGGCTAGGCTGGCCGACCAGGAGCTCCAGGGATCCTCCTGCCTCTTGTCTCCCCTCCCCAGCACTGAGATTATAAGCACACTCCACCACATCCCACATTTTTACATGGATTCTGGGGGTCAGATTCAGGTTCTTCTTTTTAATTTAAGTTGTTTGACCTCCTGAGTAAATTGGGAGCATGGAGACCTTGGGGAAGGGCTGAAGCGGGGAGGGCAGAGGCAGGTAGAGGAGCAGAGAGAAAAATGTAGAGCTCAATAAAAATCAATAAAAAAAAAACTTGCTTCAGGGACTGGAGAGATGGCTCAGCAATTAAAAGCACTTGCTGCTCTTGCAGGTTTGATTCCCAGACTCCACATGGTGACTCACAACCATCTTTAACTCTGGATTGATGCCCTCATCTTGTACACAGACATACACGTAATAGGCAAACATTCACACATATAAACTAAAAATAGATCTTAAAACTTATTCTTTAGGTATGCTTTGGTGACATCATGAGAAAAGGAACGTGGCCCCTGTTTCCTGGAGTTAGAAAGCATCCCTTAAACAGATCTCACAATAGCAGCGATCCTGGGCATTGGTTTCTAAGAGAAAATTTGATTTATTTTAAAGCCCGTGTCCAGGTGTGTTTGTGTGTTTTACCATGTGTTTCTTTGGTTTGTGTGAGGGAAACAATGGAGTTTATACAGGCCATCTTGAGCAGCTGGCGTTGTCTCCTGAACTCTTGCAAGGCAGGATCAAGTGCTTGGAGAAACTGTGTCTGATACCTGTGCCAGGACGAAGTACAAGTCCACGGTTACACTCTTTAGTTTGCTTCCTTAGCACCTGCTGGAGGTAATGCTGCAGAACCTTACCCTTGGTTTTGATTTAGCCAAATGTCCAGGGCTCATCATTAAATGGTTTAGCGCCTGGAATCTCCGAGGGACGGGCTGCTTAGAATCATCTAAAAGCATAAAATTTTGAGAATCGTATAAAGCCGTTTGCATTATGATTTTACTTTCAGGTGTTAGTAATCCTTTCACCAACAAATGACTGGCGTTTGTGTGTGTGGAAACCACCCCCAGATATGGTATGCACAGGCCCCTTTCCTCTGTGCCCCAGGCTCCTTGTCAGTGTCTCAGTGCGGTACCTGTCACAACATCTTGGATTTACAAACACACAGGGCCAGCAGGTGACAGTGAAAGGACCATTATTTACTGAACCGTTCACTGTCTTCCACCACGAGGCCCTCAGCGCTCGCTTACCTCAGGGAGACGTTAGCAGCATCCACGCTTTCCAGCTGAGGGCCAGAAACCTGTTGTTCAGCCTTCCTTCTGGTCATCCAACTCAGAGCTGGAGAGGAGGAGCTCATGGGATTCCAAGCTGATGTCTTTCTCATAGCTTCTTTGCTGGTGGGAAAACGCCATGTCTCCTTGGAAGAAATGATCCAAACCACACTGGGAGCCATTCCACACCTACTGTGATGGCTCAGATCAGAATTGATGATGATTGAGTGTTGTTGAGGGTGCAGGGAAACGCCCGACAGCTGCAGGTAGCAGCAGACACTCGTGAAGCTGCTTTGACCATGGCTCCTAAAGTTAACTGTGGGATGACAACGTGGCCACTCCTAGGTTTATTTTCTATGCCAGTTACTTTTCTCTGTGACCAAATACCAGACAAGAAGCCGCTTAGAGGGAGAAACATTTATTTTGGCTTATGGTTTAAGACGGTAAACAGGGACTGGCTAGATGGCTCAGTAGGTAAAGGTGCTTGCCGTGCAAACCTGAAGACCCGAGTTCAATCCCCAGAACCCCCATAAAGGCGAAAGGAGCAGATCAATTCCACAAAAAAGTAGGGATACCCGGGGTAGAGATAGACTGAGGGAGGATTATTATGGAGAACAGGTGGGCGGAAGCATTCCCAACATGCCCTTGTCAAGTTCTGCTACCCAGGTACAGGGTTACTGCTTTTTGTCACTGGGAACCCTCTGGACCTTCCATAATACATGCCACTACCTATTAAACTGCTGTCTTTAGGGATACTCGGAGTGGGCCACCATTAGATGGAAAGCTCAATGAGAATAAGGTTCTTGATGGCGTTTGGCATCCACACTGTACCTGATACAGAGTAGATGGTCAATAAGTATTGATTGAGTCCAGGAACGTTAAAATGGCAGAATCTGTCATAGGAAATGGGGGAGATTAAAGCAAAATGAAACAACTAAATGTTTAAGCTTTTTTAAAAAGCAAATGGCTAAGACAGATACATGACACTTCTTATTTATGTATATATGTATGTATGTATGTATTTATTTATTTATTAAAGATTTCTGCCCCTTTCCCGCCACCGCCTCTATATCCCTCCCCTCCCCCAATCAACTCCCCCTCTCTCATTAGCCTGAAGAGCAATCAGGGTTCCCTGCCCTGTGGGAAGTCCAAGGACCTCCCACCTCCTTCCAGGTCTAGTAAGGTGAGCATCCAAACAGCCTAAGCTCCCACAAAGCCAGTATGTGCAGTAGGATCAAAACCCAGTGCCATTGTTCTTGACTTCTCAGCAGTCCTCATTGTCCGCTATGTTCAGTGAGTCCAGTTTTATCCCATGCTTTCTCGGACCCAGCCCAGCTGGCCTTGGTGAGTTCCCGAAAGATCATCCCCATTGTCTCAGTGAGTGGGTGCACCCCTTGCGGTCCTGAGTTCCTTGCTCGTGCTCTCTCTCCTTCTGTACATGACACTTCTGAGTCAGCACAGTAAAGAAACTGAACCAGGCGACTGCTAGCTTCTCCACCATAGTGGTGCTTCAATCGTCACAACCCTCATCCACCTCTTCAGTACACTCCAAATACCTCCTTCCTTTACTGTTGATGCCTGAACACACTCACACGAAGTCATCACTTAATGAGATTAGGTAATGGGGATGAAGTTCAGATCTATTTTATCTGCCACCCCACTATTTCTGAGCATCACCACCTTCCTTGTGAAAAAGAAAATCCTGCTAAACTTAATTAATTCTTCTTTAAAGTACTACTTACCACTGGGAAGTAAAGATAATGCAACAAGGGCTGGCCAGTGGCAGTGCACACCTTTAATCCTAGCAATTGAGAGGCAGAGGCAGGTCGATCTCTTAGTTCAAGGCCAGCCTAGTCTATGAATCAAGTTCCAGGACAGTTACACAGAGAAACCCTTTCAAAAAAAATCAATAAATTATTTTTGAAATAATCTCGCCAGTAATTTGAGAGGGTGATGAATATTTTAGACACTCATGTCTAAAATAAATTCAGGAAGATGAAATGGTTAAATAAAATCAAGGGGAAACTAGGAAACATTAGAGTCAAAGACTAGGAGACACCTGTAGAAATCACAAAAGACTCCAATAGATAAATTGGCAGAAGAATTAAAAAAAGAGAGTTCTCCATAGAAGTACCATAATTAACATAAAATAAATATTCTGGTAATCTAACAGATGATAAAAATTAGGAAACATTGAACTAAAATTTCTCCTTTGTTTGACTAGCAAAGGTTTTATCTTAATGAATAACACAAATTGGTGGTAATGATAGAATATCAAAGAATATTTTTTTGGCTTCAGAATGTATTGTAAATTGGTACCACTCTTGGAAATCAGTATGGCAATGTATATCAAAAGCGCTACGATGTTTGTGCCTATTCTATTTCTGGAAATCTCTTCTAAGAAAAGAACAAAAAAAATCATTGAATTATATGTCTGAATATGCCCTCTGTGGCATTAACTTCGAATGGGGGCAGAATAATGATGCATATCAACTCTTTTGTGCATTCATGTAAGAATTTTAAAGTCATGGCAACACAACTAAGTTTATTTAACATTAAATAAAGTTAAGCTGAGATTCTATGTTTATATTTACTCTGTAACCATACAGAACCAGGCGTGTTAATCCACCAGAGGAAAGAGCACTGGAGTGGCGTGACTGAGCTGTGGGGAGTTTGAGGAATGCCTTAAATTTCTTCCTCTTATTTGATAATGCAGTTACTTTAAAATTCTAAAACATCCTTATAAATAGATTTTTTTATTCCTATGAGTTATGTTCCCTAGAATATTTATTAATATTATGTAGATTATTTCAGTCAATAAGAACCAGAAAATGTGGGCTTCGTTGAATGGCTTTCAAATGAAAACACTAAAGAAGTATTTATTTTATTTTCTGAAAAAAGCCTGGGATAAAACCGGACTCGCTGAACATAGCAGACAATGAGGACTACTGAGAACTCAAGAACAATGGCAATGGGTTTTTGATCCTACTGCACATACTGGCTTTGTGGGAGCCTAGGCAGTTTGGATGCTCACCTTACTAGACCTGGATGGAGGTGGGTGGTCCTTGGACTTCCCACAGGGCAGGGAACCCTGATTGCTCTTTGGGCTGACGAGGGAGGGGGACTTGATGGGGCAGGGGGAGGGAAATGGGAGGCGGTGGCAGGGAAGAGACAGAAATCTGAAAGAAAGAAAGAAAGAAAGAAAGAAAGAAAGAAAGAAAGAAAGAAAGAAAGAAAGAAAGAAAGAGGGAGGGAGGGAGGGAGGGAGGGAGGGAGGGAATAAATTTTTAAATTTTATATTATACATATGCATATATATGTACTATGCCTATACATGCATGCCTGATACCCAGAGAAGTCAAAAGAGGGTGTCAGATCCCCCAGAACTGGAGTTACAGCTGGTTTGAGCCATCATGCAAGTGCTGAGAACTGAACCCAGATCCTCTGGAAGAGTAGCTGGTGCTCTTCCACTGAGCCACCTCTCCAATCCAAGTACTTACCATATCTTAATGATGCTCAAGACACCAAAGATCAGTTCTGCCTCTGCCAGCCCACTCAGGGTTTAACGGCATCTCTTGCTTTTCTGATTTGCATATTTCAAATCAGTTAAATCAGACATTGAATCAGTTAAATATAAACTTGCTTCAAGCAAGCTGTGGATTATCTTTTTAAAGAGTATCCTTTAGGGCCGAAGGAAGCAGAGACTCTTCCTGTCAATGCCTCTTTCAAAACCATGAGTATCTGTTTCTTACATATTTAAATGCACTTGATTTAACGTGTGTGTGTGTGTGTGTGTGTGTGAGAGAGAGAGAGAGAGAGAGAGAGAGAGAGAGAGAGAGAGAGAGAGAGAGATGTGCAGGTGCACAGGCCTGCACATGTGGAGGCCAGAGGTCAACTTCAGGCATAGTCCTCTATCACTTGCCACCATTTCTTAATTTATTATGAGTCAGGGTCTCTCACTGAACATAGAATTTTCCATTTCAGCTAGACTGGCTGGCCAGAGAGCCTGGGGTCTACCTCCCTCTGCATCCCTGGAGTTACAGCTGTACACCAATCATACCTATCCTTGACAAGGGCTCTGAGGATCCAGATCCGGATCCTCATGGTTACGTATCAAGCACTGTGCCCAGTGAGCAATCTCCTGAGACCTCTAATTAAAATTTTTAAAGAAAATGTATCATTGAGGTCCAGTTGAGAAAACATGTCACTTTTCTCCCATTCTGCGTCTTGCCCTTGATCCCAAGAAACAAACATGATTATAAATTACTTTTTCTTGTAGCTACATCTGCTTAATTTGCCAGTTCAGTGGACATTGAAGTGGATATGATCAGAGCTTCCTTCCCATTTCTCAGCCCCACTTTCTTAGGCATGAGAAAGCTGGTGGTAGGTTTGTTTGGGATGTCCGTTGGGCTAGCCAGACTTTATTCCTGGGTTCACACTTAACTCAGTAGATATTGTTGTATTTATAGCATATACTCCAGTTGAATGCAGTTCAAAGCACTATTGTAAAGCAAGAAGACTCATTATCTCTTTGGGTAGCTACATGGTTCCTAACTTTCCTTCCATAGAAGGTTTTAAGATTTTAGGATCTCAGGACAAGAATATGCCATATCATCTCACTTGTTCCAGCTCTCTGTGCTGTAGTTGGGAAGCTGAGCAATTGGTTTCTTAATGCAATTGCTTGTGAGAATTGGATGGCTTCTTCTAGAATACTGTCAAGTTGGATTAATTTGATAGCTCAGGCAGGTATTGAGACTCATTTAAAGATAAAATAATCAAAAACAAAAATGTTTACCAACTTAGAACATTCTGAGGAGGAAATATAGGTTAGGGCAGTGATTCTCAACCTTCCTAATGCTATGACCCTTTAATACAGTTCCTCATATGCTGGTGACCCCCAACCATAAAATTGTTTTTATTTCTACTTCATATCTAATTTTGCTACTGTTATGAATTATAATGAAATATCTGATATTTCTGATGGTCTTAGATGACCCCTGCGCAAAAGCCCTTCAACCCCAAGGTCATGACCCCAGGTTGAGCAGCCTGTGTTAGGGTTATGCTGGACTGATTTTTACACCTGCATGTTGACACTGTTTTCCATCAGCTGGTTTCCCTTGGCCTCAGAGTCCTCTGAAGCATCAAGGCTTCACTTGGATTTGAAGTGTGGGGCTGTGCAGACTTTCCCACACAACTAATCACTACCTTGGTTGTGATGGTGATGGTGGTGATGTATCTCTGTGCCCGTGTGCCTATGGCATTGCTTTACCTTTTCATTGTTGTGTGTGCTGCTTGAGTATGTTTTTAGTTTTCTATAATGAAAAGATTTTGCAAAGCCCCCAGGCAGGCCAGATTGGAAAAGCATAGTCTACTGCTCTCACCAACAGGTGAGGATGAGAAGATAAGGGTGCAGCTTCCTTATTTTCAGAACCCTTTCTTCTGCTACACAGACCTGTGTGCCTCACTCGGTGTCTCTTCTCCTCAACTTAGAATTTAGAAAACCACCAAGAATTCGGCTCCATGTGACTCAACCAGTTTTTTTGTAAACATGGAGATTTTGTGTAAAATCTTACAAATTTCACAGTCCAGGATACATCTGAAGTCATTCCATTAGGTTGTAGCTAGTTCTTTTCACACATAGATTTCACACTTAGCTTTTGCAACTAGCCAGCATGTGAATCCAGGGATGGATGGGTGGGTGGGTGGGTGGGTGGATGGATGGATGGATGGGTGGGTGGGTAAATGGGTAAAAAATGCTGAGCAGTTCAGGTAGATGTCTCTATTAAGCTGGTAGAACAGCTCAATCCAAAGAACAAAGGGGTGTGACCAGCGCATCTCAGACAGCTGAAAGAACGGACCGTGGCATTACCCATCTCCACTGGTTGGTCAGGCTTGTCAGTCTGCCTTAATCTCCTGAAGCTCTTTAACGAAACGTACATTTCAGTCACACATCATGTAAATACATCTTATTGATTTAGTCAGGCAGCTGACCAGTTCAGTTAAAGATGCTTCAAATTGTTCGAATGATTTGGCCAAAAGCCCCCAAGAGTAAAGAAGAGGAGAAAAAAAAAAGGAAGGAAGGAGAGCTGGGAGAACTACCTTGATTGTGTATGCTATTTTAGCAAGTTTTTTTATTTCAAAAAAATGATAATTTATTAAGAAAACCAAACTTAATGGTGGTAGTGGTACATGCTTTTAATCCCAGCACTCGGGAGGAAGAGTCAGGCATACCTCTGTGAGTTTGGGGCCATTCTTGTCTACAGAGTGAGTTCCAGGACAGCCAAAGCTACACAAAGAAACCCTGTCTCAGACAGAAAAAGAAAAGAAAAGGAAATCAAACTAAAAACCATTTCCCATGGTACTCTCAACACAGAATATTTCTGGCCACCAAAGCATGGAGCAGGCAACTCTCCAGAAGATGCTGGCTGAGTATCCTTTGCTTCATTTCAGCACCGTCCACCTGGAGATCCATCAGATCTCACAAGTGACGAGCTCAGTCACACGCGCTATCCCTGACTTCAGCTACAGGTCCACTCTATCCTAGCCACTCGGGTGGGTGTGCAATGATATCTCATCATGTCTTGATTTTCACGTCCCTAGTGGCTAATTCTGTTGAGTGTATTTTCATGTGTTTGTTGACCACTGTTCATTTTCATGGTGTGCCTGTGAACATTATTGGCCTGTCTCATGGTTGGGTTAGGTATCTACTGTTGGCTTGGAAGAGTACATGTGGCCTGCTAAGCGTGTGTGAGTGGGAAAACACCACATATTTTAATCTGCCCAGTGTTGTAATAGGAGCGGCGGAGCTGCATCCCCAGCACCCCAGCCGCCTGGCTAGCTTATGCCCTGAAATAAGTACACGGACACTGTATTCTTTTAAACACTGCTTGGCCCATTATATCTAGCCTCTTCTAGGCTAATTCTCACATATTAATTTAGCCCATTTCTAATCATCTGTGTAGCACCGCTAGCTGCGCTTACTGGGAAGATTCTAGCCTACGTCCATCCTGGGTCGGAGCTGCCTGGGAGAGAGGAGCCTGGCGTCTCTGCTCCAGAGAGCAGAGCTGTCAAGTCTAAGCTCACTTTCTCTTCCTCCCAGCATTCTGTTCTGTTTACTCCTCCCACCTATGTTTTAACCTATCAGGGCCAAGCAGTTTCTTTATTGCTTAACCAATGAAATCAACAGATTGATATATGACACTCCCACATCAGCCCAGAGACATTAAGAACAGTTAATTAAGACTCAAAGTGCCATACAACCTAATTTCAGGTACCATTCTGGTAGGGGATAAACTCAGTCATTGATAACAGATTGCAGTAGAGTGTCTACAAAATCCAGAATCAGTCTCTTGACCTGTTGGCATGGTGGGAGGCCTAGTGAGGGAATACCAAGTTATCAGAGATATCTGGTTTACATTAAAAATATTTAGAAATTCATGAAGTTCTCTTTTTACATAAATTTAGAATTCCTCTGTGCAATAGGAAATATTTCACTGGTTCTGTGAGAGGATTTTTGTCTTCTAAGTTGTGTGGAAACTCAAGAGATAAGTAGCTCATTTGTGTGGTATTGTGAATTTTTCCAAAGGAGGAAAAAAACCCTATTTCCCCTTACAGATAGTTGAAGGAAATTATCTTTTCTGTTTTTAAATGATCCTAATTGGCCTTCTCCATCACAGACTTGTAAGACTATGGAGTATGTACGAAGCTATGTTTATTCATCAGATGTCCTTAACATAAATACGCTGCACTTGATTATGTTAATTTCAGAAGAAAAGAAGATTAAGCTTAGAATTAGGCAAATATAAGCAAGTTACAATTGTGTATAAGGATTGCTGCCTTTTCTGGAAGAACTTCAGATCTTACCCCTAAATCTAATTAGCAGCCGTTTGCTGGTGCACATGCACGGCCCTTTGCTGGTACACACATGCGCGGTCCATTGCTGGTACACATGAGCGGTCCTTTGCTGGTACACATGCGGTCCTTTGCTGGTACACACATGCGCAGTCCATTGCTGGTACACATGCACAGCCCTTTGCTGGTACACACATGCACGGCCCTTTGCCGGTACACATGTGTGGCCCTTTGTCGGTACACACATGCACGGCCCTTTGCTGGTACACACATGCACGGCCCTTTGCTGGTACACACATGCGCGGTCCTTTGCTGGTACACATGTGCGGTCCTTTGCTCAGCTCTGCAGCAAGTGCATCGTCCAGGTGAAGCGGGGCATCAGAGTTCTCAGCCGGAATCCTTCAGCCTGCTCCAGGCTCTGGGTGGTGGGCAGCACAGCAGTGTCCATGAGCCACAGAAGCCAGAGGTCAACTGCTCAGCCATCTACACAAAGAGCAGGCTGTTTTCAAATGTGCAGAAATGGATTTCGCTGTCAGAAACGCTTTCATCAGCCAGTGCTCTTTGCTGTTCTAATTCTGTCCCGGAGCCTTAGCGGTTTCTTGGAGCTGCCACAGAAAACCTACCGCAAGCCCATAGCTCGAAACAGCAGAATTTTACTCTCCCAGAGTTCTGAGACTAAAGTCCAGAAGTAGAGTGTTGGCTGGGGTGTAATCCCACTGCAGCCTCTAGGGAAGGATACGTCCTCACTCCCTCTCCTAGCTTCTGAGGGTCCCCAGCCGTTTCTTTGCCTCTGTTGTCCCATGCCTCCCTGATCCTCTCTCTCCATGTTTATGTCTCTCTGTCTCTCTGTTTCTCTCTCCCTCCCTCTTTTCCTCTTTCTGTAAAAACCTAAATCCTAATCTAAATCCTGAATCAAGTGTGACCTCGTCTTAATTTACCTAATCCCTCCTGTAATGCTCCTGTTCCCTGTTATTTGGAGGAGTGTGTTTGTACATTTCAAGACGTGTGTTTTTAAAACGTGAGACAAAGATTGGTGTTTTAGAGGTGCCTATGTACACTGGGAACTTGGGCATATACCCCTTTCATTCCGGTTCTCCCTGTAGTTACAGCTGACTAAATTTGTTGGTGAGTTTTCAAAATGGCTCTGTATTCTCCTTGTTACCATGACAGGGTCTTGTGAAAAGCACACGCCTCTGTACCAGCCTCAGGGTGCCTGATGTGCAGGATCCTCCGGCTCTATGGGTTTAAGTTTCCTCATCTATAGAAGTAAGTCACTTACCTTACAGCATTGTGGAGGCCGACAAGTGCTATGTTAAAGTATGCCAACTACTAATTTTTCAATAAACTATCTATCTATCTATCTATCTATCTATCTATCTATCTATCTATCTATCTCCTTTTCTCCCCTCTAATTTTTTGTTTGTTTGTTTGTTTGTTTACTTAATTTAGTTTGGGGATTGTTTCTTTGCTTGCTTGCCTTGAGGCAGGTCTTTTTATCGAGCCCAGGCTGCACTTGAATTTGTAATCTCCTTGCCTCACCCTCTAAATGTTGAGGTTGCAGATGTGTGCAACCACATCTGGCCCTTAATTCCTCTTTCTATGAAAAAAAAAAAAAAGCTCCTCCAGAGGTATTCCTATGCTTTCTTGTCACTGCTGCCAGAGAGAGTTTGGGGATAGATGTAGCGTGGATGCCTGTCTTCCCAGAGAGACACTGGTTCTTATCACTGCATCTACTAAGAGATGCCCGAAGCATTAATGGCTGCTGATACACGTGTGTGCCGCGTGCTACAGACATGTAGAGATCGGCACGACCGCTTTCCCTGGCCAAGCAAGCTTCCTTCAGGCAGCTTTTGCACACTTTTCTATAATAGTTCTACTTCTCTTACCTTTTTTTTTATTAAGCTCAAATTGGATCCTTTTTCCCTCTCTGAACTATAGAATCAATAACAAGACTAAGTGCTGACCCAGCCACTCAGGCTTTTATTGTTGGCCAAGGATGGGAGAAATGGGAAATAAACCTATACATTACTTCTCCCGCTGTGTGAGTCGGGAGGTTACGGCCACAGATGAAGCCAGTGAGAGGGAGGGAGGCTAATAAAGGGAGGGACATCCGTGTGTCTTCTCTGGGAGCAGGTGGACTAAGGATTCGGGGACCGCTTTTTTTTATCAGTCTTCTGACACTCTTAAAAGCCATTGGCAACTGTCATGCCACTGGGGTCGGGATGCAGATGGAATTGTACTATAATAAATTCAGAGTCCCTGGAGGGCACTCAAGCCAAGATTCTACTGGCTTGGGCTAGATCTGAAGAAGGAGCCCTGATCTAAGATGTCCTGTCTCAGCAAGAATGGAGAAGGGGGGGCAGAAATTTAGCTAGACAACCAGCTTAGGGAGGAGGAGACCCCCCCCCAACCTCCTCTGATCACACTTGGCTGTGACATACGTGTTCCCCCTACACACTTGAGTAGCTATCAACATGGAACACGTGCTTCCTCCGCTGGAATGAGAGGTGACGTTTCTAACAGGAGAAAGGGTAGCACTGGGGATTGAGGGTCTGGCCTAGGATAAGGACCATAGACATAACCCTGTTGCTTGGGTAAAGACATTGTCCCTCAGAACAACATCTCTGAAAATACATTTTGAAGCAACCTATTTATTTGTAGAAAACTGTCTCTCCTCCAAGCCTGAGAGAAAATGAATAATTTACATCTCCGTTTGGATCACCTCCCACTGTAGCCCCTGGTCATTCCAGGAGTTGCAAAGAATTGGAAAGAGATGTGGAGCTTGACCAGAGTTGGGCCTCCATGAACCACTGAACTGACCATCTGAGCCACCGCCTGAGCCTCTCCAGGGACCCCCTACTTATAGTCCAACATTGTTGAGGGCTTTGCTTATAAATGCAGAACCATGCAAAGCTGCCCAATGCCTGGCTCAGCCATCCTGTCTTGTGGTTTTAATCAGGAAGCCCCACTTCCCTGTTCTGAATCCAATCTCAGATGGCAGGAAACACTCAGCATTTTATTATTCACAGCCTTTTCTTGGGGTGCAGTCAGAATTTACTACAGTAGGGAAGAATGAAATAAAATCATAACCACAGAAATATGCCTATCCCCTAGAAGTAAATTAGCATGTTCGAGTGTCTGTATGGGTTCTCATCTTCCATTCAACATGCCAAAAGCAAATCACACGCTGAGCTGAGGCTTGATTCTAGAGCCATCTTGACACATGAATGCAGCTGAACATCTTAGAGAAGAACATCCTGTCTCCTCCAGAACGAGTGTGAGGTGCAATGACCGGTCCTTCAGAAACACCAAGTTCCCGGCTCATTGAGTCATTCGGTTCACATCATGGGTGCCTCGTGTGTGTCTGCTTGAGCTCAGGCACCTGACCAGGCCTGTGAGGCTGCTACCTTGACCTTGGCGATCAACCAAAGCTAGACCTAGAGCCGAGTGAAGAAACACACCCCCAGATACCAGTGCTCTTCCCAAGACGTTGGAGATCACATGGTGCAGTCCGTACTTTAATGAGACAGATTCACTCTGAGCCTTCTTCACACAGTTCATTAATTGGCTATTATCATAGTAAGTGCCATAAGTCTTTATTCAAGAGGGATCCAAATGAGGGGGGAGGAACTTCCAGGCTATGTGATGAGGAGACGAAGGCGTGGGAGGACTCTGACCCATGAGGTGTCCTCAAGAACTATGGAGAACTTCCTGTGACTGCCAGTGACAGGATGGGTCATGGTCAGCCTCTTGGTAGGAACAAGAAGTTAAGCTTTTATGTGACCGGGTCACAGGTTGGAAAGCGAGGGACACCAGGTACTGAATGGCTCATGTGATGGTTATTCTTGGTGGTCAACTTGACTACCTATGGAACCAAAACCCCAAGATGAAGGGCACACCTGTGAAGGATTTTTGCATAATTTCAAGTAGGATGATCCACTTCTAATCTGGATCTTTGAGTTATGGAGACATGACTGTAATCCAGATCTTTCAAAATGAGCAAAGACAGGCCATTAATCTGCATTTTGAGGTGGGAAGACACACCTTTAGTCTGGGCCACACCTTTTGTTGGAAGCCTGTGTAACGACTTTGAAGAAGGAAACTTGCTCTTTGCCTGCTTGCAAGCAAGTCCACTCCTTAACTGGCATTAGAGCCCAGTCTGAACTATACTATACTGAACATCCAGCCTCATGGATTGAGCAACTGCCAGATTCCTAGACCTTCAATTCACAGCCAGTCCTTGTTGGATTAACTGACCGCAACCTATACTTCATCTTAATACATCCAGT
>NW_026068028.1:1884831-2101681 GCF_014885135.2 Alexandromys fortis | reverse complement strand
ACACAGAGGGGGTTCATTCTATAAGTTCTGTTACTCTAGAGCACCCTGACTAATAAAACTAATAAAAAATAAATAAATAAGTTCCTCATTAATAATTCTGATTGGCAGAGCATTAATAAAATCGGCCTGTGAAGCAGCGACGCAGAGCGCATTAGAGCATGTCAGTCTGTCTTTTCCTGATGCAAACTGCGAGGTCCCAGGATCAAAGGCAGCAGATGCTTGGGCAGACGTTTCATCGCGGGGTCTGGTGGGGGCAGGATGATGGACTCGCTTCTCAGAGTGGAAACTCTGGGCGGTTTCGTGTCTTTTGATCTGTCTTCATACGGGCTATTTCCTTCCTGCCTGTAATTCAGTTTTGTGGCGTCCCCCCCTCTCCCAGCTCATTGGCTGAGTTTGAAGCTGGACTTTTTTCTTCAGAGGGCCTTCACCTGTCCGCCCCCAGATGGCTCCTCTTGCTGTCTGACTTACATCAGCGTCGTTGTTATCAAAGCAGGAAGATTACAGGACCATTGAGATCAAACAGAGAGCAAAATATGATGGCGAACCAAGGAACGGCACGGTTTGTCCCTAATGGGCCCTTTGCATCCTTTCTGGTGAATTATGTATGAGCTGGCTGGGAGCTGTCAGCCCAGCTGATCTGCCTCCAGCTATGGAAGCTCAGACCCAAATAAGGAAGGAACTGCCCTGGCTTCCTGGCTGTTGCCACAACAGGGTAGTTGTTTAACCTCAGTTTTTGAGAAACCTTATTGAAGTTGGGCTGGCATTCCATGGAACTGTTTGCTTCCTTTGTAAGCCCCTCCTAACAACCACAGAACATGGAAGTAAAGCATTCCTATGACTGCGGGACCCTCGGAACAGCTTACTGTATGCACAATGTGAGATAATCTCTCATTGTTTTGAGCCAGTGATAAAAGTCTATCAGGTCTTGGAGGAACCATCGGAGTGTGTTCTCAAGAAACTTTCTGGGATCAAACACATTGCTTCATGGTGTTGACCTCAAAACATAACTCTCCCCTCAAAGGGGATTAACAGTATCTTATCCTGGGGCCAAATAGGAATGACCATGGCCCCAAGACAGAGATTTAGATAACCTAAAATTCCATTTCCCAATACAGAAGCAGTTTCATCGTGCTTCTATGGTAATGAAAAAGAGATGTAAAGCAAGACACTTGTAAAAACCTATCAGGTAGGCAGGTAAAAGCAGAGATGGAGTCTCTGCTCTAGGCCCCGGATGCATCCAATGGCATGCGCAGCCTTGTGGTTGGCAAGGGCTAGGTATCTGTCCATTCCATGGGATTTGCCTAATGGTCACGATGATGTCAGCACACACACAGAGGAAGGCAAGACAAGCTATTCCCAGGGCTAAAGCTGTCCCATGATAGTTTGGGTCTGGACTTGTAACATTCCAAGCTCTCCTTCAGCACTGAAGTTCTGGTCGGTTAATCAGCCTGGCAGAAGGTTCAGTGGAACTCTCATTCGCTGTAAACACAAGCAGGATGAGAAGGTAGCACATTTATTTTTAAATGGGAAATAACTTAATGTCTGGACACTCTTACAAGAGTCTTGTAGTGACGTTGAGATCGCCTCTATTAAATAGTCTTTCATTCATGTGCTCATTCATTCATGCATTCCTATGTGTATTTCATTTCTATATATATATTACATGTGTATGTGTGAATATATATATTTATGTATGTATATATATATATATATATACACAAAGATGATCAGGAGCCTATTATTAGGACTTTTTTAAATTGTAGTTTTAAGTTCATGACTTAAAAACTTTAAGACCAGCTGGGTAGTGGTGGCATACACCTTTAATCCCAGCACTCAGGAGACAGAAACAGGTCATCTCTGAGTTTGAGACCAGCCTATTCTACAGATTGAGTTCCAGGACAACCAGGACTACACAGAGAAACCCTGTCTTGAAAAAACAAACAAACAAAAAAATTTACTACCAGGAATAGTTTTGAAGATGCTCCAGGCCCCCCAGAGACAACCAGCAAACATCAAATCACAAGAAAGTGAGGTTCCTTAAACTTCCTTATAGATCCTAATAAAACATTTGGTGACTACAGTGACGTCATGTTCCAAGAGCTACGTCCCTCTGCATGACATGCCTGCATTCTTCATGGTTAGGCCGGGACACAGGCTTTTGCTGAACAGCTAAGAGAAATGCAAGTAAAAAGACTCTGCCCGCCTTCCTCAGATACAAATATGTCTGCCTCTGGCCCTTCCCACTCTTCCTTTTGCCCATCCATCTTTTCATCCATCTACCCATCCACCCATTCACCCATCTTATCATCCATCCATTCATCCATCTTCTTAGTTCTTTTACTCATTCCTGAGATCTTTAGATGAAAATAGGTAAGGCGTGGGTGATCTGTGCAAGCAGAATTTATCTCATTGAATTATTAGCCCCAAATATCACGTGTCCTTTCTTCATGAATGAGAGAAGCTTTCCGATTAGGAAACAAATCTTGTGGTCCTTGAGGTTTACTCTTGTAATTTTAGTCCTTGGAGGACCTCAGGTCAGGAAGTTGTCGGGCAGAAAGGAGGAAGTCTCTGCTTCTTCAGCATCTCCTGAACTGTTGCATTATGGGAGCCAGCACTACTTGCAAAAATTAGCACAGTGGCGTCTCTCCTCACTCTATTCCCTTCATCTGGCCACATAAACTATTCCAAATTGGCCTGTGATCCTGGCAGGCGTCATGGGTTCCGAGTGACTGTAGGACTAGGGAAGCCCCAAAGCCAAGTGTGTAGACAAAGCATCAGACGCTTTTAGCGGCGAGTGCATTCACTAGCTGTCTCTAAGTATGGCTGGTGATTTTTCTTTTCCTTTTTGTCCCTGGTAGGAAGTGACAGTTGGATGCCTGGCACTTTCACACGGCCTATTTTCCCCATGGGAAGTTGTAAAAAAATATCCATTAAGGCTGGTTTGTATATGCAACAGAAGGGCATAATATGCCCCTCAAATGAATATCATTATCTTCATCCACGAAGTGAAAGCCCATGAGGGATGGCAGTGCCCCGCAAACCCCTCAGAGCCTCAGCTCTTGGCAAAGCTCAGATGTGTTGAAACCAATCCCTTCTCTCTCCCCGACTTAGTGTCTCAAGGCAAAATCCTCATTAGCGGATGTTTGAGGAGGTTTATAATTGTCTCTTCTAAGCCTCTGAGAGGGTGAGGAGAAAGGAAACCGGAGGAAAAGCATCATCTGGAGAAAGTCTGGAAGATCGTTCTGTCTGCATTCTCTCCGCTATCGCTAGTGTAGGAGGTTGACTGTGATGTCAGTGTTCGTGAGTCAGTGGTCACGTGAGTCAGTGGTCATGTGAGTCAGTGGTCATGTGGAGTCATATGGAGTCAAAGGTGTCACAAATCTACAAGCACTCATTCTGTAGAGAATGGGCCATTTGGCTTTCAACACGCAGCCGTTCCCCAATGTTCTGTCACCCCGCTACCTGGATAGCAGTAAGAGAAGCCATCCACTCTACTTTGTTCTAACAACGAAAAGCTAACAAGATGGGTAAAATCTACACAACCTCCCTGCTACTCGCTGGGAAACTGTGCCTGGTTTTTGTTTGGTTGGTTGGTTGTTTGGTTTGTCTTTGAGATTATGAAAACTCCACCTCCCTCTTTCATTTGCTACAAAGCTCCATTTAAAAAAAAGAGGAAACAGGGTTGTCTTTGGTCAGAAAATGGCTGCTTCACCTCCCGTCAGGCAGATAAAGGAGGCAAGCGAGCAAGGAAGAGACTGTAACCGGATAGTGTAACTTTTCCACAAGTGCCCAACAGCTTTGCGCTGGGAAACTATGTTTTGTGGCCAACTGAAGCTGTAAGGGAATCCCTGGGAATATATGTCATCAGCTGATGTCACTCCAACAAAAATCAGGATCTGTTCATAAAAGGGAAAACAGAAAGAATGCATTTTGGTGAGCACACAGGTGTTTGCAATAGGAGAGTTAAAAATGGTGTGTGTGTTTGTGTGTGTGTGTGTGTGATCTATGCATGTGTGTGTGCGCACACTTGGAGACCAGTTGTCAATACTGAGTGTCTTCCTTTATCCCATCTTATTTCTTTAAGACAAGGTCCCTTGATGAGCCTGAAGCTCACCATTTGGCTGGAATGGCTGGCCCACCACCATCATGCCCATCTACTGTGTGAAGCTGGATACCATTCTTGTGCAGCAGGCACCTCACCAACAGAGTCACCCTCCAGTCCCAAATGAAGTGACTCTAAGGAGTCAAACTAAGGACATCTTCATGGTCACCGTGTTCCGATGGCTGGCTGTCAGCAGGCCTCAGGAAGTGTGTATGCACTGCTGTCCCTGGGGAGCTGCAATTTCTGCCCCATCCTTTTCTTAATTATTCAGTGCATGTTTGTGCGAGGGAACAGACCTATCTTTCAGCTAACAAAATAGCCTGGAGGCTCGGAACACATCTTATCATGGAACATCTGAAAATAACTCGACTCTGAAGTACCATGATGAAGCTGACCTCTAGCAAAAGGGTAAAAATAAGGCTTTATCCACCATCAGCATGAGTTTAGCCAATTTCAATGACTTTGTTCTAGCGATGTTGGCATCTCTCCTATCAGCTTTAACCACCAAGAGCTGGTCTGCAGAGGAACTGACCATTCCCAGGGGAAGACTGGCCTTGGCCTTCGTGTCCGTGCCAGAAGAAAGCGGCTCCCTGTTGGGATCATTGAGCTGTCCCAGTCAATATATTTTGGAAGATCAGGGACACAACAGAACCAATCCCAGAGAATGGCTGGGTGATTAGTTGTATTAAATTGCATGTTCTTGGGAACACTGTAAAATCTGGAATTCCAGTGTGTCTTTGAGTTTGTCCCTTAGAAACTAATCAACAACACAATTTTAACTATTGAAGCATTTTAAAATGCAGTTCTTTCTTCTCTAGGAACCTGCAAACTGCACTTAATCTCTGTACTAAATGCATTCTTTGCTCCAAATTTACAATTGTAAAACCTATTATAATCAATTAAACCCAACTACCTAGATTACTTAAAATTCACCAGGAGGATTATTTTCTCCACAAAAGAAGTAGAAATCTAGCTGAGCATGGTAGAAGTTTTCTTTGAGAGTTCTATGCATATATACATGATCATATGGATTCCCTATTTCCTGCCTGTAGCTCCCCATGTCTCCTCCAACTCACCCCTCCCAACTTCATGTCATCATCTATTTTTTTTTAATAATCCATTAAGTCCAGTTAGTGTTGCCCATATGTACATGAGGATGGGGGGGGGGCGGGCAGACACTAGGGCAGCAGTTCTCAACCTGTGGGTCACAACCTGCTTGCAAGGTTGAATGATCCTTTCATGATACGGCCTAAGACCACTGGAAAACACAGATATTTGCATCACGGTTCCTAACGGTAGCAAAATCACAGTTATGAAGTAGCAATGGAAATGATTTAGGGTTGGGGGGTCACTACAACACAAGGAACTATATTAAAGGGTCACAGCATTAGGAAAGTGAAAGCCACTGTACTACAGCAATGGGCTCTACCAGTGGCCCACACTACCAAAGAATAATGGTGTCCCCCCCTCCCCAGCAGCCATCAACAACTGCTGTAGCTCTCAGTAGGAGGTGGGACCTAGAGAGCAGCACTGCCCCCATCTATGTCAGAATTTGGCCGTCTTGACTTATTCAGGTTTTGCTGTGAGCTCCTGTGTGCAATGGTCACGTCAAGTCCGGAGGACAGCTCTTCAAAGCACTCCTCCCTCTCGTCTTTTTGCTTTAACGTTCTTTCTGCTTCCTCTTCTGTGATGGGTCCCCGAGCCTTGCTTATGTGTGGGGTTTGCATGAGGGTAATATAGATGTCCCATTTAGGAGTAAACACTACGTCTTTTCATTGGGGTGAACACCAAGTCTCTTCATCTCAGTACTTGGGCCAGTTCAGCATCCCTGCACAGACTTCCTACAGAAAAAAAAGCTTCCTGACCAATGTTGAGAGCAGCCTATGTTCACAGGTGTAAACATAAATATTTAATGGCAGCATGGCCATTATGCAAACTAATAAAAAGCAGGTTCTTCCTGATGGTGGATGACCTCCCAGCCATGGGCTTTTGATCAGAATTATTGTACCAGTCATGAAATTTCCTCCTGTGGAGAAGGCCTCAAATCAAATCAGAAAATGCTTAGTTACCCCCATAACAGCCATGCCACTATTGCATCCATGTACACCCATGCCTGGCAGGTTGGTACTGTATCAAGCAGGGTCCAGCACTGGATAACGATGTTAATATCCCTACTCCTCCGAAAGCCTGTAGAACACTGTCCAGCACTGTAAAAGCTCACTAGAAGGGAGGAGTGTCCCAGTTAGTTCGGGACTGATTTCTCTATGCCCTACAGCCAAAGTGTAGAAGTCAGCACATTTCAAGGACTCAGTGGCCACATATTGTTAGTAGTGACTGCATTAGGGCAGTGCAAATTTTAAAAAAAATACATTTCTGGCCAGGCAGTGGCGCACGCCTTTAATCCCAGCACTCGGGAGGCAGAGGCAGGCGGATCTCTGTGAGTTCGAGGACAGGCTCCAAAGCTACATAGAAACCCTGTCTTGAGAAAACAACAACAAAAGGGAAAAAATTAAAAAAACAAAACAAAAAAACACTATTAGCACTAAGCCCAATCATAAATTTCTCTAATAAACAAACCCTTAATCTTCTATATACCACGAGGAAGACTCCCATGTTGGCACAGACTACCTTCCTGCCTAAATGTTTGTGTGTGAAAAACATGCCTGCACACACATACCAGGTAGATCACCTGTGATCATCATTACATTTGGTTTAACTGGCAAATGTAAGCATGCCTAAGATAATAGAAAAAAACCATTTTGCAGAAAGAGCAGATTGTTTGAATTCCATGTGTCTTGGAGGCTGAAGAAGATCTCAACAGGATTTAGCCTCTAACTCAGGTCATGAGCAGAGCAGTGACAGCAAGGGTCTGTCCCCATTCTGGGGGTGACAAACCTCTAAATGGTTTTGTTTGCATCCCTTGGTGTCGTTCTGTTCCCCTCTAGTGGATTGAAAGGGTATCTGTCATTCTACTCTAACTTGGACACATTTGTAAGAGCAGGAGTTGGACTCTTTGGGTCAGTTAATAATGTCCTTGTCCTTATTTCTGTATCATGACATGCTGCTCCTTGGCACTGGGCGATCTAGCCTTCTGCTTGGGGTCCATTTGAATTGCATGTGGGGAAAGCTAGGGTGTCTGTACTGTGTGTCTCTCTCCCAATGTCACCAGGAGTCTCACTGCCTAAGATGTTCCAAGCATCTACTGTGGGCTCAGCATCTGGCTCAGAGTTGGGCCCATTGATTCACTCAAATGCTCAGTAAATAAATAGACTTCAAATCCCCAGTGTCCACAAAAGCCAGGAGGGTGTAGTTACCTTTCTGTAATCCCAGCACTTGGAAGGTGGAGACAGGGCATCGTCCCAGGGCAAGCTGACCAGATGAGTCAAATCTGTGCACTCCAGAGTCATCGAGATACCCTGCGCTTCAGATTCAGTGAGAGATGCTACCTTAATAAATGAAGGACAGTCTCAAGGAAGAAACCTGATAGCAACCTCTCACTTCCACATGCATACACATGCATGCAAAAAGGGGTGTGTTTTGAAATTCTGATCCTACCACATAGTAGCTAGCTATGCATCCTGGTTGAATAAATTTTCCTAGGCTCTTTTCTTTTGCCTTTAAGATAGAGATAGTCCTTCTTTGACCCTGCGTGAGAATAAGGAAAATAAGGAAATAGTGAAATCCTTCAGAAGTGAGGCCAGACTCTGAATTTACCTGGCCTCATTTCCTACTTGCCCCTGCCCCCCACTTGACTGTGTTGGGATACAAATGAGGGACAGACAATATCCACATGCTTCCAAATCCTTGGCCCCATAGGGGGAGCCATGAGGACTGGGACTGGTTCCAAAGGCTCATAGGTTACCATGCTGTTTTTATTACATTTCTGCCTTCTCTTTAAATGTGGGACTCTTCCTTAGAATTAGAATGGTTAGCAGGGAAAAGATAGAATTTTTAGAATATCCAAGTTAGAGTGTTTCCATCTCCCCAAATAAAAGGAACATTATCCTAAAGGGCAGGTGTGCCAATCTATTTAAAGTCACACCCCTCCTCTCCTTATTATAGGCCCCATGCCAGAGCCTCCTGCTGCAGAGGGGAAAGGGAAGCACAACAGTTAGACACAACCGTCTGATACAGGTGGGAATAAGAGTGTATTCACAGTGATGTTTTCCTAAGTATTTGCTCTACTTTTGAGAAAACTACCACCAACAACAACAACAAAAAGGAATTCCAAATTTGTATTAGGCTTTTTTGCACTCCCCTAAAAAGCTGAACTTTGCATTTTTATAATAGATGAACAAATAGCGCCAGTAGGTTCAGATGTAGGGTTGGGACATCTCAACAAGGACCGCTATTTTTGTCACTGTTTTAGATTGAGGTCTGGAGGCATCACTTAAGATGCATTTAAAGTCACAGTTGGAAGGAAATGCATTAGTGTTGTCTCCTATTGTTTAAGCAAAAGGAGGGAGGATGGAGGCAGGTCAACCTCCCTCCAATGTGTGCCTCTCAGCCACTGGCAGACAGCAGCCAAATGCAAATGCTTGGACAGAAATTGGGGGGGGGGTGTTTAAAGTTAGATGCAGACAGGCATAAACATAAGAATAGTGAACCTGCACTTGGGACGGTGCTTTTCCTGTGTGAGGGTTAGGGTAGAAGGGACTTTGCCTTGTCTTTATCTGTAAACGCTGATCAATGTGATGGCAAGTGCCCAAGAAATTCAGAACAGGCTATAAATACATCTGTGTGGCCCTGGCTCGCCTAGAACTTACTGTATAGACCAGGCTGGTCTGGAACTCAGAGATCTACCAGCCTCTGCCTCCCAAGTGCTGAGATTAAGGTCCTGTGCCACCACACCTGGCTAAAATGTTGTGTTTTTATGGCTTAGGACAACCACCAGTAACTAGCTAATTGTTGAAAGTTTTCCATCCAAAAAGAAGAAGAACCTTTGGTGTTTCTCAATTTCTGCTTTTCAAAAAGGGATGAAAGGTTCCACATAATCATAAGTATAATAAATTATCCAGGGAGATTGAGGCAGGAAAAACACTGGTTTAAGGTCTACCTACAGAGTAGATTCAAGGCCACATGGCGACTTAATGAGACCCTGTCTTAAATTAATAAAAATTAGGCCAGGCATGATGTCACATGCCTGTGCTCCCAGCACTCGGAAGGCAGAGGCAAGAGGATTACTGCATGTTCAAAGCCCACCTGGTCTGTATCGCTAGCCCAAGGCTATTCAGGGCTCCATTCAAGACCCGCCTCAAAAATGACATAATAAAACAAAATGTTAGGTGAAATTTAAAAAAATAAAATGGACTCTGGGGATATAGCCCAGTGTTAGAGCACTCTCCTTGGTACAAGACCATATCCCTAGGGGGGAAAAAAAAAATCTCCTCATGAAGAGTCAGGAACGTGCTAGAGATGGGGCGGAGGAACTGTCTTCTGACAGCAAGAGTGGTCACTTGAGCACACTGGGAAGCCTGGCCTGGAAACCCATGAGCTCACCTATCTCTTGAGCTCACACAGAAGAGGCTTAACCCTCGAGCTTACTCACAGGGCTCAGCACCCATCTGGCTCAAACAAAGCAGCCAGGTTAGAACCAGAGCCTCTTCCCACACGCGGGGAGCTCTCGGATCTAAGAGTTTATGTCTTCATCTCTTTGGCCTGAGATTTCCACTTCTGACTTTTCTCCCAAGGAGCTGCCAGGGTCTGACTATAGATCCTGTTGGTCTTGATGCTTAAAATGTGAATATTTGAAAATTACCTAAATGTGTAGGGGTTGGGGGTTGACTAAATCAGTCAGAGTACATCTGTACACAAAATAGTACCTAATTAGATGGGACGGTGTGTTATAGTGACAGAAACAGCTTTATTGGAACTGTTGGGTTAAGAAAAACCCAGGCCAGTCTACTAAGTATGATTCCTCAGAAATGCTCTACCCACTGTTCTTGTCGCTCATGTTTTTGTTAAATTAAATATACCAAAATGTTAATTTATAGTTTCTCTCAATTTAGCTATGTCTTTGTCAAATTCAGCAAAATTTTATCTGTTTTGCGAAGAATATAGTTTGCCCATATTAAAGAGTATATGACTAAACAATTGAAAATTAGTTTTAAAAATAGAATAATTAATATTTTACCTAAACTGTACCGTTTTTTAAAGGATGGTAAAGCCAAAAATATCAGATGCTACCAAGAAGTGGTATCTCTTGTAGTTAGAAGGAGGTTAGTACTGGGAAAGGAGCCAGACATTTCTAAAGATGGAACCTTGCCCATTTGGACTTTGCAGTCCCAAAAAACCAGGGTTACACCTCTATCTCCTCTGTATGTATCAATCCCAGCTACTGGGGAATCAACCAACACTATTAGCAAGGCATACAAGCAACCTTTGTGCAGCTAGTATTTACATGTGCGACAAAAATAAGCATCAAATCTCAGGAGCGTGACCTTGCTAATACAAAATGTTAGGCTTCAAAACTTGTCCCTGACCATCACTGAATCAGTGGCCAGACGTCTCACACAATGACCTGACTCTGTCTTCTGTAGATTAGCAAAGATGATGGGATCTTAGCGATGGAACCATGAGTAAGTGTATTTCCATTTATCTCTGATTTATTCTCAGATAGTCTTGTAAACATGGCCATACATTTTTAAAGACAAAAGTTGCAGAGGGCTAGCAGGGATCTATGCAGTTAATGCTTCCTGTATTCCTATTTTATTTTATTTTATTTTCAAGTCATAATATCGGAGTCAAATGAATATGTAATTAGAATGGACATTATTTAGTGCTTCTAAAACTGCTATTAAACTTTAATAGTGAACAGAACCATGGTTGTCATGAGTTAGGGGTAGAGAACGCATAACTAGAAGAGAAGAGCACATGGGAATTAGTGATGGACAACCCCGTTTCTTAAGAATACGATGAAGCCTCATGGAACTATGCTCAGAATGAGTGGGATGTGGTCCAAGCGAAGCCTGTCCGTAGCATTACACCAACATCTGCTTCTGGTTCTGTTCCTGCACTAGAGAACATCAGAACAGGGGATCCCTTTAATACTCTCCACTAGCAGTTCTCAACCTGTGGGTCAAAACCCCCTAGGGTCACATATCAGATATTTACATCACAACTCATAGCAGTAGCAAAATTACAGTTATGAAATAGCAATAAAAATAATTATATGGTTGAGGGTCACCACAAAACGAAGAACTGTATTAAAGAGTCGCAGCACTAAGAAGGTTGAGAGCCTCTGCTCTACATGGTTCTTATAACTTACAAATCTAAAGCTATTTTCAAATTTTAAAAAGTTAATGACATTTTAATATGATACTTTCCTAATAAAAATTGCTGTTTTATTGCTTATTATAAGCCTAGGTAACATGATCAACATATTTAACTAAATGGAAAAATAATTATAATTTATAAATAATATTTTTCCTCGGAGGACTCAATATGGAAATATGAGAAAAAAATTAATTTATTTTCTAAATAAAAATCTCCCAGGAACTGCTAGTATCATAGTGTAAGGAAGCAAAGCTGCATTGTGTGATGTTGCATGGCCCCCCTCCCTTTGTTCCCTCACCTGTAAGAGGCCATTCAGTTGCTCTCTGCCAGCTGAGAATGGAAGTTGAGAGTAACCTGCTGAAGTTCTTTGCAGGTAGTGATATTATTCAAAATCTTTGTCGGCCATACTTGGGGAAGAAGTTATATATGCTCTGCTTTGTTGACCTCCAGGTCTGCCATGTGTCTTACCTGGGCCAATCAAATAGGAGAAATGATGGCACCATTTTTAGGTGAGGGATGAAAGAGACTTTGAGTAGTATTGTCCTTTCTCTTTCTCTTCTGCCAGAAGACATGGGTAGAACCCTGCCAGGAGCTGTATCGGGAAGCTCTCAAAGGGGAGAGAGATAAGTGCTGTGTTTATCTAGTAGAACCTAAGGGCAGTTGTTTAAGTGGCATACATTAACAAGAGTCCCACTGGAGTCTTTCCTCCTTGGTGCATGCACTGACACATAGCAGGTACCCAGCAAATTTTAAAGTGAAATAAAGAAGCCTGGCTAGAAAGTATGCTTCTTTTCTGTGTTATTTGGCTTTTTTTCAAGACTGGGTTTCTCTACATAGCCCTGGCTGTCCTGAAACTCACTCTGTAGACCATGCTGGCCTCAAACTCAGAACTCAGAGATCCACCTGCCTCTGCCTCCTGAGGCAAGTACCATCACTGCCCGGCAAGTATGATTATTTACAAGTGATTAGTCCTTAGGTTTTATTTTGTAATTATTTTCACATTTAAAACATACTTTAATATCAGAGTTTATAAACTGTCAATGATTCTTTGGTAATCTGGAGTTTATAGTGTATAGGACATTGACATACATACAATGTCTGAAAATGGTGTGGGCATCCACTATGCAAGCTAGGAAGACGTACGCCATACGATGCCATTTTTTCAAGCATTATTGGGCTGTTTTCTTTTAATGTGTCTGTGGGGTGTGTGCACATGCATGTGGGTGTCTGCAAGGCCAAAAGAGGGTGTCAGATCTGGGACTAGAGTTGCAGATCATTGTGAGATTCCTGGCATGTGCACTGAGAACCGAGCACAGATCCTCTGGGAGAACAGCGAGTGTTCTCCACCTCTGAGCCTGCTCTCGAACGTCGTGACATCCCTTTTCAGAGATACAGACTGTGATGCCAAATGCTCTCCTGGTTATCCCATGTGGGTACCTCCTTGATAGGCTGCTTACGAAACTGCAGGCAGTCTCCACTCGTTATCAGATCTGATAAGTGAGCCTCAGTTTCTCTAAGGAGAAAATGACATCTCGTGAGCCCCATGAAATGTAAACAGATGTATTCCGTGGGACTTCACCGTCATTTGGGATGCAAGGGAAATGTATGGATCCATTTTTTCCCTACGTCTTCTCGGATAATGTCCAAGTGCCTTTTCACTTCCGTCTCTGAACCTGTCTGTCCCTACACTTACTGGAAGCATTTCACTTCCCAATCTAACCACACAAAAGCCGTGTCCTTGTTCTCTGGAGGAAGGGTCGTGTTCACGTCTGGTTTTGACATAAATATCATTCTAGCCCGTTTGACTCTGTGACTTGCTCTTTTCATCAGAAGATAGCTCTTGGTGCTTAGTTCATGTTGTTACAGAAAGGGCTAGCTAATTTGCTTTAACTGTTACATGGTGTTCAATACTTAGGTATATTGCAATTTATTTATAGTTAGTTGCCTTAAAGGGGGAGAATTATCTGGACTTTAAAGACTTGGTGGATTCAGGTTTGATGAAAGCACCTTGCTCAACTGAGCAAAGAATCTTAAGACTCCTACCAATGAAGCTTAGTTTGACAAGTTAGCCCAGCTGTAAGGATGCCTAGTGTTTGGGGCTGGAAAGATGGCTCAGTGGTTAAGAGTACTTGCTGTCCTTGCAGAGGACCTGGGTTCAATTCCCATCAGTTCCCAGCACCCATATGATATGATGGTTCATGACTATCAGTAATTCCAGTTCTGGGAAATCCAATGCCCTCTGATATCCACAGGTACCAGGCATACATCTGGTGCACATACATACATGCAGGCAAAATACTCATAACCATACAGCTAAAACGAATTTTTAAATTTATTTTAAAGATGACTGTTATTCATCCGAATAAAATGTGGCCACTTTGCAAAACCAAAATGAATCCCTGACACCAGACAGAGTTCTTTCCTAAACAGGCAATACCGACAGCAAGAACAGCCTGGTCAATGGCAAAGCCTTGTTTTTTGTTTACTTTTGTTTTGCTTACAACCAAGTCTCATGATTCCAGATGGGTCTCAAATTTGCTATATAGCTAAGGTTGATCTTGAACACCAGGGGGGTCAGCCCTCGAGTGCTGGGGGCAAGAACTTTACCCCTGAGTTATACCCCTAAGCAGCATTGTGTGTTCTAAACTTCCTATGGAGAGGGATCCAGCCTCTGAGAAAGGCTATGGATTGGAGACAGAATGCAATGATTACAAAAGTAACCATGGCTTTGGTGATACCTGCAGCTTTTGTTACAAAACAAATTTTTAATAAGTTTTTGGGTTTTGTTTTGTTTTGTTTTTTGTTTTATCTCATGGAGTTAAAAAAAAGAAAAAAACAACCCAACTTCCTAAGAAATTTCAGATCACAGTAATGATGCCAACTTTACCCTCGGAGCAGTGTGTTTGGTGTTTCTTATGTAGTCAGCATGCGGGTGACATTTAGACCCAAGCCCGGCTTCCAAGCATGATTCATGAGAACGCATCAGATGGTGAGAGCAAGGAATTTTCCTTGGTATTTAGAGGAAGCAGCTTGGAGGAGCTGCACAAGGAAGTCACGCCCCAGAGCTCCACAGGATTAAAAACAGCCTTGCCCAGGAACTCAGAAAGCCTGACCCTGAGGCCTTCAAGGACAGGCAGTTGGGTTCTCTGAGAAACCTCCAGGGCACAGTGGGAGGAATTCAGATATGGGTAGAAAATGCAGGCTGGGATCACACACACGGACCCCAGCCCAGCCGAAAGCTTGTCTTCCTTACTCATCAGATGGCAGGGACATGTGAAATACCTGCTGGCATAGGCCGTCCTCATGTCCATCCTTCACAGCTGCCTGCCTCCTGCAGCTCCTCCAGAGACTTGGCTCTGCCCACGGCTGGATCACTCTCTATCCTTGAAGAGTGAGATTACAAACTCACTATCTTCAGTACAGCCGCAGTGTCCAGCAAGGAAGAATCTAGGAAGTCCAAAGCTCCATCAGCATCAAAATCCGTGGTGTACAGAACTAAGGGCTTGTTTTTTAACCAATTTCCAGAGATGATGATGATGATGATGATGATAAGGAGGGAGTCTTGGAAACATCTTCATAGGGACGTTGAGAAAGCTTTCCAGGGAAAACTGATGGAGTTACTATATTTTAGAACTAAGAAATAAGATACAGGGCTGCTAACAGATGCTTTCAATAGAACTTGCATTTTTTTTTCTCCCATTGCTTGTTTTTTTTTTTTTTTTTTGGAAAGGAATCCAGATTTAGATTTGTGAGTGAGATTTCATTTGTGCCGATGAGAAGCAGTGTACTCGAAGCCTCCTTTTTGAGGCGGTCACCCATCCAGCAGATGTTACAAGCATGTGCCTGGTCTATTAGAACGTAATATCAGGCCTGTGATGCAGGGCAGTGGATTTTATACTCCCTTCCAGCAGAGGCTGCCTCAAGAAGTTAAAAAGAACATTAACACATCTTTCACTAAAGGGAAAGGATGCTAACCTGGTCACAGAGGAGTTTAGTCTTTAACAGATCATCCTTTGTGTGCTGTGACCAAGCTTACCACACCTTACCCATGGGATGGCTTTCCCTAGAACAGCAGTTCTTGGCCTGTGGGTCAAAACCCCTTGAGGAGGGCATCGGATAACTCATTCACTAATATCCTGCACATTGGATATTTACATTATAATTCATAACAGTAGCAAGACTTCAGTTATGCAGTAGCAACGAAAATAAATTTATGGTTGGGGTCACTACAACACAAGGAACCGTGTTAAAGGGGGAATCACAGCATTAGGAAGGTTCAGAACCTCTTCTCTAGACCCCTCCTCTGTTCATGTTTGCCTTCTCACCTTGCCTCCCAGAGAGCTCAGAGATAAAGTTCATATTTAAAACTTAATATTGGTTCTGTCACCGTTACTAATTTAGCAGTGTCTGTTTGGGGTTCTCTTTCCTGTTTGAGACTGGTGTGTGTGTGTGTGTGTGTGTATGTGTCCCAGTCCGTCCTCTGAAAGGAAACAGTGGTCTTTCTGACACCCTTTGTGTCAGTGACAACAGGTAGAATCCGGTGGCTATGGCCAGTGGAAACCATCACCATCAAAGACATAGGTGAGATATATTGGATGCTATGGGCAGCTGAAAGTGCCAGAACTACGGATGTGACAAGAGAGTCCCAAAGCTGCTCAGGACCCAAGGACCTGTGACATTTAGACGGAAGCACACTCAGGCTTCAGCTCCCCCTGTGACTGGTTCCTCTCCACCTGGAAGCCCAGCGATTTTCAATCTCCCTGTGACCCATGCTGGCTGCACACTTGGCTGAGCCCTCAGTCAGCCAGAGACTCAAAATGACTTTGTTCTGGAGAACTGGCCACGGAGGTTGAGGCACAGTGTGTTTCCTTTACTTAGAGAGAAACTTTCCACTCCTACTTTTGGATAGATCTCGGGAGTCACCCTCCCCAACCCTTTCATGTGCGTTCCAGTGATTACGAATCTCACGGACAGGTGGCAGATGTTCCTCGGCTGTTGATCTACCCAAGTTCATGATATTTGCTCAGCAAACAGGCCTGTACTCCCTACCCAGTACACAGTATATTTAATTCATACAGTGTACAATGAAAGTCCTTTTGTTATCATCATGCACAGAAAATCTAGAGCCCCCAGGACGCCTGCAGTCGGCCGGTGGCAAGGCGGCAGTGGCGTCCCGCTCTGCTAACGCGCTGTAGTTATGTAAGCTGTTCTCACTGGGGGAAGCTGGGGGAAGAGCATACGGGAACAGGCTGTACTAGTTTTGCAAATTCTTGTGAGTCTTAAATGATTTCAAAATAAAAAGGGTTTTGTTGGTGTTTTCTTTTTCTAAATATCAAGACAGTATTGAGGAGACCATCTAGTACAGTTGTTCCCAACTTTAATTTTAGCAGCCGCCTCGCCTCCCTCCTTTGCTCTCTTCCTTCTCCACCCTCAGTGGCACGGGCACCTCCTGGCAAGATCAGGGCTCCGTCAAACCTCCGTAAAACTCTAGTCCCCATAATCCAGGATCCAGATGAGGAAACTGAGACCCCGGGAAGGCAAAGGCATTGTCCGCCAGTGGCTGTGGCAGAAATCCAGGCAGCTGGGGGAGTTTCTGCTCCGGCAGCTTTCTGTGAGCATGGTGAGCCCCATTGAAGTAGCAAGGTATTTTCTCCTGTCGGGCCTGGTGAGATTTATCACACTGGGTGAGTTTCCATGCTCCTGCCTCCCTTGTCTGTGCAGGCAATAACATCACCGTGACCTTTAAGCTGGGACTGTGCTTGGGGTAATCTGGACCACCAAACAGTTTCAAATTCACCATATGGGGCAAGAGCCAAGGAACTTCCTGGGAGGACTAGACACAGAGTTCAGGAGGCAGGACTAAGAAACATGCCCTGCTCGCCTCCACCCTGACCTCCAGTGAAGACTGGAATCACCCCGCTCTCCCGATGCATCCATTGCAGCCCATGCCACTCAAGCATTTTAGAGAAACCTTGGACTGCATGAAGTTTACTTCTATAGCTAATACACTGACGGCCTCTTAGGTTTGTCCAGCTCCTATCAGGTTGCAAACCCTTTGCTTATGATCTTACGCTGCTGGAGTTAACAGGAGCACATATGGCCATTATAATTCATAAGCGGGATTCAGGGTCACACACGTACTTCGGGCATGAAGGACCCTGGGACTTGGTGGCTCTCCAGTCACGTACACAAGAAGTGGAAGTGCCGGCTTCCCCTCTTTCTACATCTCCCAGCAGTTCGAACCTGGAGGTACCATATGGGTGTCGGATAAATAAGAAAGTGAGGCCCACTGTCCATGTGGCACGTCAACAAAAATCTGCATGACGGTCAGCTCGGGACAGCTACCCCCGGGCTGACCGCCCTGTGCATCCTCCAGAGAGTTCGGAGTGAGCCGCCACTCCTGATTTACTGGCAGTTGTTGACGCCACGTTTCTGCAGGGGACCTGGCTGCTTTCTTCTTTGCCCTCCACGTTGTAGGACACAACCTTCACTGTCAACACGGGTCCAGCTAATTGGTGCTGATGCTGGCCTGATCCTGCAGCATTCCGCCCCACGCCTCAGACATCAGAGAAACGGATCGGTTGCTCTAATGTCAGAGACTGCTCTTCACTCCAACTTCAGAGCCAATATAGCTAGGGAAAATACTCCCACAAGGACACGAGGTATTTTATGACCCGAAAGGGGCCTTTTGAAGGCCAGATAGCGGGTGGCTTCATAAATATGGCTAATCATGAGCCAGTGACTTGGTAGATAAGGCACTTGCTTCTATGCTTGACGATTGGAGTTTGATCCCTGGAAATCACAGGGTGGAAGGAGAGAACCAACTCCCAGAAGTTGTCCTCTGACCTTCACACAAGCTGACATACACAGGCATGCACGCACGTGCACACACACACACACACACACACACATACACACACACTTACTAATTGATTAATAATTAATTTTACGATAAAATAGTATTTGGTCATTAACACATGTGTTCAGCTGCTGCTGTCAGGCCTTACTACCTATAAAGCAGTGATCAAAGTCTTCTAAACTTGGGATAATCTGCCAGGCTCTGTTAAAGCCCGGAGGAGACCAGAACAAGCGGCCATGTACCTACAATCTCACTACTCAGCAAGCTAACAAAAGGGTCCTGTGTTTGAGGCCAGCCCGTGCTGTTAGAGTGACGTTCTGTATTCAAAAACAATGGGAGGGGAGGAGAAGAAGGGAAGGCCATGATGGGAGCCCCTGCCCGGGGTTTCTGATTATGGTGGTATCTTGGCACTGGATCTGTGATTGCTGTAGCTGATACTCTGCTATGTGAAACCCGTTGCCCTAAAGCTAGGGTGGGGAAACGTTTCTTATGAAAGTTAGGTAGTAAGCACGCTTGGCTTTGCGGTCCCTTCCCTCTTTGCCACAGTATTCAACTCTGCCACTGTAGCCGCAGAAACCATGTCACTGAAGGAGCATGGCTGCATTACAAGAATATTTTGTTTATAAAACAAGTGGTGTATCTGTACCTCTCCCTCGGAACAAAAGGAGGTACAGCTCTAGAAGTTCAAAAGATGACAAGAACCAGCTCCTCATTCTGGGCAGACGTCTGAAAGCTTGCATAGTAAGAATCGGGGTCAGATCCCAGCTCCAACATCTATGGCGTTGCTCTGGGGAGGGGGTCGTCACCATCTCTTTCAAGTGAAGGTAGCAATATTACAACGAGGGACAAGGTGGACCTGCTCACCTTTACCGCATGTAGTGTACACATCTGTGAGTGTTTGTCTTACTGTCCTTTACATTTTTTTTCTGCATGATTAAAACATTCCAGAATTTTCCAACCTATACCTCTAAAAAGTAATCATAACTGTTCGTTTGGGATATGTTTAGCTTGGGTTCTGGGTTCCAAAGCCAAACAAAAGATGACTCTTATAAAACCAAGCTCATCTTTAGAATCTGTTAGACCTATGGTGCCCAGGTGCCTTTGAAAGTCAAAAGCTTAGCATGTCTTCCTTGGTGGCTCTTTGCATGTGAGCAACACTTGCCTCCAGGAGAGCCCAGGCTTTCTGTAACTTCCTGGTAGTCCCATCTCTTATTCTCCCATACTTTGCCCCTTTGGGCTCTCACAGTGTTTCATGAGGGTGGGGCCTTGTATTGCATCGGTTTACAGCTCAAACAGCATGCAAAGATCTTTTTGCTCAGTCCTCTCCTTGAAGGAGCTGGGGACTGAGTTGGTGCTATGAATCTTTAATTCTAACACTGCAGAGTTGAAAAGTACTAAGAAAGGAGGATTGAAAGTTTAAGACCAACCTGGGTTACATTGTGGGGGAGAGGAGGAGGAGGAAAGAAGAAGAGATGGAGAAGGAGGAGGAGGGGGGAGGAGGAGGAGGAAAAGGAGGAGGAGGAAGGAAGGAAGGAAGGAAGGAAGGAAGGAAGGAAGGAAGGAAGGAAGGAAAGAAAGAAAGAAAGAAAGAAAGAAAGAAAGAGAAGAGAGGGAGGGAGGAAGGAAGGAAGGAAGGAAGGAAGGAAGGAAGGAAGGAAGGAAGGAAAGAAAGAACGAAAGAAAGAAAGAAAGAAAGAAAGAAAGAAAGAAAGAAAGAAAGAAGCTAGAACCATCAGCTAGAACTTTCTTCTCTGTCCCGTGCACACTCACCCTGCGCTGAATAGCCTGTTACTAGGTTGCTCTCCTAAGCAATTCACAAAGTTTGGCTTGTTTTGTCCTTTTTATAGACACATAAGTTAGGTGAAACTGACTTCCCAGTGCAGATGAGGCAGGAAGAACAAGCCATTTGTCCAAAGTCATGCTTCTGAGGAGTATGAGAGTCCAGGCCCCTGGCTCACTATGGCATGCTGTGTATAATTCCAGTTTATCTGTCTGTGAGCCAAAGAACAGGAACCTACAAGAACAACTTTCCGGTTGCACCCTCGCCCTCTGTTTAGTCTGCTAAAGAGAGCAATGGGCCTGCAGCTATGCTTGGGGAAGGGCTACCCCAGTGAGTTTCTGGTTTTCTTCTAACCACTGACATTTCCCCCAGACAAATGCAAAGAATCTCTGAAAATAGCACACAGTCAAGAGGTAGGCCCCGGCCATCTCAGGGTGTGTCTGATTCCACAGCCTATTAGGATTCTGGAAGACAAGAGAGTTCCCGAAGGATCCAGATCTCAGGTCACTCATCTCAGCCTCACAAGGACAGCAGGCACTTTGTCTCTTCTGTGCCACAGCCCTGCTAGGCCTTGGGGGACAAGGGGTAGGAATGGTTTGAGGCTCTGAGTGTGCCCCCTTCCAGACCTTGACGATGGTAAGCTTCAAGTGACAGGTTTCAAGGAAACGTTGTCATTGGGTATGTACAAATTATACACTTCTAAATGGGGGAACATGGGTATCTGCTATATTAAAATGTGATATGTTAAAAGACACACACATACACACACACACACACACACACACACACACACACCCTACATAACTCCTCTGACCCTAGGGAACAATACATAGTCTGGAACGAGCCAAACTGTGCAATGAAAATAGGGCATGATCTTGGCTTAACCAAAACTACAGCCCTTTCATACCTAAAATGGATGTTGTTGTTCTCCCTGCAGGACCCCAGGAGCAAGCACAAGTTCAAGATCCACACTTACGGAAGCCCTACCTTCTGTGACCACTGTGGCTCCCTGCTATATGGACTCATCCACCAAGGGATGAAGTGCGACAGTAAGTTCTCCCTTCCAGTAGGTGGCCAGGATCTGCAGCTCCTGCTTGGGTCTGCTCAGTGCCAAGGTTTCAGAAACTCCTCAACAGCAGCTCACTGATAGAGAGAACTGGTACAGATAAAGACCAGGCTCAAAAAATGATCACTTGCTCTCTTCTCTGTGTTCTGGTTTATTAAAACTACTTACTTGTCTAATTATGAGCTTTCCCCCCACAAAGTTATCTAGTTTATAAATGAAGTTAACGGGTACTGCCACTTTTTCGGTGTGTATGTGTCTGTCTGTCTGTCTTTCTGTGTCTGTGTGGTAGAAATCTTTAATCCCTGTAAAATGCAGGCTCGTCAAACCCCACAGAAAACTCCCCACCTCCAGATTCCACATTTGGTTGGCTTCAAAATAAGCTGAGCAACTATAGTCATTATCTTCCTATGTCTCTAATTAGTGGGTGGACTGTGGAAAAATCCAGCAGGCTTCTCCTTAAAACTAAAGCTAAAGTAAAGATGGGAAGCAGGGTAGCTTCCTGCGCTCACTCACCCAGCCTGTGGACAGACTGAGGGATTCTACAGCAGTCTAGTTAGGTCTGACATCACAGAGGTCCACTGACATGGAGGACAGGAGGCCCGTTCCCTTCTCCTCCTCCTCAGTCCTGTGTACATCCTTATCCAACACCAAAAGGCAAGACAAATAACCTCAGAAACCTTCTGTGTTGCTAATTCTCAAATGACGAATTTACCTGTGCTAGATTCTTGAGTAAAAATGTATCCTTCCAGGGCATGAAAAGGCAGCTACTAAGCCTGTATTAATAAGTGTTAGCAAAACACCAGCAGGTTCTCATATATTCCTAAAGACTAGATTGACCACCAAGATTTGCATCCTGCATGGAGTAAACACAGGGTTTTGCATAAGTTGGGATGTGTGAACATTAGGGCCATGGAGAGTCTCTCCGAGCCCAGGGTTTGTTCAGGTTACCCAGCTGTGCAGACTAATGGCCCCATCATCCAGGCCAGCAGCTTCTGTGCTTCAAGAAACCCTCAGATTCCAAACACATCATTTTCATCATCTTCAGTGTTTCTAAAAACGGTAATCCTAAGTACATTTGTAAGTATATTTTTAGCTATTTCAAAACTTGGAGCAGGGCTAGAGAGATGGTCCAGTGGGAGAAGATGCTTGCAATCAAGCCCTGACAACCTGGCGCCAATCTCTGGAATCCACATGATCGAAGGAAAGAACAGATTCCTACAGATTGTCCTCTGACCTGCACATACACACACATACACACACACACACACACTAACACAATTAATAAATGTTAAGAAACATGGAGCAAAAATAGACACTCTCACGTGTTATATACATATCAACCTTGACAGGTTTAGTAAGGCTGAGACGTTTATATTGCCAGCCCCACTCAAGAGGTAGAACTTGCTATTAGATTTCTGCCCCCCCCCTCCCCCATCATATACATTCCATGGAGAAGTTTGCTGCCTGAGGAGGTGTGTTCTTCCATTCTGTTCCCTCCGGCATATTCTCTTCTGGAAGGAGCAAGGATCCTGGGTGCTGTGTCACTTTTACATGAGGCGGAAGCCGATGAATTGCCTGAGCTGGTCTCTGCTGCTGTAACAAAATGTCTGAAATGGGTGCCTTATGAGGAGTAGAGGTCCATTCGTCTCAGAACCCTGGGGGCTGAGATCCAAGGACAGAGAACCAGCAGGGAAAGCTAGACCAGGATGCTACCTGCGACCTCTCTTCTGTTTATAAAGTCATAACGCCACCATGGGACCCTCACAATCACACTCATGACCTCATATAGTATATCTACCTCCCAAAGGCCCCACCTACAATTGCTATTATTATGAATTTGGGGACTGAAATTCCCAGCACACAGACTTTGGGGGAGGCATTTCCACCAGGGCAGACATTAATTAGCCTCCCAAACCACCTGTCCTAGGGTTTTGTGTCTTGAGTTACCCTTGCAGGTCTTCATAATAAATAAACTGTATTGATGGAGGAAGGTCATTGGTTAATTAATAAAGAAACTGCTTGGCCTGATAGGATAGAAAATTAGGTAGACGGAAAAAACAGAACAGAATGCTGGGAGAAAGAAAGCCGAGTCAGGCAGTCGCCATGATTCTCCCACCCGACACAGACGCAGGTTAAGATCTTCCCTGGTAAGCCACCTCATGGTGCTACACACATTATTAGAAATGGGTTAAAGCAAGATGTGAGAGTTAGCCCGTAAGAGGCTAAAACTAATGGGCCAAGAAGTGTTTAAAAGAATACAGTTTCCATGTAATTTTTTCGGGTAAAGCTAGCCCTGGAGGTGGCTGAGCACCAGGAATGCAGCCCACCGCTCCTTCAACACTGTATAAATCTGAATTTAGTAAATACATTTTTGACAATAACCTCAGGGTTTTACATATTAGGATTCAGCTTTAGATTTCATTTGAAAAACATGGACTCTGTCACTAAAACTGACCCAAGCCATTGTTTTTGTTGTTTGTTTTGTTTGTTTGTTTGTTTTTTTCTTGGACTTTGGGGCATCCAGGGTCTCTTCGGGAAGGAGGAGAATGAACTAATGGCATCATGAGCCCAACCTACCTCAGCAGAGATGTAACCATTCCTAAGCACACTCCTGCCTGTTGTCTGACTGGCGTCTGTGCACAGTTCCACTAGGTGGGGGAACAGCTAGCCACCATGTGTCAGCCAGCCATTTAATCTGTAGGGTGAGAAATGGGATCAGAGCGTGCAAAGGAGCTTCCCGAGGCAGAGAAGCCAGTTCGGGTAGAGCCAAAACCAGAGCACAGCCCCAGAGTTTGTTCACCCCACACACACACCCTCCTGGTTACCCATATTCTTCCCGAGGCCCTAAATTTCATTTATCATCTCTAAATTTCATCTTGTGCCCAGGAACCTGAAGATGGCTAGGGCTTAGTTAACCCAAGGGACACAACTAACACAGCTTCCCAAGGGTCTTCTTGGCTAAGCGAGAGCTTTGTGAACAGAAGTCTAAGGGACTCCACCTCTGTGAAGCCACTGCTTGCTCTTGTGTTGTTGTGTCATTATCCAGTTTTCAGTATTTAACTGTGGCAAATATTTATGACTTTTTTTAAAAAACGAGAGGGGGAAAGGAGAGGAAGAGAGGGAGGGAAGGAGGGAGGGAGGGAGGGAGAGAGAGAGAGAAAAAGAGAGAGAGAGAGAGAGAGAGAGAGAGAGAGAGAGAGAGAGAGAGAGATTGCCATGTTGGGATTACGCACGGAGAAGGAAAGGGATAGTGAGGCCCTGCCTTGAAGATTGCAGGTTAAGCCTGTTAACATCCCAGGGAGAGTGGGTGAGGTTTCCAGGAAGCCCAAGGTACCAGGAGGGCGGGGCCGGCACACCTACACAGCCCTGCGTTTGTAGTCAACCCTGGGGTTCCTTCTCAGGGTTTCTTTGGTTCACAGAAATAAGACTGATCTTTTTATATCCTCCTCCTGTCTCGCCTACATAATGTCAGCGTAAGGAATGGCTTATGCCAGGCATGTATTTGTTTTATTTGGATTAATATTTAAATATTTGAAGACAGGTTTAAAATATCAAACATAAGTTCCTTTTTTTTTTTTAAGGCAACATACCTACACCTTCTCAAAAATACCAAGTTACTTGAGGAAAAGAAGTGTTTGGGGGATTCCCTGTGCTCAGCCCACAGATCGCTACTTTCTTGTGGCCATCTCAGAAAGGCAGAAGGAATTCTTTGACAAAAAATGTAGAAAGTATTCTCTGTTATAAGTTTGTGTGTTGTATACCTGTGTGTATATAAACTATTAAGTAGTTAGTCTGGTCTCTGTACACATCACCTGTATAGATTTCGCTAACTAATTTGAAACGGTCGCAGAAGAGCAACTTGGGTTCTTTTGCTGTGGTAAAGACTGAATAAATCTGAGATGGATATTTTAGGGGTGTCATCACTCACAAGAGGAAGCCTGTGCAGGAAGGGACATCTGCTAACTGTTCGTATCACCAGAAACATTATAGCAAGGTATCACCTTAGGGGCAAATCATTCCCACTTCTGCTCAGACACCAAAACATGGAGGCAGTGATGTGAGCCCAGATGGCCAGCGTGACCCTTTGCTTTCTTGATTCACAGCCTGCGACATGAATGTTCACAAGCAGTGCGTGATCAACGTCCCCAGCCTCTGCGGAATGGATCACACAGAGAAGAGGGGGCGGATTTATCTGAAGGCCGAGGTCACCGATGAAAAGCTCCACGTCACGGGTAAGGCATCATCCAGGAGAATGGCTGCTGGGCAAGGGTCAAGGTGATGGCAAAACAGGTGAATCTAAGCTCTCCGGGCATTTACCACTAATTAATAATATGTCCTATGAGAATGCTCTGCACACAAGGATTTCCAAATACTCAAATGCCGTGAGAAGTCTAAACCAACCTGCAGACTTCGGTGTTCTGACGGCACGGTCACCATTTTCTTCCTGCCATGCCTGGGACAGGGCAACCAACTGGTCAAACTGCTATTGGTAAGACCAGAAGTGAGCCAGGAAAGACAGATAGGTGGAGGATCTAGATGCTCGGAGGCCTTGGGCTGTTATGACCTGAAAAACCCCTCTCAGAAATAGTGCAGCCACTCAATGTCTCGCATGTGCTTCCTCTGTGTCGGGTATGACGTCAGAAACATCATGTGTGATATTTACTTCTCTCTACACTTGATTCTTAGCCTCATTTTCCAGACAAGGAGCAGGGGTTGGAGAGCTTGCGGCATTGCAGAATTAGTAAGTGGGAAACCAGAAAAGAACCATCTGCCTCTAAACCCTCAGGCTCTAATTGTCATATACATCCTCAACCAATGGCCCAGCCATGGTGTGGAGTTCCTATCCACAGACTGTAACACTCCTTCCTGTATCTGTATGACTCCTGCCATAGTCTGAATTTCCTTCTGGTTTTTCCAGACCCACTTTGGTACACACTCAACAAAACTATCCCGATATCTTGGTGACCTATGACCTATCGGTGTCTTCAACATGTCCCAGCCTCTCTATGCTATCCTGGGGACTTAATCAGGGCCTTGTGTTTGTTAGTCAAGTGATTTCCACTAAGCTAAAGCCCAGCCCTCCATGTCAGCTTATGATTTAACTCTCAGAGAACAGTCTGTGCACTTGCTCTTGGGGCTCCCTGGTAGAGTGACCATAAGCTTGTTCATTTCCCCTCATCATTTTATCAGGAAGGGTTTATATTTCCATTTGTATTTATGGCTTTTAAACTTTCATAACTGTTGGAAAGACTGACTTTAACAATTTATCTATACACATAAAAATATGTGATAAGCAAAAGACACAGGAAAGATCTGTTTAAGAAAAGAAGAAAGTGGAAAGAATTCAGAGAAAGCTTTACTTTGGGAAAGTCTTCAGGGTTTGGAGAGGATTTTGTTTGTTGTTTGGTTGTTTGGTTGATTGGTTGGTTATTTTTTAGCATTTCTTTCTTTCTTTCTTTGAAAAATAAGCACATTTTCTTCCCAGAGCTGTCCTCTCAAGTCAGAATGCAAAGAAGCTAAAGAATTTTGAGGTGTTATTCTGGATATCCTCATGGAGGGTATTTTTAAGACAAAACCTTTTACCTGTGCTTCCCTTCTATGAAGTCAATACTGTCATCAAAGTCATCACTCTGCCTATGGGAAAAGTGGGGCCAGGAGTTGGGAGTTTCTGTGTTAGCTGCCATCTACTGCAAGAAAAGTCTCCTCTGATGAGGGTTGACCAATGCACTGATCTATAAGTATAGCAATATGTCATTAGGAATTGTTTTATTTAGCAGAATGATAGTAGAAAGTTTTCTCCTTATATCCTCAAATCTATATGGCCTCAGATTCTTAGTCTCATTGGCAGTGTTGGGTACAGGTCCCATCTCACAGACTGGGTCTTAAATCCAATAGAAAACTAAAAAGTAGTTGGTTGTTCCCATAACCCTGGTGCCACTGTTGCACGGGTGGGTATATCTTCTCTCCAGACAGGTTATTGTAGTTTGCAATGTTCACCGCTGGGCAAGACTGGTAACCTGCACAGTACCTTCCATCACTATGCACACTGCCTAGTAGGGGTGAAAGTTTCAGCTGAGTACCAACTAGATTTCTCATGTTCTTTGTCTTTGGTGTGTGCTATCTTCCACAATAGAATCTTACCACCAAATTCTGCAGGGTAACACAGAACACTGAAATAGCTTGTAATGTTTGGGAAGGGTTATGAGACCAGTAATTCAAAAAGAGATGCTATAGGTTTTATTTGATAGTATATGGTTTGGAGTTGGAGTTTTATGCCCCCATCATAGAGAAAATCTATTAAAATCCTTTTTATATATGTTTGCATTTTAAGAATTTTCTACAGTAATAGGTTCCCATGCAGCTTTTTTAAAAGGCCAGCTACTTTCTAAGTATTTTCTGTATCTAACTTAAACCTGTAAAAAAGTTTGCTTTATGAATCTTGCTTTAGAGATGGAGAAATTGAGGCACAAGGAAATTTAGTAGCTTGCTCCTGAAAATGGGAACTGTAAATGCTTTAATTGTACTTTTATAGTACTGATAAGAATGGGAATCTATTTCTAAGATAGTTACTGGATATAGCTCAGTGGGAGGTCACTAGCTGAAAATTCATGACTCTATAAAACCAAAACAAAGTAAATTAAGCTTCAGTTATTTATGCAAAGGAAATACAGCCCTAAATTCAGAAAGTAAGGCTCAAGTAAATAGCTAATTAGTAATAATATCTTGAACATCACATTATTATTTTGACAGCACTGGAGAGCAAACCTAGAACCTTGCACATGTTAGGCAAACACATCCTATGATCTTGGAGTGGGTGGGGGGTTGTGACAAGATTTCACTATGTAGCCCAGGCTGGCCTCCATCTATCTTTCTGGCTCTGCCTCCTAAGTGTGGGTATACAGATGGGTGCCACCACTTCCAGTTAGTTATTAGACAGACTCAAAGAGAAGACATCCAACTCACATCTTTTGGCATTCCATAGTATCAAGGAGAATGACAAGCTAAGCAGTCCTTCTAGGGACAGATGATCTGCCCTACCATTCCCCTCCTGCTACCTCCTCCTTGGTGTATGGTTCAGGCAACGGTTTGTCCTGAGAAAACCTGTTGACAACAGCTAACAGCAGCTACCACTTCTGTAGTGCCCAGGGTGTACCTCGTCTTTCTTTGCACCATGCACATTAGGTCCCTTGTCTTGTTGGCTCCTCAGGCACTCTCATCAGGGGGGTAACCATTCTTGCCCATATCTTCAAGATGAGCCAGGATGTGGGGAGGAAAGATAGAAATTGCCCTAAGCCACAGAGAAGAAGGTAATGGAATTGGCCAGACCCCAGCTCTTCCTTTCCACACCTAGGCTCCGAGACGCCCGGGAGTTTCTCTTATTGAATAGAGAGCTCCCTTTGGGACAAACAATAAACCCACCAATATTTTGCAAACTTGCATTTAGCAAAATGCTCCAAGACGCTCTTGAAAATCCTAACATGGAACTTAAAACCAGGGGAGAAAAGGGGACCACGTGGAAGGATTAAAGAGCAAGCCAAATCCAAGTGTCATTAACTGCCAAATTATGTGGTACCAAAATAGCACACTACGGGCAAGTGCTCAGGAAGTGGAGGGGACTGGGAAAGAAAAGACCCTTTGAAAGAGACCGCTGTGAGTCTTCAAAAGGTAGAGGGAAGAGCGCTCGCAGGGAGGGGTCAAATAGAACGTGGGAATTAGCGTGGCTTTAATGAGAACGCACATATGAGCAATAGAGAACAATGAGCAGAGCTTAGGGTCCAAATGCAAGCAACTTCTTAGAAAATGCATTTCAGCCGAACCCCTGAGCAGCTGTGTTAATTGCTAGATTCGCTGAGTCCCCATTTCACCTATGTGGATTTGCTCAGGTTGAAAATAATTTCCAAAGTAACTTAGGAGCTCCCGGTGGGAGCTCCGCTTTGGGATGGAATCACCCTTTTGAAATCAGAGGTAAGTTTGATTTCTAAATTGGCGCAGCATTTCTGGGAATGACATCCTCTTCCTTGGTATATTTTTATATTGTCGCCTCTGGGCAGGGGTGCTGGTTGGTATCAGAACAGTTGCCCCCTTAGCCCATCCGCGGAGATTTAAAAAGCTTTCCTACATTCTTGTATCTTTTTTTTATTTGTTATGGAATGATAAAAGAAATTCCTCGTGAGAAGCAATTTTCAGTTTAATGTTGTAAGTAAATGAGGGAGAAATACCACCTGCTTCCTGGCTGTTTCAGGAACAAGTCTCTCCCACAGATACATTATTTGAGGAAGAGTATAATTTTCTCGTATACTTTGGTTTGTTAATGTAGCGTGGAAATTGATGTTCTAACCTGAGTTCTCATGGGGTGGGCAATGGGATACCCTTCTCCTGGCCTGTGGCCCTTGCCACACATGGACCTCCCCTTCTGAACTTCCTCTTAGGCTTTAAGACACTCACTGTTCAGGGCCAGGGTCTCTCCTTCCTGGGTGCTGAGACCGACCGCCATGTTGTGGGATTGAAACATCAATTCTTCCACCTCCTCGTAGCATATTTAATACAGAACCCAAGCAATGAGGCTTAGCTCCCTGTGATACTCCGGTTCTCTTAGCATCAGCTTGTGACTTCTCCTGGATAATTGTAGACCGTGTCTGTCCACCCTAGACAGGGCACCAGTGACAGACCAAGAGAATCATTCTAACCAAGTCCATCTTGGTAGACCATTGAGTTTACTGGACTTATTTACAAGAGTGTGGGTGATCCAAAGAGCTGCACCACAGAGATTGTCTCACCCCAGTGTAATCGAAAGCATTCTAAGGCTGCAAAGATTAAATTTCTGCTTCAGTTAACTTCCCTCCCATAGCAAGTCCAGAAACCAGGTGCATTTGGCCATTGCAATTTTTTGAAGTCCCAGATATGATCACACAGTCAGTTCACAGAGAGGAGTATGAGAGAAAAAGGAGTGGCTATAATCTCAGGTGAGGGCCCCGTGACCCTATGCCCACTCTCTCTATAAAGTAGGGGTAATAGGTCTGTTCCCATGAGGATTCCTTGCAGATAATCATAACTGCTCTGATACAAGATGGTAGCATCCATTTCATGCCCAGAGAACAGCATTCCACACCAGCATCTCAACAGGGCACTCAGATGGTTACGATGGGGAAGCACATTATGGAGTGGGTGATGTTTATGGGGGAGTTCAACATGCAAAGAAATGATGGGGCACACGAGGTCCCTTTAGGAGCAGTGGGGGCTTGCAGGAAGCTGCCTTGACTGATCAATAAAGCTGAAGGTATGTTGTGTGAATGAACATTTATTTATTCACCCCATGTAGGGGGCCAATGATAGACCAAAGGATAGATACCACTCAAGTCCAGCTTGATGAACCAATGAGTTTTATTGGGGTACACTTACAGGAATATGAGTGAGGGGTTACCTATAGGGACAGAAATGACTCAAAGGCAGCTACATCATCAAAACCTGCCTTGTGGGTGACAGCTGTAAGCCTGTAGCTCACTGTATCATACAACCTGAGGTTTAGCGTTAGATTATTCTTCACAAGTTAGAGAGTGCCTTTCTAAGTAGCTTGGTTGGTCTGAGACTCTTTCAGGGAGTTTGTCTAATCTGAGCGTGTCCTTACTGTTTATATATGCTTGCAGAGGGACAGGGTAGTGAGGTATGGTCAATTTCAGGGACTTCCTTACACCTTTGGATTGTTTGCTTTCAGGGTTTAATGAGCTTCTTTTCGGTATGCAAAGTCTCACTTCCCCTTTGAACATCCTATATCCTAATGATCTGCCCTCTAAGATAAAGGTTTTTAATCTCCTGGAAAATTGAAACACAATAAGGTGACAGATTCATATAGGGAGTAATAGAAGAGCCATGAGGACAGAAAAGATGGCTCTCTAGGCAGAGTACAGAGCGTGTCCAAGAAGCACCATGTCATAGAGGATTTCAAAAGAGAAATGGAGAGTGGGGTCAGGGGATGATATTTCTCTCCGTTGTCAAAGGATTAGGGATCTGACCATCCCCGTCCTTAGGAGCCATGTCGTGGAGGCTTTCCGTTCAATTCTTCTTTACACAGGGAGCCCTTAGTTGCAGGCAGTTATGTGTTGAACAGATAGAACATATGTCTTCTCACCCAGTGTTCACAATAACCATGGACTTGCTGTCTGTGCCCGTGACGGAGCACAGGAATAGCCTGTAGTTTACTGGGAGGCTAGACGCAAGTTCCTTCACTGAGGGCAGATTACTGGGAGGCTAGACGCAAGTTCCTTCACTGAGGGCAGACGGTTGTAGAATAGCCAATGGGATGCCGTCAGGAAAAAGCTGAATGGCTGCTTTGTTTAAAGGCAAAGCTGCTAGCTAGGGGTCATCTCTGTTAAACAGTGTCTTGCCTGTGGGGTTTGGAGCCAGATTGGGAACACAGGAGGTGACAGCTGAGGAATCAGGTCCTTTGGGTTGGCATAGAGTAGGGATGCCATCCAGGAGTCAGTTACCCTCAGATGCATTCTGACTATCCCATCCATTGCTAGCAATGCTGCGTTCAGCTTCCTGTTGAGGTGGTATCAGTAGACCCCTCCACTCCAAGATATCTTTCTTGTTTGTGCTCAGCACTAGACATTTAAGTACTTGGAGTTCAGCAGTCATTCAACAAGGAAAGTATCTACTAAAGAGCCTTGATCCATGGTTACACACTCATGGCTAGAAAATGGTCATGTTCTAATTCTGTAATTCCTCATTTCCATCACTTGGTAGTCTTCTGAATGAACTGCTTCCATTTCCTTCTCCCTACAATGTGCTGGGGATGTTGACTTGGGCTCACAAGTCAATTTTTCAGTGTCTTTTTTTAATGCTCAAATTGTCCCAATTTGCGACAGTGGGAGCCTCTTCCAGCTGGCTCCAATGTCTTTTTGATGTAATCCCCTAAGTGTTGCTATTTCTCTTGGGTACTTCCTTTCTTTTTAGAATACAAAAACTCACCTAGTACCTCAGTCATTGCTTCAAGGAAGTTTTTGTTGTTGTTGCTGCTGCTGCTGCTGCTGCTGTATTATGTTTGCTTGTTTTAAAGTAAGAAATAGTACTTCAAATCCAAGATCTGGGAGCTGAGGGTGTTCAGTACTCCCGGGGCATACTCTTTTCAGTATGAAGGTGAGAGCTGTTTTAATGACTCCACCCTACTGCTTCCAACCCTGGGCCTGCTGCTGCCTTCCCACAGCTTATGTTCCCACTTCCTGTTCCCGTCAATAGAACCCTGGCTCAAAAGGTGTCCGTGTGTGTGCTGTTTCCCTGTCCTCTGAACATACAGCAGAACTTCAGTTATACCAAAACCCCTATGAGGAGCAAGCCTATATTTGATTTCAGTGTTCTTGGGGTCCCAGCACAGGCTGCACAGCCAGAATACTGTTGTTTGGCAAATGTTTTGCTGCGGAGTTTCAGTAGCAATCAGATACGTGTTGCCCTACTCAAGTAAGCAACTTCAAGGTCAATGCTATCAACTGCATGGCCCGTATAGCAGACATCTATTTCTCGTAGTTTTGCAACAAGTCCAAGATGAAAGCACTGGAGTCTGGTGTCTGACTAGTCAGGCCCCTCGTCCTGGTTGACAGGTAGCCGTCTTCTTTTCTCTCTGCATGAAGAAGAGCAGGCCTGCTTTCTCCTTCTTTATAAGGGCACTGACCCCACCACGGGTACTCCACCCTCATCTCCTCAACACTTCCCAAAGGCCCCACTCTCAAACGCCGTCTCATTGAGACGGGGGTTTCAATACGGGAGCCCAAGGGAGGATGGAGACAAACACTGAGCTCACAGCACTCAGCTTCTCTAGAAATGGCCCGAACTGGAAAGATGTTCTTCCCGGTAGGGTGGCCTAGGAAATGCACAGTGTCCTCGTCAGTGTTCCGACCAGTATCTTATCATCTGAGTCAGGGGAAATGAGTGAATGAATTCAGATACTGAGACATTCTGCGGGATAACTCACCTGGGTTTTCCAAAATCTGCCAATTTCATGAAAAACAAACAGTCAAGGGGACTGTTCTTGATTGAAAGAGGCTAATGGGACATGGCCACCAAATGCCATGTGTACTGCTTCGCTGGATCTTGGATCTGAAGCAAAACTCCAAACAGCTCTAGAGGGCATTGAGGACCATGGGGGAATGTGTGGTAATGTGTTTATATCAGTGTAAAGTTCCTGAGTGGCAATGGCGGTGTGTAGTTATGAAGGGGGTTGTGAAATAGCTTGGGGATCATTATTCTGACATGTGTAGTATCCGAATGGGTCAATAAAAACAACAACTACAACACACACACACACACACACACACACACACTGAGGAGACAGCTCAGTTAAAGTAATTGCTGTGCAAGCATGAGGACCTGAGTTTTATCCTCAGCACCTGTATAAAAAGCCTAGCATAGTAGCCCACACTTGTACCCAAGTGTCAGTGAGGCAGAGACAGGAGGATCTCTGGGACTCTGCAGGTCAGCTAGTCTGACCTAACCAGTGAGTTCCAAACCAAAGGTGGTGGGTGAGATTCCTGAGGATGACACCCAAGGTTGTCCTGGATTCTGGCTTACACACACACACACACACACACACAGCATTTAAAAACAGAAGCACGAGCACTGTGCAGATGAGAGCACATGGAATAGAATGGTATTAATGATAATTAGAGAATATAAATGGAGGGCGTGGAGGTATTCATTGTACTGTTCTTGCAGCTTCACTGTTAGAAATTGGTTCAAATTTTTCAAACCAAGCACAAATTTCCTAAAGGCTGGGCTGCATTAGGTATGTCTGGAGCCTTGTTCTAGCCAGCTGGGTATTCGGTGCCCTCTGTAAGGAGCACTGCCGGCTAGAAGGAAGCCCTGAGGCTTGCAACATCTGATCGCCCAGGCAGTGCAGCCTCCCTGTCTGGTTCTTGTGCTCCACTGAGCTTATGTATCTGCCCACAGCCCCCAGTGGAAATCAAGCAAAAGAATCCTGGTCAGAGGCCCTGAAGCCCTGTTTGTGGTCTGTTCTTACGTGACCCTTTGCTTCAGTTAATGTAGCAAGGCACTGAATATTCCTCAGAGCCAGCTGGGGCAGCTGCATGGGACTTGTCACCATGTGCCCTTGCAGACCACAGCATCCTGTCTCCTTCCATGCACAGAAATGCCCAGCGTTTGCAAGCCACCTGAGACCGTGTGCATTGTGCCTATTTTCCAGATAGCCTGAGTAGAAGAGGAAGAAGGCAAGCTTAGCCAGTCAAGGAGTATAGTTTGGGCTCATGGACTGTGTGTGATGAGTTGAGAGGGCTCAGGACTGAAAGAACCACATCTAGGAGCCTCCCTCGATCAACATCCAGGCCTTGGAGGGTGCCTTCTCCTTGGGTTTCAGTCTCCAGTCTCGGGCCCTGGGAGTCCTTTGTCTCTACCAAGGTCACCAGATCATTGCTAATCTGTATAATATTTTGTTTCAAGCAGTCTTCTCTCTTTAAAAATGACATAGACAAGCTTTAGTACCCTTGCCTATATGAGGAATGGACTTTAGTCATTTGGGCCTAAAAGCAGCTGGAGGAAAGTCCTTTTGTACCAGGGAGCAGCTGTGCTTTCTTGACCAAATGTACTTTCTCTAGTGCATGTGCACGTGTCTTAGAAGTGTTGCTGGCCCATCAACAGTCACCGTGTCTGTGTGCGGTGGGAGGGGGAGGGTATGATACCTTCCCATGTGACATTACACAGTAACAGGATTCTATCATTTATAGACCAGGAAGTAGGATGAGAAGAAGCCCACTGTCTGAAGGGTACTGCTCTCCTTCTCAGAAAGTAACGATGACAACGATCAAGGGCGCCCATTTTCCAGTGGTCTCTCTGTGGGCGGGCTCTTGGAAGCAAGGGCGCTGACGGTTAGCCATCCAATTAAGATACAAGTAGCAGATGCAGGGAAAGAGGTATTAAGGCCAACTAAAGGTGCTGCTAGTATTGAGGGCCCAGGTGGAGTGAGAAGAGAAACCAACATTGACTAAGCACCCACCATGCAGATATATTTCTTAATATAATTATCATTAAGAATTAAGAATTATTATAAAAATTGTAATCCACATCACCATCATATAACTGAGGAAACTGAAACTTGAGAGCTCTAGGCCCAGCCCAGAGGACAGTCCACTTTGTGTGTCCCAGCATGCCCTCCCCACACTCTAACACGGATAACCCGGGAACGATCACGTGCTAACTCACAGACACTTCTTCAGCTTAGGCACAGGGTGCTGTTGCTGAAGGTGCGTGTAGTTTCTCGTTTCTCGCCTGGAGTTGATAGCCGACACTACCCCGCATTGGCCCCGAGCTTCCCGTAATTATGGCCGTGCTCTTAGCACCATTATGGGTGTGGGTCTGCCACCATCCCCCTGCAGCCTCCACTTAACCAGGGTTTAGGTAATGACTTGTAATGAAAGTGGCAGTGGGGAATCCAGCCGAGGTTGTTCCTGAGCGACAGTGAAGACATGAAAAGGTGGAGGCCAACTCAGCTTCAGGACATCCTGACGGCGGGAGCGGGCACGCGTGCCCATCCTCCCGTCAGCTGCGCTGGCCTCTTACCGCCCTGCTTCTTTCCCTCAGCGACAGCGAGCCCTGCTGCGCTCAGTCTTAGACTTGGAAGGAAACCTCTCTAGCCATCACCACGCCTAACAAGCACATGCATCCTTTGGCAAAAGAGAACAGGAGCCCGCCTCTATGAGCCAAAACACACGCAGCAGCACTCACGTGCGAGAAAGTACTGTTGCATGCTGTCCGGTCAAATGTAGGTGCTTCCGGGTCACAGCCGGCATGATCAAAGTGGGTCTGCATCCTCTATCTGCCTTGGCTGGGCATCTCAGTGCTTTAGCTCCATGCAACCCCTTGAGGAGCCGGCACTTTGCCCCCCCCCCCCCCCCCGTTTCATCTCTCATTACTGCCTCTGACCCCTTCCGTGGTGTTTCCTCCTCACCGTGGCTTGTCTAAAGTAGGTCGCTTTCTCTATGAAATCCATGTCAGTGTCCCTCTACCAGATCATAAAAAGCCCTTTGAAGTTAGAGTGTCTCACTTCCTGTTACCAGCTGGATCCTCAAGTCAGTGCTTAATGTATTCTTATTGAGACGGATGATGGTGGTGGCGGTGGGGATACTCAAGGCACAGCATACAAAAATTCAGTCAGGCTTAGACCATGTTCCTAATATCCTGGATCCAAGAGACTCTTCCCATTTTAGTTCTCCATCTGGATTAAGTTAGAACGCCCTGTTTTAGCCTAACTCGTGAAGCCGCATGACTTTTGGAACCCTTCAGAGATGTGTGCACCAGCCCACAAAGGAGTTGCATCCTTGAAGGAGAGAGCTGTCACTGTTTACATCCCGATCCGGGCGCCGCGCCCTGACTTCACGGTGGCACAGCTAAATGTCAGCTGTGTACTAACTAGCGGTGTGCCCTCCTACGGGTTGTTATTCACGCTGGTTCTCTCTGCCGTGATTTGAACATAGCTTTCCATGCTGGGTGCTTAGTCACTGGGTGCCCGTGGGAGGCAGCAAGATTCCGGTGAGGGGCAAAGGGCTGCCAGTGTCACTTGCTCAATGCAGCCCTTGTCTTCGTCCCCTGAAAGTACCCTGGTGCCACAGGCAAGTGACTTGGCTTCTGTCTTCCCATCTCAAATCATCTCCAGCCCCCGGAATATTTACAGGGGGCTCAGTCATCATCTCCTTTGACTTCAGTGACTCCTGCCACTTGGAAGTAGACTTTGAATGTGTCCCTGGGAGGTGAGATGCGGATTATATCTGGGGCCTCTTTCAAGATTGCCCCATTAGCATACAGAGACACTGACATTGATGGAGAAGGCCATCCTTGTAAGGGATTTTAATTGCTTCTAATTATAGGATTATCTTTTAAGCACAAGATTAATTGCCGTGAAATTATTGCAAGGAACTTGGTCTTCTAGAAAGTCAACACACTGGCCAAGCAAGGCATCTCTTAGAAGCTTGCAAACACTGTCTTTCTAATGGCTTCCCCTGAATCTCCTTTAACCCTTTGATAGAGGCGTGGCTGGAGGGGGTGGAGATAAGGAAGAAATAAACAACAGATGAATGGCCCAAAGAAAACTCGAGCAGTTTTTAGAGGTCATTAGATTCAACGATGGAATGTCCCAGAATAAATGCGGAGATTATCATTGATCTGTGGATCTATGTCATCTTCAAGGGTGGTCCAACCAAAAGCCCGGATGAGCGGATTCTATCTTAGGTGCTCTCCAACACTAACTGCTTTGCCCCATTAAAACTGTTCTTTCCCATGTTTTATGAAGGCCCCTCCAATTAACGTGTGTTCACGCTCTGTTTATTGGCACCAGACTGGCAAGGAAACATCAGGCTTTCTTCATCTCAGCTCCTAGGCGTTGCCACTTGGAAAGATACAGATTTCCAGAAAGGAAAAAAAAAAAAAAACAAAAAAAAAAAAAACAAGCTAAGTTCTTCAGCTCCTGGGGTGGTTCTAAAATATCCTGGTTTAAATAGAGTGGGCTGGAGCCAGCTGCAGGAAGGTCTACAGCACAGCACCCCCACGGGGCCTTTCTAACTCCCATTTTCCTTTGTAATCAATGCAAGGTTTGTGGTTAATTAGAGACAGTCAGGGTCCCCCTTTCAAACGCAGGCAGGCATTCCTTCCCCCCCCCCCCCAGAATAATGGAGATAGAACAGAAGAAGGCAAACAAACTTCTTATAAAAGTTTTCAAGGTGAGGGTGCTGGGTCTGGGGGTTTCCTGAGGGAAGTAGCACTTCACCAGCTCCACTGGAGGCAGGGGCTCTATCTGGCACGCCCAGCAGGCAGGGACATAACAGGAGAGCCTGCGTTTGCGGAAGTCTTCCTGGTGGTGCTTGTATAAGACGCTTGAAGTGCAGCGTACAGGGTACGTGGGAGCGTGTTTCCCTGGTATATGTTGCTGCTGTCATTTCAGAGATCATCTGAGTGATTAGTCAGGGGAGAACTGGTATGGGCAACCCGTTGCCCAAAGAGCAGTGGGTGCATAGCAATTGTAAAATAAACAAATGAACAGCCCTGTCCAGGCTCGTTGCTTCCTAATACCTATTTGGGATAACCCTAAAACCTGTTTCAAACCCCATTCCAGCCCCCAAATCACAGGGGTCTTAAACTCCAGGATGTCTGGATCCTGAAGGATGCTAATATACTTTTTTTTTTTTTTTTTTAAAAAAAGTGTTCCGCATACTTTAGCTGACTAATGTCCTATAAAGCAGGTTCCAGAGGGCTATGCCTGAGTTACAGTGGGTGTGTCCTGTTTTAGATAGGACTGTGGCTTTGGCTTTGGGGTGAGATAAATCCGTTATGACTGTTGAATAAATATCCAAGGTCATTACTCTATCCGTGTGTGTGTGTGTGTGTGTGTGTGTGTGTGTGTGTGTGCGGGCAGGTGTGCACGCAGCAAGAGCTAGTCCCGGGTGTCATTCCTCAGGTGAGATCCACTGGCCTGGAGCTTGCCAGGCAGACTGAGAGCACTGGCCAGCAAGCCTCAGGGAGGGAGGGGTCCTCCTATCTCAGCCTCCCCAGCCGTGGGATGACAAACAAGGTGCATATAATCCCGCTGTACTCGGCTTTTTGACATGGGACCTGGGCCTGGGACTCAGGAAGTGTTTCACAAACTGAGCTTTATTCTCAGCCCCCTGTTACTCTGTTAGCAGAGTTCAACTTAGCCCCGTTTAACCCTGTTTAGTCCAGCAGATTGATGTGTTCGCAGACACTTTAAACCCTTTGGATCCCGACTCATTCATTGTATAACTATAGTTATAATGGCACTCCAGCCACGAGGGAAATCTTGTCCTGGGTTTCCTTTGCTTTCCCACACTGACAGGGAAGATATAGGAACGCACTGACTTGCAGAAGAGGAGCAGGTACAGAGTGTGCTAAGAGTGTCGCGTTCAGAAAGTTTGCCTGGCTGTGAGCCTTGGTCCCGTCACACAACTTCCCTGTTTCCTGTTCTCATCCACAAAGTGTAGCAAGATGCAAGACAACAGAACTGTATGACTCCTGAGGTTTTGTTGCTATGAGAATTATCATCTTCCATCAGTGCCGGTCAGTGTCATCTGAAGGAGATGGCAAGCAAATTGGAGACGCCATGACCTCTACAGCCAGAGGGCAGGCAAGGCTTGTGGTCCAGTGATTTTCAAATGAGTTTGAATAGCACGCACCTTGTATGGGAATGCTGATGGTCTGGAAGGGTACCGGGTGCCAGAGGCAGGCTTGCTGACTTCCCTCATCACTGTGAGCAAATACCAGACAAAAAGCCACCTATAAGAGAAGGTTTCAGGTGTTTTTTTTTTTTCTAACAGTTCAGAAGAATATTATCCATCTTGGCAGGGGAAGGCAGGGCAGTGAGAGGGGCTTGGCCCATTTGGGGGCCCAGATGCAGAGAACTGGGAATGCGGGTGCTCAGCTGGCTTTCCGTATTTCCCCGTGGGTTTTCCCTGGAAATACTCAGACACACCCAGAGGTGAGCTTCATCAATGCACGAGGTGTCTCATAATCCAAGCAAGTTAACAATTGCTATTAAAAGGCTTCTGTGCATCAGAGGCAGGGGGAAGGCAGCTCACAGAGTGAAGACAGCCTGCAGAATGGGAGGAATCTTTGCTCAGTGTGCATCTGACAGACGATTAATATCTAGAAGATACAAAGAACTGAAATCAATGCGATATCAAATGAGTCAATAAGCAGGCTAATGAGACAAGCAGACAGATCTCAAAAGCTGGGAAACAAATGGCCAATAAATAGGAAGCAAACATGTTCGATTTCCTCAACTACCGGGGAAATGCAAATGAAAACTGCATTGGAGACTTCATCTGATCCCAGTCAGTCAGTAATATCAGGAAAACAACAGATGCTGGTGAGGGCGGGGACACCAGGAAACCCTGCGGGTGGGAACCGAACCTAGTGTAGCCCCTGTGGAGAATCAGCAAGGAGACGCCTCCAAAAACTAAAAGTACATCTTCCGCAATCTTCCGCATGAGCCGTTTTTTATATTGCCCCTAGGCATTTACCCGAGGAGCCGTAGGTCAACTAACCCATCATGGAGCTGTTAGCAGCCAATGTTTACTACACTGCTCACAACAGCGAAGTTATGACACCAATCTCAGGGTCCAGCCGTGGAGAAACCGACAAAGTCCAGTGTGCATGCCAGGTGGAATGTCTTCCAGCCTTAAAGAATGACATGATTTCATTTGTAGGGTAATGGATGCAACCGGAGGCAATTTTATTAAGCGAGTTAAGCTAGACTCAGAAAGTATCGCATGCTGTCTCTCATTTGCGTTTCCCGGATCTTATGTAGAGAGATGAAATCTTGAACACAAAAGACAACCTTCCTGGGGAGATTAATGGGGTGGGTGGGGTCAGAAGGGTAGGGAGTAAGAACTACACAGACACTTGGGCGAAGACTTCAGATTTAGAAAAAGAAAGCTGAAGGCGGCTATCACATCCCAACACACACACAGGCACACACGTGTGCACACATTCATGCATGCACACATGCATGCATACACACATGCACCCCACCTGACAAGTCGGGCTTCTTCAACTACAGAAAACACAGCCTGGATCATATCTCTTTGGTCCTTTCTGTTCCACCTCTGGTACTATGTTGGACACAGTCTGAATGCCCTTTCTGGACTCTTGACATCTCTGTCCATGTTGACCATGATCACAGGGCAAAGAAGAGACTGAACAGGAGAGGGAGGATTCTCCTGAACTGGAAAGGGAAAACCGCTAAGCAGACAAACCAGTATGTAAAGCAGGACTCCCGGAAGACATACCCAGGCTGTCCAGGAAATTAGTTTGGGAGCCAGGTTCTTACCATCTATGTGGTCCCGTTTCCTTTGCCCCTGTTACACCCTTGACAGTGTCTGACCTTGTCACCAAAGCGTCACACGACTCCTTTGTTTGTACTGAACAAGCAGACCTGCTCCTGGCCTGGCTCCTTTCCAGAAACAGCCAAGGGGAAAGCAAAATTTGATTTGGCAACCTTGCCCAGCTCAGCCGCCCACTTGCTAATTACCCCTCTTATCTAGACTCTATAAAACAGCACTCCCAGCTAAGCGTAAATGCTGTAGGAGAGGTTCAGGTGATGATGTACCTCCAGGAAGCAGAGGCCTTTGAATGGCGTCCCAGGCAGAATGTGGAGCAAGGAGGAGCTGACTGATTAGAGCCAGGAAATGGACAAAGCTCTCTGCAAGGTGTTTTGAGCTGTTGGCCTTCAATGACCCTCCCCTGGTAGCAGCTTTGTCTGTGGGCTGTGTGGCTTGCTTGGCAGCCCCTGCCTCTCACCCCCAGAACTTTCCTTCCACTGAGAATTCCAGCTGCGAGAAAGAACGAGCTGGCACCTGCTAACAATGCCTCTGAACGCTTAGCCTCTGTCCCAGGGAAAGCCGGTCCACATGGCTTCCTTTTACCAGGAAAAGAAAAGCAAGGTCCATTTTCTCCGTGAGTCACTGCCACAGGGTCCTCCATGGTTAGGAAAGCGGGTGTCTCCCATGTGGTTTGAAAGCTGTGGGCATGGCGGGCAGAGGATCAGGGCCGCTCTCCAGCCTCTTGACTCTGAAACACAGAGGTTGCCTGTGCCTACTTCTAAGTACATGGGGGTCTGTATTCTACACATGGCCCCTTACTTGTGGATTCCAGAACCCTGGCTGTTTTCCTGTTTGATTTCCCCCCCATTTGACAGTTTGCCACCACAGTGATTATTTCAGTGCACGGTAGCCATAAGCAGCCTGAGAATGAAGGTTTGGGGAAATGAACACTTTGGTCATTTCTGTGAACTAAAAGCTTTGTACCCAAAGACTGGGAAAGTAGCTCAGTTGGTAAAGTGCCTGCCATGCCAAGATGAGGACCCGAGTTCAGATCTCTAGTTCCCACGTATAAAGCCAGATGTGGGGACCAGGAAGACAAGAGAAGATATAGGGCCCACTGGCCAGCCAGTATAGCCAATTAGTGGACTCTGGGGTCCCGTGAGAGACTCTGTCTCAAGAAATAAGGTATAATGATAAAAGAAGGTACCTGATGTTGACCTCTGACCCCTGCATAGGCATGTACAGGCATGCGTGTGCATAGGGACACACACACATACACTCATTTCATCAGCATTTCCCCCCATTCTCAGCATCATATTTCATTAGAGTCTAAGGACCTTGGCAGATAAGGCCTAGCAGGCAGGGAGATCACAAAGATAAGAGGAGTGTCCAGGATTTTCCTCTAACCGTGACTGAGGCAACAGAGGATTTGCCAGTGACAACCGCTTAGCCATGACATCATCTGTTTAACATCTGTTCAACTCAGTAGTCACAGGCCAATGATGGCCATGGAGAGCAAGTACAAACACTTATCCTGCCCCTCTCTCCAAAGACCATGGGGTTCCAGAGAGGAAATGGTGTCTTGCACTCCCCAGATGGCTACCTGCAAGCAACCTTGCACAGGGAGTTATCGGTACTGTACCTGCAGCCGTGGGGAGGGCAGTTGGTTGTTTCTGCACACCCATGTACAAAAGAGGTCTTTGCTAGTGGGTTGTTCCAGGACTAGCACTTGAGGCTCAGGCGGAGCGTTTCTAGTAAGGGTGCCCAGCAAACCCATCAGAAGTGGAATTCCTGGGACAAGCAGGCAGAGACAACTGCCCGTCCTGAGCCTGAATGGAGAAAACAATGCCCTCAGTAGCCTTTACCCTTAAGCAGTCGGCTTCTTCGGGTTGGGGTTGGGACAGAACCAAGAAGCATTTTGTCTTTGTCTGCCACGCTGCGTCGAATGCTTATGATTTTATTAGCAGCTGCCCGGGAGCCAGGGCTGATTTAATTTAATTTAATCTCCTAGGTTATTTCAGTTTGGTGTAGTCTATTTTAAGCACAGATGAAGGGGAAGTAATCAGACCAGGGGGTGGATGTGGATGCAGGAGGGGTCTTCCGCTCCCTGGGTGGTTACTCCAGTTCAATCCGTCTAGATCTACAGGAAAGAACTCCATGGAGGGAGGCCGATCAGCCAACCAAGTTCTTCTCTCAATGTTGTCGCCCCCATCCTCTATTGACTTTGGGGGATATTATAGGGATGTTCATCATACAGCTGTGAGTCTTTTTCCCTGGGGCCCAAGAACCAAATAAAGCCCCCTACCCTTCTACTTAGGCTTTGACCATCAAGGTAGTTGTAGCATCCTGGTGTGTTTAGTTTGGTGGTAGGCATTCATTCTTTCTCTAGTGTTTTACTGGTCTGGGATTTGAAGCGTGGGAGAGAGGATTCTGCCCAGATTTTGGTGGGTGTTGCCTGAGCGACAGTGTTATTCAGAGCCTCCTATAGTGATGCCGAGAGCCCCAAAGTCACCAGAGTCTTTAGGCCTGGAGATGGCATCCCAGCCTTGGCCCAAGAGTAGAATCTCAAAGCCACCCATCACTTTCTGTCCCCAGGAGGAGCCAAAATGCTGTGCATCTGGTTTAGTCCTAGTAGTGGTAAAGAACAGGGGCAACTCATGGTTCACTGAAGTATGATTTGGGGTTCAGCCTGAAGATCTGCAAAGCAAAGCAGCCAGCCACTGGCTCTTACCTCACCCTCAGTCTGAAAATGGAGATTGAGATTGGGATTCTTGGAGGCAGAATAATGTGACTGTTTTTACTCCAGTTCAGTTGGAGACAGGTTCCTACAGTCCTAGGAATGCCCGCCTGTGGTGGAGGTAGGTAAGAGGCTGTGCCTGTGAAAATTTGCCAGGCCGGACTGACATCATGGGAGACAATCTCATTGCAGACAATGGTGTCATCCAGTTTTGTTTTGTTTTGTTTTGTTGGGGGGGGGCAGTTTGAGACAGGGTTTCTCTGTAGTTTTGAAAGCTGTCCTAGAACTTACTCTGTAGACCAGGCTGGCCTCAAACTCATAGAGATATGCCTGCCTCTGCCTCCTGAGTGCTGGGATTAAAGGCATCATCCAGTTTTATACACAGGCTCCAAAGGGGGAAATTTGTATTCCCATTGGTACCATGTACCCAGAGTCTCACTGACTGTGGGATCCCTAAGCTCACAATGATGTCTGGTACCTGGTAAGTGTACAGGGTGTGTCCACATGTTGCTGGGAGTTTCCTCAGATGATGCTGATAATATTAATAACAAAGCTAAGAGCGATCGCATATTTATATGGTGGCAAGAAGTATGTCAAGTTTCTTTTCTCTTTTGCATTAGTTCACTTAAGTGGTCCTGTGGGGTGAGACACTTACTCTCTTTATGTCACAAATGAGGAAATGGAGGCTTACAGGATTTGGGAAACTTTCCGAGGTGAAGACATAGAGTCAGAACTTGATTCCAAGCAGGACATTTCTATTCCGTGCTCTGGGGATTTCCGAGAGAAAAGAGCTAAAGGTTTGGGTCACCTCCGAGAGTAGAGGCTCAACGCTAAAGAGTAGAAATGCCATGAGGAGGAACCTGGTGTGTAGTGTGTGTGTCGAGAGTAGGAACGGCAAGTGGGAGCTCAGGTGAGCCAGGCGCCTTTGAAATTCAACAGAGGCAGTAGGTACTTTGCACCTACCGATGCGCCCTCCTACCGGTGCTCCCTCCTACTAGTGCTCCCCCCCTACCTGTGCTCCCTCCTATCGGTGATCCCCCCCTACCTGTGCTCCCTCCTATCGGTGCTCCCCCTACCTGTGCTCCCTCACACCGGTGCTCCCTCCTACCAGTGCTCCCCCCTACCTGTGCTCTCTCACACCGGTGCTCCCTCCTACCAGTGCTCCCCCCTACCTGTGCTCCCTCATACTGGTGCTCCCCCCTACCTGTGCTCCCTCACACCGGTGCTCCCTCCTATGGCGCTCCCTCCTCCTGGTTGGCTCTCTCACCACATCTTCTATCGCGTGTTCCAACGAGGTGGCCATCACACCCCAGGCATCTTGAGTCACATTCTCTAAGACCAAGAGAAAGCTTACAAAGATGTGCAGCTAGTGAGTTGTCTGCCATGATTCTGGGGCTGGGTGCGATCACAGCACTGCAGTCCTGGTCGCTACCCATTCCAGCCTTGCAGTCGGTTAGATTAAAAATTAGTAGTGCAAACAAGCTACCGTGCCGAGGATGATGTCAAGGAAGCTAGTGAAGCTAGGGCTCTCTCTGCTGCTCAGAGCAGATCACACGTTAGGAAAGGGTGGCCTCTAAAGGCAGGAGAGGGGACAGCCTGTCTTCCATGTTGGAGGCTCCAGTGCTCACTCTTGTAATCTTCCAGGAGAGAACCGATCCCTGGAGACTAAGTCCAATGTAGTCTTGACTGGATAGTTTAGCAAGATGCCAGTTTATTGATTTGTAGAGAGAAATAGAATTTTCCCTTACTTTTTGAAAATCTGAGCATTCTCTCTATGGCCAAGATCGTGGAGAGAGCAATTATAATGAACCCAATTTATTAATTTGCCATTTAAAATGCTGTCCTACAAGCTACATACTATCCTTCCATATAGTCCTTCTCTCCCCCATGTCAGACCCCAGGGAACTCAGAACCCTGCCTGGTGAGCATGGGATTGTAACAGGAGGAGGCAAATGCTCACTGGCATCATAAAAGCACTCAGTTAACCGCCTGGGCACTTCCCCAGACCCAGACTCATAGGCACTGATTGTGTTTGCCTTGGACCCTCATCTTATTTAAATATATTTACACCAGGCATGGGCTGGTCTTGAAAGCTTTAGAGCCCTTGGGACCCTCATCTCCATCAAGGAACTTGGAGAAGCTATGCTCTTATTCAGTATTGGGAGATCAGGGAGTCTGCTGGTTCTCCAGGAAGAACCTTGCTTTCTTCCCTTCCTAGTACCCAAATGCTGTGGTTTGAATATATCCATCAGAACTTACGTATTGGAAATGTAGTCTCCAAAGTTGTGTGTTAATAGTATTTGAAAATGGCACCTTAGGGAGGTTAAAGGGGCTCTGCCTGAAGGCATTCCTTTACAGGGGTTTACTTAACTCGGGGACCAAAATCCTCACTTTCTTATGGAGTCTACAAGTAGATTTTAACTTACAAAGGAAACGCAAAAGGGCTGATCTTAGCAGATTACATCATATTATGAATCCCAGGTAGGAAGGACATTGCACAGGAGTGTAGGGGACAGCCTCAATGGCAGTGTGAACCTCACTGATTCAGAATGTACAATTGCCAAACCTTAGGAACAAAATATGATCTCAGCTCGTATAGAAAAACAAACTGATCCTCAAAGTAAATGTCATGACCATCTGTTTGAGTACCAGATCAGTTACCAGAGAAGCAAGTTAACCAGTGTCCAAGCAGACTGGACAGCCAATAGACAGCCCAAACGCAGCATCTTTGGGTAGACACCAAGTCTAATATGTCTTTTGTCATTTGAGAGTGAGCAAAGAAAGAAGACATATACATAATAGAGGGACCTTTTTTTTTTTAATATATTGAATGATAAGGCTGAAGAGATGGCTCAGTGGCCACAAGTGTTTACTGCTTTTCAGGAGGTCCTGAGCTGCGACCCCAGCACCCACATTTAGCAATTCACAGATGCTTGCATCTCCAGCTCCAGGAAATTCCATGTCCTCTTCTGACCCCTGTGGGCACCTGCATGCATGTGGCATATACTCACACAAAAAAAAAAACATGCATACATGTGAATAAAAAAATGAAACAACTTCTTAGATAAAAATACTAATAAATCTATGATATATAGAGAGATGAATGATGGCAGAGCAGAGACTGCCATCTGGAGGGTATACATGGTGATAACTTACTGAAGGAATAGTGCCTATCAGAAACTATTTGAAAAAATCCATATGAATCTTAGTAGAACACAAGAATACATAGTCTGTAAAACATGAACATTAAGACAAGTGAATAAAAAGATACAGAGAAAAGGCAGACATAGAGGGTTTTTGTTTGTTTGTTTTTGTTTGTTTAATGATGAAGGAATGTAGAAAGAGGCAGACAAAACGAAGGGAGGCGTGGTAAATACAAAGGCCGACAAGGAAACGTAGATTTCAACACTTGCACAAAAATCCAGAGAGGAAGTATAGGAAATCCCATCAGAGCCGCCAGAGGAAGCTGCAGGATGCAGGCAACACAGGGAAACTGTGGTGATGGAGAGGAGCTTAATAAAAATGGGAGGCTGAGAACGGGACCTAACTGGAGAATTACCTGTCTCTTCGTCCTAAGGGTCAAAGAAGAAAACAGAACTAAGGGCAGCAATGCTGTGTAATAGATGTCTGTGCACAGAGCATCCAAACTAAAAGGCGATGCTCTACCTTAGGAGAACCAATAGGAAGGAACGCACAACTAGGGCCGTTCTAGAAAACTTCAGTTACAAAGAAGGGAAACAGATGCCTTCAGAATTATAGGCGCTACAAGGGGAGAAAATCTAGTCAACTGAAAGCAAAGTAAAGAGCTGCAAGATGAAGTCAGTGGAAGTCCAGACTTGGGGAGTCAGATATATAAAATTATTAAATTGGGGACTAGAGATCCCACACTATAATTTTATAGGCACAGGAGCAGAGATTAGAACAGGAGGTGGCAGGGGCTTAGGGCCTGGCATGACAGATTCTTCTTGATTGTGGAGGTGGGGGTTGGAAGATACCATCTGAGAAAGGCTGTGTGGAAATGGTTGGCATGAATCTCTACGTAGAATCAACATAGCATCTATATTTTCTACAGTTATGGGAATGATACACGCAAACAAAGCAGAGGGTATCCAAAGACTGAAAGTCAAGTACCAAGGAGGCAAGAGAGTGATGGTGTTTGCAAAGAAGCTGCCATTAAGTGAGGACTTGTAAGAGCATGCTGGGTGGGGCTTATTGTGCCTGAGTTCTGGTACTCAGAACCCACATGAAAAGCCAGGCACAATGGCTCACACTTGTTATCCCAGCACTGGTGGTGCCCTAGAACTCCCTAGACAATCAGCCAACCCAAATCAGTGATCCCAAGCTCAGGGAAGGGCTCTGAGCAACCCGTAATGAACTAAATGAAAAGGGGTTTGAGCTGAGCACCTGCCTTCATCTCTCTTGGCTTCCTGACTGCAGATGCCATTATGGCCAGCTGCTTCAGGCTCGTGACCCCATGACTTCCCCACCATGATGGACTGTACGCCAAAACAATGGGTCAAAATAAACCCCCTGTTCGTCAAGCTGCTTTTGTCAGGCATTGGTCACAGCAATGGGAGAAGCAACTAATACAGATCCATAAGCTCTAAGAGTTAAAGAAGTGCAGGGAATTTTCTTTCAGACGGTGAACTTCTCTGAGAAGTGGAATTCCAAGCACATGGATGGATTTTAAAATATGTTGGAAATGTAAAACAATTTAAAGTGCAGGCTTGTTGCAGGAACTAGCAGGACCTTGATTATGATAAAGCGGATGCCCTGGAAACGGAGCCTGCTTCTAAATAAAGAGAGGCTTCCAGAGCCAGTCAGAAAGGTACGGCTCATCTCCACCGCTGTTGTGGGGGAAGTTGTCTAAACCTTTGGAAGAGAAAAAAACAAGTAAGATCTCTCCTCATGCCTTACACCAAAATAAATTTCAAATGGATTTGAAAGTTGAATATAAAAAAGAAACAAAATAGCCAAAGAAAACACAGGTGAATACTTAACAACCCTCAGGAAGGGCAAGGCGTTCCTAAGCCTGGAAGAAATGGAAGAAAACATTTGGTGATTTTGACTGTGAAACGTGAGCTCCTGTGTGTTTCCAGATGCATACAGAATTAAATATAAACACAGAGTGTGACAATAAGGGAAAGGGCCCACTGTCACACACATCCAAACCTCCTGACCAGTGGGAATCCATCTTACTTCCCAGAGGAAATCTAAGTAATATGTCAGAGAAAAAGGCTTTCAAATGGCCGGATTACTATATAGGGAAAGACTGCTAAGCTTCAGGAAAAAAAAAATCAAGAGTCAAAATTATAATGTTGTTCTTTATTTTTCTTACTTTATTCTTAATGCGATTTTGGTAAGACATTGGTACAACTTTGGGGGGAGCCATTAGACAATATAGCAAGTCTTGAGTGTTTTTTTGGTATCTTTGAATCTGCTTTTTAAGAATACACCGCAAGAAGAGATGCAGAATTTTGTGTATGATGATGATTAGTTGCTTTGTTATCCACAAAAGTGGGGAATTTTAAACCTTACAAATGATCCAAACTGAGCATAGATTTTACAATCACTGCTACAAGCTAGAATAATGGACATTGTGTTTTAAAATGATACTTTGTTAAGTTTTCCTAAGACTGACTTTTAAACTACCATAAGATGGTATGAGTTCTATAAGAAGTAGATACTGCAGGCTAGAGATGTGGCTCAGTAATGAAGTGATCATCTGGCAGGTGCAAAGCCCTGGGCCTAATGCCCAGCTCTCCAATCAACCAATCAATATCATACTATAGATGTCTTTACAGGACAGTGACCGTCATCTACAAAACAGTGCCAACATCAATTCTCTCTTTTGGTAGAAGTGCAATTGCCTTTCATTTCCTTTATTTTACTTTATGCATTTAAATAATTTCTTGATGACTATGCATTGCTCCTACAAGGAGAAATAACTCTTTTTGTTGTTGTTGTTTTGTTCTTGTTTCAAACAGAATTTCTTTGTGTAGCCTTGGCTGTCCTGGAACTCACTCTGTAGACCAGGCTGGCCTCGAACTCACAGAGATCCACCTGCCTCTGGCCCCCAAATGACTTCCTGTGTTTGTGTAATGATCTTATCAGTTTCCCATAACTAGCAAATATTTCTCACCATCATCTCTGTCGGAATTCTAAAACATTAGTAGAAGATGTTTCCAGGTATGGAAGTGCGCATCCATTATCCCAACTCTTGGGAGGCCAAGCAGGGCTATATAGTAAGGCTGTCTCAAAGGTAAAGAAAGGAGCAGAGTAGGAGAAAAGGGGAGAGAAGGAGAGGGAAAGGTGAGGGAGGCTAGGAGGGAGACAGAGGGAGAAGAGAGAGCTCATGAACTGACTGTTGAACACCATGCTCATTAAATTCTTTGTTCAGCTGCCTTTGATTGAGTGGTTCCTGTTTCACAGTTAGGGGACACTAGATTTACTGGGGCAGAAATCCACCCTTATAATGAAGTAGTGAGTTAAAATAACAAGATTCCATGAACACGTTTTTAAACAAGGGACATCTTAATTCCTTGAATTCAGATTTGTGGTCATGCATGGTGGGGAGGGGGTGGCTGAGCAGGTATATTATCGGTGTCTCGCACTCCTCTTGCCCTTGACTCTGGCAACAAGGAAACAAAGATCACGGAATTTGTGAGTCATTGTTAATTAACACGAAGGAGATCAGATCAGAAACTGTGCTTGTGAGCACAGGAGGTATCGGCAGGCTTAAAGCAGCGCGGTTAGAATAAATGCAGCAAGCCAGACAGCCGAGACCTGCCAAGTGACCCGAATCACAATGATGCCCAATCAACAATTGTTCTTTGCTGAAGATGCCTTTGCATCTTATTTCTTGAAACCCAGCAAAGTTCCACATGTAATGATTTCCCTAGAAACCTAGAGCAAATGGCTCTGCATGGAACTTTTTTTTTCTGAAAGCTAACAATACATCCCGTGCCCCTTGTCTTTGAGCGCTCTGAGGCTCTTCAAATCGTTTGGTGTCTTCTGGGTAAGCACTTGGTGTCTTCTGGGTAAGCACTTGACTCCCTTTGGCCTGGGTTTAGTCTCCCTGGAAAAGGCCTGTTCGGCTTTTCCCTTGTGCCGGGGCCCCTCCAAATGGACACTCTGTGTACTGCAGCCCAAAGCACGAGACTCTGAAAGCTCTGTCTGCTCCAGCTTCTCTATCATCAAGAATCCACTAGGCACACATGGCTTCTGCCTTACCCTTTGTTGACCCTACGGCGATGTCTGGGGAGGGAGGAGTGTTTGTCCCCCATCTCTGTGTTTCCATCAGTCTGCAGAGATCTGACAGACAGGGCTGGCAGGAGGCTGGAAACCCAGAGAATCAAAATGTTATTCCATAGTTGGGACAAGGGGGCATGAGGTGGCTAAAGAGTTGTGCTCCAGGTTGGGTATGCCCAGGGATGGGGTAGCATGAGCGCAGAACCACAGGGCAAGGGTGGTGTAGAGACTCGTGTGCATAGCAGGTACTAATACTGCATGCATAACAAGGTGCTGTACTTGGTGGTAGGTGTTCAAAGCAATAGCGAGGAAACCATGAGTCTTTGGGGATTATGTAAATCCTACATATGATAGGTTGGGTCAAAATAAATGTTTAGCTTCCTTAACCAATCAGCTGAAACCAATGTCAGCTCCAGAGTTATACCACCATGTGTGTGGTGAAGGTAAATACAAGAGTGGAGCATGCTAAAGACTTAAATGGACGCCGGGCGGTGGTGGCGCACGCCTTTAATTCCAGCACTCAGGAGGCAAAGCCACAGAGATACCCTGTCTTGAAAAAAAAAAAAGTCTTAAGTGGAAATGTTGAAAAAGCATGGCATGTTCATAGCTGCCTCCGACCCCAGCACTGGGGCGGCAGAGGAGGAGGAAGGCAGGTTCGAGGCCAGCCTGGGCTACGTAGCAAGATTATGCCTCAAAAAAACAAAATAGAAATAAAAAGCCAACAAAAAGTCTTTGTTTAAGTAAATGGTGGGAGACTCTGGTTATTAATCTATTTTTTAGTTTCAAGATTAGAACCTTCAAGAAATGCTGTAACAGGTGCCACCAAAGTGCTGATGGGAAATTGCTCACTGGTCCTTTGTTCCTGGGAGGAGAATGTCATTTCTTGTTGCCTCCGGTCACATATTGTATTCCCTTGGCATCCTACAGAGTGTTGGCTCTTCCTTGTCGCTTGCTTGAAGAGTCAGTTGTCTCTTCATGCTGGACAGAGCCGGCGGCTGCTGGGCGCTCAAGCATGGAGGCCCCATGTTCACACTAGCGATGCATGTGCCACAGCCATCCTGGACCCGTGCCCTCATTTGTAGTTCCCGGTCAGCATCAAGCCCCAGCAGCTTCTTGTTCTCCATTCTCTGGACCCCTCCCAACTCCCAGATGGCCTTGCTCCACTCAGGCCTCTGTAACAAGATACCATACCATAGCTTATAGACAGCAGAAATGCATTCGTGACTCAGACAGGGAAGATACAATCAAGGCACTAGCAGCTGCTGTATCCTTGAGAACCCATGTCCTAATTCTGAAATAATGCTTTCTCACTGGGTCCTTGCAAGCTCCCTAAAGCCTATTTTAGAAAGACACAAATCCCATTCATGAGGTGTCCATCCTCCTGACCCAATCACCTTCCTAAGCTCCAGCTCGTAGTACCATTGTCTAGGTACTAGAATTATGTGTTAACTGGGTAAGGAATTGCAAGCATTTAGACCATGGTATGAACCTCTTCCCATCCCCAGGCAGAGGGAGATAATATGCCCTCCAGACATACAAGCTCTGCAAGATGTGAAGAGAGAGGTCAGTCTCTTGGCCCTCGGAGAGCTGTCTCTCCCAGTGCACATTCTACAGATGTCCTCCAGCCAGGGCCCGAAAGTGTCCTCGGATGTCATAGAAAGTGTAACTCTGTGTTAGACATGACTTGAGACACAGAATGAGCGAGGATGATAGCTCAGTTGCCTTCAAGCACGAGGTCCCGAGTTCGATACCCCCAGAAGCTTCAGGAAAAGAAAAAGACAACTTTGTCAGGATATGCTGGGGTGGTAGATACATGTGGATCCCTGGGACTCGGTGGCCAGCCAGCCTAACTTACTTTGTGACACCAAGGCCAATCTTAAAATCACAAGGTTGATAACATCCGAGGAACAACAACCAATGCAGTCCTCCAGCAGTCTACACGCATGCACCTGTGGGGGACGGGGGGATGTCTCCCTATTACAGCAAGTTAAAGCCTTAAGAATGTAACCTGGTAATGTCACTTCCCTGGCCCTCTCCTATGTGTCCCAACCAGAACCCGCTAGACCCTTCCCTCTGCTGGAGCTCCCTATGTACACCTGATGGCCTGTAAGCTTTGTGGTCGGTTCTGCCACAGGGTCCCCTGCCGTTGTGCTCACTGTCACCTGCGCCATACCCCCGTTGTGTCGAGACCGGCCTCTCCGCACCATTTAAGAGTCTGAGTCAGAATTCCTAAGCCAGGAACCTTGCCTTATTGCTAGACAGCTGGACCACCCCCAAAGCGTCACATGGGAAGGGCACTCAGCAAATCCTGTTCCGGAAGCAATCTGTCACTCCACCGGTTTCCCCATCAGCATTTGCAGGGAGTTCTGTCTCCTGGCAGGGAACTGGCTCACAACTCCACGCTGGAACTGGCAGCCTCTTAGAGACAGTTTCTCCTTCTCAGCATCATCAGATGAGGCCCAGAGTAAAGGCGCAAACAAGCCTTAAGAACAGCGTGTTCTTCGCAGTAACATGCCGGGAAAGCTGGGCTCAGAGAAAGCTGAGCGCTCAGTGATGTCCTGGAGCCACACGTGCCAAGCTGGCTGTCCAACCTTTTCCCTCCTGATCCCATCCATTGACCGATTGGGAAGTGCTTGAACTTCACACACTGTTCTGTAAACACCCAGATTGGTCTGGGAGCAGAGGACAGGTCAGTCTTTGCCTCCCATGCTCCTGGACACATGTTCCTTAAAAACTTGTTTCTGGAGGGGCTTGCCATGGAAAGAATTACCCCCACCAGTGCCTAATCTTGCTCACTGCTTGCTCATAGTTCCTAGGTGGAGCTGAAGTGTGGAAGGTAGTTGTGCCTGAACAGTGTGATATTTGCCCCTATGGAAACAGGTCATGGCCAGATCAGGTGCTTAGAGGAAGAGGCTGTGTATCAGGCTTATCCTGGAGGGCAGGGTAGGGAAAAAGAAATGAGTGCATATGCACATGAGGTGAGGATGTGCAAGCGTGCCTGCATGGGTGTGTGCATGCGTGCCTGCATGGGTATGTCCACCTTATTTTTCGAGACAGGACCTTTCACTGTCCTGTGGCTCACCAACTGGCTAGACTGGCCGACCAGTAAGGCCCCGGGATCCTCCTGTCTCCACCTTCCTTCATGTTTGTGTTACAAGCACATGTTGGCCCTCCATTCTCTTTTGGCCCTATGTCTTCCAGGCATTGTTTGTCTTTGACGAGTATCTACAGGAGTCTTGGGGAACCAATTCTTTTCGGGAGCAGCTAGGATTTCCCCTGTGGCCTCTCTGGTATCAATGCCACTGCATGCTCTTGATCTCTATGTCTCAGTGACACCAGGGTCTTTCTTGACACTACAGAGACCACTTGTGACCGGAACGCACTGTCAGTTTGACGGTTGAATCCCAGAAGCCACTAGGATCGCAGCTTTGAGTCAGACGCTACAGTCCCCTTTGCCAAGTTCAAGGCATCAAGCAGACATGCAGTTCTCTACCCTTTTCCATCCAGGAACAGCCCTGGACCGGCCCTGAGCCTGTTGTATGTGTGTTCGCTTGGCTCTCTGTGCTCTCCCCGCTCTCACCCACCCTCCAAAGGGAGGGTGTTTGCTCTCATCTCTTAGCCCTCCCCACCACCAGCTGAGACCAATTTCACCACCTCTTCACTGGAACTTTGTCTGTCTATTCTGAGACAAGAGATGATTGCAATCTATGAAATTACAGGCTCATCCTGGCTTGGCCACTCATTAGCTTTATGTAGTGAACATGTCATTCAGCCTCTTGTCTATCCTTGGGTCCCACCAGCACAGCGCCTTGTTATCGTAACGAACTCAGAACAGTGACTACCACTTGGTGATCCCTCCAAGTGCTGCCCCCATTACCACACGATGCTCATTATCTTCTTGGGTACCAGAGGACCGAGGAGCTGCATTCACCCTCAATCTCGGTACCACATGGCCCCATCAGTCCTGCTCAGTGGAGAAGCGGAGTACATGCTCTCTCACTGTGTCCCCTCTTCCCCTCCCCCCACCCTCCTCTCTTTCTCCCCTCCCCCTCTTCCCCTTCCCTTTCTTCCACACATCTTTACCTAAGCCCCGAAATCCCATCAAGTTTCTCTGGCATTAAATTTATATTCAAATGTGATCATATTTTCATAAGAAATCAATTTGTAGGTCCATGGCTTTTGAAAGGACAGTCTTCGTGTCTGATCATCAGTCAAAATAACTAATTTCCGGAGTTGAAAGTCCCCCTTTGTCACAGAGATGTGGCATATGGGTTTGGTAGTCAGCACCCTCTCCTCACCTGATATCGCAGGACTCCAGGCTCCTCCGGCCTGGGACACTAAACCTCACCATTGTCTGTGTTCATCCGCCCACTCCCACCCTCGGAGAGGCTGAAATTCACATTCTTTTGCTGTCAGTGACCTCAAGCAAAGAAAACTTGCTGTTTTTCTGCAGTGTCAGAGAACATGATTTTTGCTTACACAGGGTGAGGTGTGGTATTATAAAATTCGTTTGCTCTTGTTTTCAACTGCTGGGATGGGAGTGGGAGAGGCCTTCACCGGGTCAGCTCACAGGAAACAGTCCTGGCTTTTACAGCGAGTCCCTGTTTTGAGCCTTTGTCCTTTCTGTTGGCTTGTAAGCAGAAGCCATGAACAAGGATGCTCTCAGAAGGGGGGGAAGCAGCAAAAAATAGGGAATTATTTTCTAATGCAAAACAGATCATTTAAAGGGCTGACTTGCCATTGAACTTGAAGGCAGTTGATTTTTGTGCACAGCCAAACAATGTCCCTCTGTAGCTGTGAACCCTGAATGGGCAGGGTTACTGCCGGTCAGTGCTGACACATCCAGGCTGTAGGCAAGAGAATGCAGCTGTGTGTTCCCCGGAGCCTCTAATTCCTGGGCCTGTGGCTGGACCCACTGGAGCCTCTTGACCTGTTCTCCACCACAGTGCCCCATGGCAACCCCAGAGCAAGTTTGAAATCCAAAAGGACAGCAGGAGACAGAATGGGGGAGATGGTGGGTATATTCTGTGGCATTGGCCTGCATCTAACCTCTATCCTAGCTGGTGTTCCTGGATGTTGGTTTCATTATTTGTGCTTCATAATTCATACCACACAGAGTCTCTGAACTAAGAAGCCATGTAGAAGATTCTCTGATGGATTAAGAACGGCTCTGATATTTTTTCAAACTCCCACACTATTTTGGAACACTTAGAAGCTGACTATTGTAGATAGGAGGGAGAGTTGGTATGTGTACCTATGCATGTGTGTACATGTATGTACAGAGGCCAGAGGTCAACTGCGGGTATCATTCCAGAGGGTCCATCCACCTTCCTTTTTGAGACAAGGCCTCTCATCGGCATGAGACTCACTGAGTAGGCTAATCTGCCTGGTCAGAAAGACCTAGCTAGGTATCCTCCTGTTTCCACCTCCACAGTACTGGGGTCACAGGCATGCTTCACCACGCCTGGGTTTTTGCTCTTTCTCGTATGGTTTCTGGGGGAGCCAATCTCAGGTCCTCACTCTTGCAAAGCAAGCGCTTCATGAATTGAGCTCTCTCCTCAGCTCCATATACTTTCTTCACCCTGAGGGAACAGCCTGGCCTCCTGGGCCAAACAAGAGGCCTGGGTAATGGTGGTGGCAGCAATGACACTGTTGACAATGTTGCAGATAGCTAATACTGACTTAATGCTAACACTCCCGTTAGTAAGAGTAGCAGCGTGACGACATGTAACGCTGTCACTAGTCTAGGTACTCTTTGAAATACTGTACATGTATCAATGCATTCAGTTTTCACAGTTACCCTGTGTGATGTGCAACATCACTGCCCCTACTTTGCAGAAAAGCTGACTGAGAGGTTGAAATATTTCTCTAAAGCCGAAATAGCTAATGGTGACAGGCAAATGTTTGACCCCAACACGGGGTCTCGTCACAGTGCCCATGGGGAGTCAGACATGCCTGCAGCATCCATTCAGGTAGCCCGTGTCCAGTTATTTCCTAAACATTCTGGGATGTTCATTAAACGCTCACGTGACTCAGGTCTCTGGGGTAGCAATTTGCTGATTTCAAAGAAAGCCTGGTGATGCCACCCCTGCCCGCCTGCCCACCTGCCTGAGTCCTTGCCTCTACTTCCCCCTGTCCATCAGGACCTGGACTAAATCATTGATTGGCCTTGTGGCTAAGGCTGTTACTTCATTCATTCTTCTGGGGCACTGTCTTAGTTTCCTTTCTTGTTGCTCTGATAAAATATTCCGACGAAAGCCTTTCAGCTCACAGTTCAAGGGGTACTCCATCATGGTGGGGAGTGGTCATTCACACGGCCCAGGATCCCAGCCAGGGGATGGTGACACCCACAGTGAGCAGCCCTTCCCATCTCAGTTAACACAATGAAGATAATAGCACAGACATCCCCAGAAGCCCAGCTCTAGATCCTCTCAACTCAAAGGTTTATGTCAGTTCAGAACCTTCAGAACCATCTCATGTACTGCCAACAGTCCATGTCCCCAGTGGTCCCTCCCCACAGATGGAAACAGTAGGAAGGAATGAGACTCTGTAGTTGTTAGGGACGTGGACTATTCTGCAGCCTAAGAGTGCAAGGGTTGAAGGAAGACAGTCTCAGTAAAGACCCCGTGGTTCCTTTCTTGTCATAGCGTTAACCAAAATGGGTAGCCAAGATATTCTCATCTGTCAAGGCTGCCCAGTCCTCCAATCTGATGTGATTGTCCATCTGCCTAGGTCTGTCCTCGCTCCTAAACGTTTATGTAAAACACACATGTCCTCGGCTCACCTAGCTACCTGGAACAGGTACTTCACATGGCTGCTTCTCAGTCTTCATAAACTTATTTGAATATAAGCTTACCTGGAAATTATTTCATCCGTTATCCAGAAATGATGTAACCTCTTAACCCATGCTGGGTTCTTTCAGTGTTGGACTTGACAGCCTATAATTTCGGAGCAGCTACCTCAAGGCAAAAAGTAAGAATATAGGGCTGGAGAGATGGCTCAGAGGTTAGGAGCATTGCCTGCTCTTCCAAAGGTCCTGAGTTCAATTCCCAGCAACCACATGGTGGCTCACAACCATCTGTAATGGGGTCTGGTGCCCTCTTCTGGCCTGCAGGCATATACACTGACATAACATTGTATAATAAATAAATAAATATTTAAAAAAAAAGTAAGAATATAATTAATATTTTACATTTCTACTAAAGTCCTGGGATGACAGAATAGACTTTCCATTCTGAAATGGCCAATACCACAGCACAGATGTGTTTTTTCAATGAGTGTCTCCTACTTTTAATGGCTGTAGAACTGTTATGAGCTTTAAGGAGTTTTTGTTTTTTTAACAGGGTTCCTCAATAGGGTATTGGGCCATTTCTACAGACCCCAAGGAATGCAGTTAGTGATTCTGCAGGTTATGCGCAAGGGAGAGGTAGATCTCTACTGTAGGCAGAGGGGCTGCATTTGGGAACTGAGTTAACAGGGCAGGACTTGGCTGGAGGATTTCTTGTACCCATGGAGGTCAAAGTCAATACTGCGTGTCTCCCTCAATCACTATCAACCTTATCTTTTAATTAATTAAAAATTTAATTATATGTATAGTGTGAGTGCAGGTTTCTGTGGAGATCATAGGAATAGATTGCCCTGGAGCTAGAATTAGAGATGGCTGTGATCTACCACTGTTGGTTCTGGTAATTGCCACGCCCAGCTTTTCCATAAGTGCTGGGGGTTGAACTCTGGCCTTTGCCCTTGTACAGAAAGCACTTTTCTTTTTTTTTTAATTTATTTATTTATTATGTATACAATATTCTGTCTGTGTGTATGTCTGCACGCCAGAAGAGGGCACCAGACTTCATTACAGATGGTTGTGAGCCACCATGTGGTTGCCGGGAATTGAACTCAGGACCTTTGGAAGAGCAGGCAATGCTCTTAACCACTGAGCCATCTCTCCAGAAAGCACTTTTCTAACTAAGCCGCCTCCACAGCTCCCAGGACAAGACTTTCTTAAATTGAGCCAGTTGGTGGCGCACACCTTTAATCCTAGCACTCAGGAGGCAGAGAGAGGCGGATCTCTGTGAGTTCAAGGCCGGCCTGGTCTACATAGTAAGTTCCAGGACACACAATCTGCCTAGTAAGACCCCAACTTATCTCAGAAACAAGCAAAGAGCAACAACATAAAGACAAAAGAAGAAATTTCATTCTCTATAGTTGATTTGTCAACGTAGCATGATACATTTTTCTGTCCTTATTCTGTGGATCAGAGCAACCCATTCTCATCGAGAGTAGAAACAAGAAAGGAGCCACGGGGTCTTTGCTGAGGCTGTCCTTCCTCCAACCCTGGCACTCGGGCTGTGGAATAGTCCACCTCCCCAACAACTACAGAGTCTCATTCCTTCCCACTGGATTTACCACCTGTGGGGAGGGACCACTGGGAACATGGACTGTTGGTAGCTGGGACATTCAAAGTTTTATTAAGTTCCGTGATGAGGAAGCCAGCCCGTCCCCATTTCCTTCCTTCCTCCTTTGTACTGCAGTGGGAGACTAGAACAACCTTAGTGTGCTAACACGTAATTTCCTCTTTGTAGCTGGGAGAAAGCAAGCCTCCGCCATTGTGTCCGGCTAGAAACACACAACACGGATCTTCATTGCATTCATTTAATGGGAACTAACTGTTTAAAGCCAACGGTATTGTTTGTTCATTTCCTATAGCTTGAGGAAATTTAAAGAAAAGTAAAATGGACCGTGGTCAGAGTCTGCATGTGGTGCCAGGGGTTGCCAGTGGGGGCTTTCAACCTTCTGACTGTGGCTGTACTGGAAACTGGCCTGGGAAACCTGGAAGAGCCTGATGCCTGGACCTCAACCCACCAACTGGGTTGAAATATCATAGCCACACATGGGCAGCACCAGAATGCGTACAGGGGCATCCTGAGTTTTGAGCAGAGGGACCCCCCCCAAGTTGGTCCCAGTTCACGTGTCCTGCCTGCCGTTGAGTAACAGGACACTGTTTTCCCCCTGCGGTAAGAAATTAAGATTTGGTCTCGCTGTCTGCTTCAGTGACATTTGGAATTGAGAACTCTTTTTATTTTCAGCTTAGATGATAATATCTCAGCAGGAAACCAGAGGCTTTAAATTCCATCAAGATCTTAACTCGTCACCATTCAGAAAAGATCGGCCTTTAGTGAGTCCGTTCACCGCCTGGCAGGCAGTGAATAAAAAGACATAAAAGCCAGTGGCAGGAGGCTAACCTGGAACTCTTGGTGGCCCGGATGAGATTCTTCATTTGCCTCTGGGATGTGACCTTCTTGCAGCCAACAGTCTCAGACATTCTAAGCATTTTTAGATTCTCCCTCAAGAGTTCAGTGAGGGACGCCTATGGCCCGTTGGAATGGCTGGCGCGAGAGTTCCATTTTTACCTTCTGCCTTTTATCGTCTGTGATGCTGGAGTTTGGCCTTCCAGTGCTGCTTAAGTTTAAACCTTGAATTCTCACATGGAGTGTCAAGTGGCTGAGTCTTGGAAGAAGTCTGACTCCATTCAGATCTTCCAGTGGGTTGTAGAGACACCTCTAACTTACCGTTACTGGCTCAGGAAACATTGGGAAAGAGGGGCCGAAAGATAAGCCTGAGCATAGGATGTCTGCTGTGAGAGAAAAATCTTCTCTAGGTGAGAGGGCCATGCACCTCTGAAACATTAACACTATGGTTGCCTAAGCAAGACCTACGTGATTGACACCAGTTGATATTCCGCTGCGGATGGGTAAAATCTCACAAGGCCCCCTAGATGAAGAGCTACAGGTAGTCATGGCTTCTAGGAGACAGAGGATCAGCTTTCTCTAGTGAAGCGACCGTGGTAGCTTATCTACTCCCAAGTGGCTAGCCCTAAACACACACATACTAGCAACATTAAATAGTATATAGACGCGTGTGTGCAAGCATGCATTCATGCATAACAATAATCAAAGAAGTTTTGAGTTTGAGGGGGTACACAGGAGAAGTTGCAGTGTGGAGGAAAAGGGTAGAAATGATGTAAATACTGTACTCATATATAAAATTATCAGAGACATTTTTAAAAAATAATACTTTTAAAGGTGCCTGAGATGTAGCGAGCATTCACACAATGATCTTTCCCCCCTTCTTCACAAGTTCCCCAGCTTAGACAATGTATATAAGGTTCTTTATATATATTATTTCATTTTATTTACTTATAAGTTTATATCATCAGAATTATGGCTCCCAGTCATTTTTCTAGTTAAAGAAATGGGTTCAAAGACTTTAGCTCTGGCTTGGGTTTACACAGCAAAGCACAGGTTTGATAGTAGAGCCGTGGAGTGGAGCTGCGGAGCTGCAGAGCCCGTGCTGGTTGCCCTCAAGCTGGGTGGGATAGATGATGTCTCATGCAAGAAATGCATGGAAAGCCCACGCGCACTACTGGGGAAGACAGCCTCTGCTTCTCTGTGGCTTGCAGCCCTATCCTGACTCACTCTCTCCTCAGAATATTTGAGTTCAGTGCCCACTGTCAGCTCCTTAGGCTAAGACTACTGAGTGAGAAAGACATAAGGCTGTGTTAGTGAGAATCGGCATATTGTAGGATAACAAGCTAGTACAGACAGTGCTTGACTTCGGTGTCTGCTTCTTGTGACATGCTGCCTGCCACATTTGAGCCCAAACACCCAACATCTTTAGTATATCTCCTCCCACTGCCAGCTCCGGGAACTGCTTCTAAATTTCCTCCATCGCTCACTCTTCATAATCAATGTACACCGATGGCCTGTGTTAGCTGGCCTGAGTTCTGGTGGTGTAATTTGGATTTCCATCCACATACCATGGAATCACCTGGAGGCTTGATAAACAGATCTCTGGACCCTTGCCTGGAACTCTGGTTCAGTACATGATGTTAACAGTGCTGGTCCAGGGGCCATGGTGTGAGCACCTCTGGGTTAGAGAACCTCCTCACAGCTAACTGTGTCTGATGGTATGACATCATCAGGAAGTTGCCTTTGGAAGACAGTGATGGAGACATACTGCAGACAGACTCAGGCATATGAACCTTGTCATCTTCACAGATAATGATTGTTGCATTGATATGCAGTGGCTTTAGCCAGCCAGCTACATCTAAGAGCACATTCCCCAGTGAGAAGGAAGTGCCTTTTCTTTGTAATTATTTGTTAATTCCCATGTTATTGTTTATGAAGCCAGGATATGCCCTGGGGCCACCTATGGATCTTGTTAAAGTGAGGATTCATAGTTTGTAATTTTTGAGGTGGGGACCAAGATGCAACTCCTGGATGATGTATGATGCACATTAGATAGCATTCCTGAATCCCAACCTGAAATGTCAGTGGTCCATCTCTACCATAAAATAAAAACAACTAGGGATCGTATTAGAAAAAAAAAGTTGTTGGGCTGCCTCCCTTGATCATTCTACTTTAACTCTGAGCCTTGGAACTTTATCCCCTTTCCCAAGGGATTCCAAGGTACAACCAGATTTAGGATCTGCCAGCTTTTATGCAGAAGAACAACTATACTTTGTAGACACTGAGTTGCCTGTGTAGCACTATGGGCCAGGCCTGCTGGTTGCCCAAATGGGGCAAGCATCTCCTTTCCCTCTGGAAAACTGCAAGGTCATTGTGTTTTGGAAGAAAATTACCTCCAAAGGGAGTGGCACTATTAGGAGGTGTGGCCTTGTTGGAGTAGGTGTGGTCTTGTTGGAGGAAGTGTGTCACTGTGGAGGCAGGCTGTGAGGTCTCATATATGCTCAAGTCATGTCCAGTGAGACAGACCACTTCCTGTTGTCTGGGAGTCAAGATGTGGGAATCTCAGCTCCTTTTCCAGCCCCATGTCTGCCTGTATACCTCTATGCCCTACTATGATGATAATAGACTGAACCTCTGACCTTTAATCACCCGTTAAATATTTTCCTTTATAAGACTTGCCATGGTCACGGCGTCTCTTCACAGCAATTGAAACCCTAAGACAGACATCTAGCAATCTTGTTAAAATGCAGGCTCTGCTTCCATAGATCTGAGTGGGACCCAGATTTGGGCATTTCTATTAGGGTCTGGAATGTGGTCACTGCTGTTGTTTTAGACTTGTACTTAGCCTGGAGGCTGAACTTTGAGGGCCCCTTTGATACCCACTGACTGTCAACAAAGGTAGTAGACATCCTCATATTGAGTGACAGGGGCTTCTAATTCATCTCTTCTCCTCTCAGACAGCATCTTCATTGTAGACAAAGGTTTAAAACATGTAGCCCAGGCTGGCTTTGAACTTGTTATGTAGCCAAGGGTGGTCTTGTACCTCCATCTTCGAAGTGCTGGGACTGCAGGCATGTGACACTCCATCTGGCTACAAACACCGTCTTGACATCCCTCATCCAGCATGGTGTCCACACCAATGCTGACTCACACAAGTCAGCCTTCTAAACGGCAGCCTACAGAATGGGGAAAGATCTTCACCAACCCCACATCAGACAGAGGTCTGATCTCCAAAATATACAAAGAGCTCAAGAAATTGGTCATCAAAAGAACAAATAATCCAATAAAAGAAATGGGGTACAGACCTAAACAGAGAATTCTCAACAAAGGAATCAAAAATGGCTGAAAGACACTTAAGAAAATGCTCAACATCCTTAGCCATCAGAGAAATGCAAATCAAAACAACTCTGAGATTCCATCTTATACTTGTAAGAATGGCCAAAATCAAAAACACTGATGACAACTTATGCTAGAGAGGTTGTGGGGAAAGGGGAACATTCCTGCATTGCTGGTGGAATTGCAAACTAGTACAGCCACTTTGTATTTCAGTATGGTAATTTCTCAGAAAATTAGGAAACAACCTTCCTCAAGACCCAGCAATACCACTTTTGGGTATATACCCAAAGGATACTCAATTGTACTACAAGTACATGTACTCAACTATGTTCATAGTAGCATTATTTATCATAGCCAGAATCTGGAAAAAAAACCTAAATGCCCCTCGACTGAAGAATGGTTAAGGGAAATGTGGTACATTTACACAGTGGAGTACTATACAGCAGAAAAGAATAATGGCATCTTGAAATTTGCAGGCAAATGGATGGATCTAGAAAACATCATATTGAGTGAGGTAACCCAGACCCAGAAAGACAAGTATCACATGTACTCACTCATAATCAGCTTTTAGACATAAAGCAAAGAAAAACCAGCATACAATTCACAATCCCAGAGAACCTAGACAACAACGAGGACCCTAAGAGAGACATACATGGATCTAATATACATGGAAAGTAGAAAAAGACAAGATCTCCTAAATAGATCTTGGAGCATGGGGGCCATGAGAAAGGGTAAAGGGGGATGGAAGAGGAAAGGAAAGGAGCAGAGAAAAAAATATAGCTCAATAAAAACAGGTTTTTTTTAAAAAAAAAAAAAGTCAATGTTCTTTCTCTTATGTTTTCTTTTCTTTTTCTCTTCACAGTACGAGATGCAAAAAATCTAATCCCCATGGATCCGAATGGGCTCTCAGATCCTTACGTGAAGCTGAAACTCATCCCTGACCCCAAGAATGAAAGCAAACAGAAAACCAAGACCATCCGCTCCACACTAAACCCTCAGTGGAACGAGTCCTTCACATTGTAAGTGTTCTTCCCTGTCCTGCGATGATCTCTGCCCCCACATGCCACATACGGCCGACCCCATTATTAGAGACAATGGGGTGGGGAGAGTGGTGAAGGCTGTAGGGATGAGGACAGAGATAATCACCACTCTCCCCACAGTGATGATCAGTTCCTGCTCTGTAACAAAAGAAAAAAGATTTTTGAGGTGTTACAGACCCTTAAAAAAACATATAAGATGTGTTCCATCTCTTGATGGACTTAGTTCTTTTGAGAGCTAGGAGAGGATATGAAGCAAGAATTGAATAATTTTTGCAGCCGAGAACAGTGAACGCATGGTGTAGAAAGCACTATTGCTCCTGAAATAGAGAAAACAGACTCACTTCTAAGCAGGGAAATGTTACTCAAGGAGGTGACATTAGAGCCTGGTCTTGGAAGAGTGACAGGAATTCCCAAACAGAGATGAAGGAAGGGCAAGAATGGCAGGAAAGAGTGAAGAATCAGGAGCAAGGGAGCACTCATAGGAGGGAGCACCCCCCCATGGGGACATACTCAAGAAGCACTTCCTCTGTGTACAGCCGGAAGAAAATATGTCTGTCTGTTTGTCTGTCAGAGAGAAGGACTGTAAGTCTGTATTCTAGACCTCGTGAGTCATACAGGCTCTGTTGCCAAAGCAGCCACAGATGATACATAAACAAATAGCCAAGGCTGTGTTCTAATAAAACTTTATTTGTACATCATAATAAATGGTTCAAAGCCGCATATGTGTGTGTGTTGTGTGTATACACACACACACACAAAATGAGTTGCCTGGGATCAGTATTCATTGATTCTTGGTCTAGACAGAGCTTTTATAGCTTGCTAGTGTAAAGAAAAGGCTGATACCCTGTTGACACAGGAAGGAAATTAAAGATGCTGTTTGTTTCAGGCACAGACTGTGGGCATGTTGGTGTTTCCCAAGATGCTATGGTGAAGACAACTTAATGTATTGTGTACATGTTTGTTTTTTTGTAGCAAGTTAAAGCCTTCAGACAAAGACCGGCGACTGTCTGTAGAAATCTGGGACTGGGATCGAACGACACGGAATGACTTCATGGGTTCCCTTTCCTTTGGTGTCTCAGAGCTGATGAAGATGCCAGCCAGTGGATGGTAAGGGAGATCCAGCAATGACTCCAAACCCCAGGCGGCTGAGAGAAGCCGGGAAGAGGCTAGCGATACCCCGCCCCTCCGCTGCCCCTTCTGTGGTCCCTGTAGAGGCATCTTTCCAGCAGCCTGACTAGAGGCTCAAGGTGAAGAGCCATTGCCTGACCCTTACCCTCTCTTCTTCCCATCTTTGAAGGTACAAATTGCTCAACCAAGAAGAAGGTGAATACTACAACGTGCCCATCCCAGAAGGAGACGAAGAAGGCAATGTGGAGCTCAGGCAGAAGTTTGAGGTGAGGATTCCCATGAAGCCATGGGCAGGACACCTTCTTTCCTCCGTGCTACAAAGCATGTCTTCAGGGAGGGCTGGATTCTTGTCATGCCATTGGCAAGCCCAGAGTACTTCTCATGCTAATACTTGTTTGATTTAAGAACGCAAATGTTATATGTAATGGCTTTCATTGGCAAGCTGTTGGCATTCTGCGTCCCATGTCCTTTGGGTACCGAAGATTGGAGATGGTGCAGAGGTGAGAACATGTTTGATTTCCACACAATGAAACAGTCTGTGCAACGTTGGGAGACAGTAAGGTTATGATACACTCTCCTCTCACAGAGAAGGGCTCTGCCTCCAAGAGGGACTTCCTAAGGAGCAATTTGTCTATAATTAGCCACCACTCCAGTATCTGGAATTTTTTTCCTATAGAAAGCAAATTGCCCTGATTTTCTTCTGCAGGGTGAGCCCCAACAGACATTCCTGTCTGGAATCTTTTTTTTTCCCCCAGACTCCGTTTAAGCAGGCAGCGTCCTGCTCTCCTGCGTGGGTCTGTGTGTTTGCCTTCTGTCCAGTTTCATTTTCCCTCTTTCCCCTTCTTTTCTCCAGGCCCCCTCTCCTTTTTCTCTCTCACTTTCCCTCCAGCTCAGCTCACAGTGAGCATTCTTCCCTCAAAATCCCTGCCTCAGGACCTCAGTCTCCATCTCTGATGTTTTCTGTCCCTCCCATTACTTTGCATTTGACCATTTGGTCAGCTTCTCTAGAGCCTCTGCAGTCTGTACAACTTGTAACTTTCACTATCACACAGTGTTCTCCGGAAATCCCAGGAAGTCTGAAAGCAACATACAGAGAGACATACGCAGGTGTATAGGCAGTGAGTCTATACACTAAAACATCGAAACCAGTGAATGCCGATGGTCCTTAACCTTACACTGTGGCCAAAGGGAGGTATGGACCAGATGGACTAGATTCTAAAGGATGTAAAACAGGAAATAGTTCAGATTATTTCATCATCAGGCTGATGATATTCGGTGATACTGAAGGTCGGGCTGCCAGGTTGCATAAATGATTGAAGTGAGTCATGTCTAGTTTAAATAAAGGATTCCAAACAGCGGGTGTCCAGGCTGGTGAGATAGTAAGGGACAGTGGGGGTGGGTGAGCCAGTGAGTTCAAACCCATATAAAGGGGGCACTCAGGCTCGGAACATGGCTCAGTAGTAGAACACTTACCTAGCATTCTCAAAGCCTTGGGATCTATCCCTATTTCCACAAAAATATTAAAATAGAAGAACAGTTCCTGTTTCTCAGGGTCATGTGGCATTGGTCAACACACATGGAAGCCCTTGCTGTCGAGTCTCCAGTTCCTCAAGAGAAGCCAAAAGTCCCACCTTTTTATATGACGACTTCTGGTTTCTTTTAATGTTGGCAGTCAATGCTGTGTAGGTCAAACATGTATCTATTGCTTTCAACTCAAGTAAGAGTTATCCTGTAAGAACCAGACTTCAGTCTCTACTGTCAAAAACTACAGGAGAGGGGGCTGGAGCAATGGCTCAGCGGTTAAGAGCATTCTCTGTTCTTCCAGAGGACCAGAGTTCAATTCCCAGCACCCATGTCAGCCCGCTCACATTCACCTGTAACTCCAGCTCCAAGTGATATCAACAGGCACACAAATAGGTAGACACACATGTACATAAAATTTAAATGTAAGTCTTTAAATGCTACATGAGAGAAAGTAATAACAGGAAATATGTGTTTAAGACTGGAAGAATGAGATTCTTGTGATCTCTAAGGAAGTCAAACGCAAGCTTGGGAAAGACAGTTTTCTGGGAATGGCCCTCCCTCCCTTCACCCTTCTCTTTTCCTTCACCTGCTCCACCATCTGCCTCCACCCCTGCCTGCACTAGGTGGGTCATAGCCCTAGACCACCTTCCCAGAAAGACGTAGATACACTTCCCACCCTCACCCACCCCTGTGATGGATGGGTGGATCCTTCTAGAAGGAGTTTCAGGACACTAAGTGCCTATCTCAGGCAGGACAGAAATCTGCTGCTGTTTACTGATGCTCACACCCTGAGTTTGTCATCCATGGCCACTGTTCAGATCCATGAGAGAGGGACTGTTGGAGCTTCACGGGCGTGTCACTTGAAGTTATTCAAATCCAAAACCACCTTATTGATAGAGAAATATTGACCCACGCGGGTGCCTCATTTCCATGACTTCCTGGTGAGTTAACTTCCTGTATCTCAGAGCTAAGGGCCCACCCTGTTATAAAGGTCAACAGTTCCTAGTTATATATCTAAGTAAACATGGCAGGCTGGAGGGCTTGAGGCCAAAGGGGAAGCATTTCTCTTAGAGACTGTCTCCCTGCTGGGAGAGCAGGACTTGGCAGTAGAGCCCTAGCTCAGGGCCATACAGCCTGGGGGTGTGGGGTCCTCAGTGGCTGGGGATGGCAGGTACCAACACTCTGAGCCCTATGCTTAGACAGAACACCTGCATGAACGACATCCCAGGATCTCCTGTGTACATCTTTTGGCTTTATTTCCCAGATTTTCCTCAGATGGTGTCTGCTCATTTCCTGAGCATTTTGCAAGAGACCAGGCAGAAGCCTGTAGCTGATGCAACCGCAAAGATGCTGGGAGTTCGTGACCGCTTCCATGCTGTGTTTAAATGGAATTGTCTGGTGAGCTTAGGCAGACACACAGTCCTGTAGCAGTTCAGCGATCAGGTCTATACATGCGATAGTTACAGTCCTTCCTTCCTCAGTGCCCAGTGTTGACATGGCATACACAGGGTACAGAAAGAGCAGGATTCACATTTGAGCAGATCTGGGGGGTGGCCAGCCTTTCCAAACAGCAGGTAAGTTAGCATCAGGATATAATTTGGGAGCTTCTTTAAACCCCCACCATATTAATTTCCTTCTCCATTCCTAGACCCATTGCTGATGGTACCCCTCAGTACCCCTCAGCTCACATGAGCTGATGACAAACTGTCCCTCTCCCATGTAATCTATCCACACTTTGCATCCTTGGGCTGCAGACAAGTTCAATGCTGAGTTGTCATTGGTTGAATCCCAGGGGCCTCTCACAATGCACGCCCAACCTTTTGATACAACATTGAATCTACAATACCTTGAGCCTCCTTCCCAGCCGTCCTGAGCTGCGGCGTGGCCTATAGGCCAAAACTTGGACATGCTCATCCATAAGTTGTTCTGTCCGCATCTGATTCGGTTTTGGTGATGGTGATTTTTGGATTTTTACGTGGGGAAAAAAAAGTATAGCTCAGATTACTCTTAAACTCAAGATATGCCTCCTGCCTCCCTGGTGTTGGAATTAGAGCTGTGCCCCCATCACATCCAGGCATCTCTGTGTTCTAGAAAGAATTAACAAGTTTCCCAACCTTACCTAAGGCATCAAAAGTCACTCGTTCTAATTTAAAAAATTGAAACAAATGAGCGCTGACAGCTCTACCCACCCTGGAACGATTCATCAGATAATTAGATGGATTTTTTTCTTCATATTTAAATTGTTGATTCTAGAATCTTGGCAAACACAATCATCTTCAAGTGAAGCTGATAGGAGCCGAGGAAAACTTCCAGGGTGGCTGGAAAAGCCCGTGCTTGCTCCTACAGCTTCTATCAGAACAGTGCAGCTGCCCAAAAGACAACGCAGACCAGGGCCTTGACCACAGTGCCCACGAAGTATCTCTGTGGCTTTTAACGTTTGTCTTCAGATAAAGCACACACAGTCCCTGAGTCGCAAACTAAATGACATATCTTTTCATTTGTTCAGTAAGTGAGGCTTCAGTCATGGCCAGAACAAACAGCCCTACTTCCTGCAGAACTTATCTTCCGTACCTGTGGGCCCGGAGATGAAGCAGGGAGATCCCTGAGAAGTAAATAATACAACACCTTGTTATATTGCTTTGCAGTTTCTCTATAGAAGCTCAGCAGAGCCAGGACTCCAGACTTTCCTCCCCAAACCCTGGCCTCTGCTCCTACTGTAGCCTCATGGTCAGTGCTGAGAAGGGGAGGAGGGCCCAAGGCTAGGTTACCTCTAGCTCAGCAAGTCTTCCCTGTAAAAGGTCAGATAATATCTGCAGGCCACAGCACGTTGCAATGTTTAGTGCTGCAGCGAGGCACCAAAGACCCTGCTAATGATGTGTAATGAATGAAACTGTTTTTCAGTAAGATTTTATTTATAGAAACAAGTAGCAGACCAGATTTACCCATAAACCATGGTTTACTGCCCATGTTAAAATGAATGCATTTTCGTCTTGAAATGATGTTCCACAGAATGGGTGGATTCTCTGCCATGTTGTCTGGCTCTACTTTGAAACAGGGGTGGAAGGTGAGACCCTTATCACCTTTTGTCACATCATCTTAGGAAAGCAACCTTGTATTCATGTAGATGGATGTCTAGATACAGTGTGTCTGTAAAAGGAATTTCTGAAACACATTGTGTCTGTAAGTCAGGCATGTTGTAAGTCTCAGAGTGTATCAGATGTGGGATTCCTATCTGCGTACTGTGAATATGTTTTATTGTCGTTGGTTAAGAAGCTAATTTGGCCTATAGTGGGGCAGAATATAGCCAGGCTGGAAAAGAGAGAGAGACAGACAGACAGAAAGACAAACAGACAGAAAGACAGACAGACAGTAGGCAGAGTCAAGGAGATGCCATGTAGCTGCTGAAGGATAAAGACGCCAGCACCTTATCTTGTAAGCCACAGCCTCGTGACAATACACAGATTAATAGAAATGGGTTAATTTAAGATATAAGAGCTGGGTAAGAATACGCCTAAACCACTGGTCAAGCAGTGTTGTAATTAATATAGGTTCTGTGTGGTTATTCAGGTCTGAGGAGCGGCCTGGAAACAAATGTACAGTCTCCGCTTACAGATGACCCCCAAATAGAAGGGGTTATCCATGGCTATTAGGAAAGGAGAAAAGATCCCATAGTGCATGGAGACTTGGCAACTCAGTGATCTGGTGTAGGGGCCTGAGTAAATACTCAAAAGTGAGTTTACCTGACATATGATTGTTAGAAACCACCCCAGCGTTAGCAATAGTGGAACCATAGTCAGAATGGCCTCTAGCAGGGCATTAGGGAAGTAACTAGGTTAGTGACGCACAGCTTGTTCATTTACCACCGATTCCATTCCTGCGAAAGTCCAGTGCTTCCGGTGAGGTGATCATTTTGATCTTTTTGACATACATAAGTCAAGCATAGAAATTGCACTCAGCTTTCTATCAGACCACAAATTTCTTTTTTATTGTTCTGTTGTTGTTGTTTTGGTTGGTTGCGTGGTTGTTTTCCCTATACAGGGTCTCTTGTAGCCCAGTTCTCCTCAAGCTCACTATGTAGCTGAGGGTGACCTTGAACCTCTGATTCTCTTGCCTTTGCCTTTGAGTGCTGGTATAGAAGCTAGACCACTATTTTGGAAGGCTAGATGGTCGGTGAGCCCACAGGACTCTCATGTCTCTGCTCCTCTCTCAGTTCTGGCCTTACAGGTGAAAATCCCCTAGGACTATGCTGTATAATTTGACAGGGCCTAGTCATGTGAGACCTTGGATTATTTCAAATATGTACAGTCTTAGGCTGGGCATGATAGCAAATGCCTGTTATCACGGTACATGGGAAACAGAAGAAGGAGAAAGGAGAATCAAGAGTTCAGGACCATCCTTTGCTACACAGAAGTTCAAAGCCAGCCTGAACTACATGAGACCATCTCTAAACAAAACTAAACTCTGTGTAGTCTGATTTGAAATAAGTGGTTAATATAAAATATACAGGCTTTCAAAGACACAGTAACATGAAAAAAATGTAAAATATTTCACTAACCACTTCATGGTCAATGTATACTGAAGTAATATCCTGAATATATTGGATAAATATATTACATAGTCAGATTATAATTATCATAGATATTTTATGTTACATCTGCATATGAACATTAAACATAATTCAACTATTTCTCTTTTTAAAAATTTATGTATTATATACACAGTGTTCTGCCTGCATGTATGCCTGCATGCCAGAAGAGGGTACCAGATCTTATTAAATGAATGGTTCTAAGTCACCATGTGGTTGCTGGGAATTGAACTCACGACTTTGGAAGAGAAGCCAGTGCTCTTAACTGTTGAGCCATCTCTCCATCCCAATTTCAACTATTTTTTTATGTTGTTAATGAATTTTCTAGAAAATCTAAAACAATGTATGTATGTCTGTGTATATATTTCTACTGTACATGGCAGATCTAGAACATTCCTCTGAATTAATAAAATTAATATGCTGTGGGCCAGCAAGGTAGCTTCCACGGGTAAAGGCATTTACTACTAAGTCTGATGGCCTAAGTTCAGTCCCTGAAAAAGGCGTGCTTCACCACTGTCACCCCTCTTCCAAGACAGTGCAGGACCCATCCAAGAGAGGCCCCACTGGGGAAACATGTCACGTGTGAGCACCCATCTCCCCCAGCCACACTAAATGCTATCCAAGAAGGCCCCTTCTTCCTGCCTACAGCTGCATTACTGAGATCAGCAGGGCAGAAAGGGTGAGAACAGGGAGCAGAAGCTGGGGACCTTACTAACTGTCCTGTGGACTGCATGCTGGTGCCCACCCGCCAGCCCCACTGGCTCACATGTATCCCAGATACATGCAGAAAAACATGCTGTGTGTGTCTGTAGTTTTTTATGTTTGTGACTGTTCAGAACCACACTAGAGTCTAAACCAAAAGATGTCCAAATTCGTTCGAAGGTTGTGAGGTTCTTGTGTGGGGGAGGGTGGCGAAGGAGCCTCCTGAGGCTGGTCAGGAAGGCATAGAAGGGACAAGGTCACCCTGGAGATGCTGCCAAGTCTCTGTTTTCCTTTAACCTGGGAAACAATTTAAGATTCTTTCTTACTAATGAGCAAATTAATAGAATCCAATCACTACCAGAGTCAAGGTACTCACATCAATGAAGATGAGAGGCTGTGGATAGGTCACACGGGAGAAAGCAGATGTTTTTCTCTTTTATTTACTATTGCCAAAATTGGATTTTCTGAAAGCCCCCATTGTCTTTGAAGACTTTATCTAATTTGCAGTGTTCTTTTCCAGATGGGGGAAGAAGACAGTCCATTGGAAACCCTCAGCTAAATTGTAACTATTTTTGATTTGATCAGTTACTATAGAAACCCGAGTTCTTTCAGATGCCCTCTAGCCACAAAACAGAAATCTGACGTCCCCCCAGTACAGATTCTACTTCTTTGGTCCCTATATAACTACTTAATTGCTTTCTGATCTGGGTGATATTAAGGGGATAAAAAAATGAATCTATTAAAAGGGCATCAGTTGAGAGATATTTTAATGTTTCTACTTCAGTTGGTTCTAGAAGCAAAATCTTAATAGGATATGAGGTGAAAACCGTTTTCTACATTCGTTAGGTCGTTTGTCAATAGCCCTCAGCACTGAGCACACCCAGAGAGTCTCTGATGGTCACAGCCCAGGCTTGTGATCAGTGCGGGAGAGAGGACAAAGGCTGCCCTGGTGTCCTCCCACTGGCCATGTGTTCTCAGTCTAACTTAATTTAGAGACACAATACATAATTTTGTTGGGAAACAAAAAGAAATAAAGAAGAAAAGATTGCCCATTCCAGCTTTTTGTGCAGTCCTCACAAATCCCTAACATAGCGTGAAAAGCCTTATGTAATAGGCATGACTTTGTGGGTGGATGTTGCGGGGTGAGGAAGCGGGCAAGCCTAATGCTAGAAGCAGCTCTCCCTGTGTACCCAGGCTCTGGTACCCATAGGAGGTCAGGGTGTGAGTGAGGACGATGCGCCCTGCTATTTATAGGAACTGGAAAAGGGGAATGGAGGGATTATGTCCCTTGGCACAAATGTAAACGTGGAGAAAAAAAACACTGACGGTTCTTTATGGCCCTATTTTGGATACCTCAGCAGAATTAAGGCAACAAAAGCCCGGTGACAGAAAAGCTTATGTGGTTCTGGGAAGACAAGCAGACTAGTTGGTAGAGTGCTTACCAACATGGGGACCTGAGTTCAGATCCCTAGCACCCGCATAAAAAGCCTGGCATGGGGCGGGGTGTGAGTGGTGAAGCCTGGGACTTTCTGGCCAGTCAGTCAAATCAGTAACTCCAGGTTCCATGAGAGCCCCTGTCCCCCCAAATAAGGTGAAGAGCAACTGAGAGAGACATGTGACATAAGCCTTTGGTCTCCACATGTGCATACATTTGTCTGCACATATGAACACAGACACACACATACACCACACACACCAATATGCGATCCAAGCCAGATACCTGGAGTGTGAGCTACTGCCAGGATGAGGTAAAGATTTCGAGGCTAGCCCGGTAGACGTGGTGGTGGAGACTTGAGGGTTCACCCTGCCTTTCACCGAATCAATCTGCAGTTAATCAGAGTCCCAGGTACTCATTACATCCTCAGAAGTGCTGATTGAGGAGACAAACCCCATTGATTAACGAGTGAGCAGATTCATCAGCTAGAGCTGCAGTGAAGTGAGGGGAATCGATGGATCAAACAGGGACCCATACCAAATCTCCTGCCTTTGTATGACCCGTGAAATAAGAATAATTTGTTTTGAAATGTCTTTTTACCCTCAAATCAGAGAGCTATAATGTTGTGAGACATGAAAGTTAGGTGAAAATTAAATTTCCACGTCCCTAAATAGAGTTTTCTCAATGAGGGCCACATTCATTCCCATAAGCATTTTGCCTGAGGCTGCTTTGGTGCTGGAGCAAAGTGGAGTCACTACTGGGAGTGTGTGGTCCCAAAAGCCTGAAATCTGTGCCTGTGCCCTCTGGTCCTCTACTGAAGTTTCGGGATCCCAGGATTAGCAGAATTTGGAGTGGAAGACCTGGGAAGGGTATTTAAAGTCATCTGTGTTGATGGGGAAGGAACAGCCCAGAAGGGACACACTTGCAAAGTCGGTGGTATAAGGACTCTGTTCTCCTGTCTGAAATGGTTCTTATTTCCTGCCTCCTCCTCTGCTCTTGCCTGCAGCACCCACTTTTCTGAGCATGTGTGTGTGTGCACACATACACACACATGTACACATACATACATACACACGCACACCAAATCTATGTAAACTTTGGAGTAATTCTCAAGCTTCTTACAAACTTCTTTGCTAGACACACCTATCTCCGGGGGTGGTTGGAGGCCTTCAGCAGAAAGCCTTCAGAAAGTCATTTCGGAGTCAGAGAGCATCCCACCCCTTACATGCCCAGAGCCCAGTAGCAGTTGGGTAAAACCCACATGGGTCATGAATCTGATGTCAGAGATAGACCAGCTTCTTTCCCATGCTGTTTGTGATTCCAGAAGTCAGGGACTCTGGCAGTTTGTAGCTGGTCACATGCATCTGCCCTGTCTATGTCAGGCACCTCCCCTGGAGGTTGAGTGTGGCGCAGTGGAACATGGGAGATCTTCACTACCTCAGTTCCCTCTCTAAACAAGACCCCAGAGTCTCAGACAGTGCAGAACGCTCTTCTCCTCCCATGTCCCCTAGATGAGCAGGGCTATTGTTCAGGCTACCGATCCTCTTTGCCCGGTTGCTAGTGACTTCAACTCCCGGGTCTAATCAAGACTCACAACTGGAAACCGTTGCCACTCATAGGTGGAGACTGCATGTTTGTTTCCTGGCAGCCGAAACCCGAATAATCACACAAAACCCATATTAATTATAACACTGCTTGGCCTACTACCTCAGGCTTCTTATTAACTAACTCTTACATCTTAAATTAACCCATTTCTTTTCATCTATGTATCACCACGAGGCTGTGGCCTACTGGTAAGGTTCCGACGTCTTTCTCTTTCTGCATGGTGTCTCCCTGACTCCGCCTTCTTTGCCCTGCATTCAGTTTTGTTTTCCCCTAGATCTATCTGCCCTGCCATAGGTTAAAACAGCTTCTTTGTTAGCCAATGGTAATAAAACATATTCCCAGCATACAGAGGGGAAGCCCACAGCAACCACTCTGGTGATATGGCATGGTAGGACCAGAGAGGTCTTGGGAATCTCAATAGGGAATGTGGAGTTACTGACTTGGTGGTTAAGTGTGTCTGTGGTTCTTTCCGAAGGCCTGAGTTCAGTCCCAGCAGCCATGCCAGGTGATTCACACATGCGTGCTCACACAGAGCTACACACGTCTACTTAATTAAGAATAGCAGAAGTAGTTCATTAAGTCAGGTGTGATGGTACACACCTTTAATGCCAGAAGTCGGGAGGAAGAAATAGACAGCTCTCTGTGAATTAACGTCAGCCTGTTCTATATATGATGAGTTACAGTCTGGCCAGGGGAACATTGTGAGACTTTATCTCAAAAAAAAAAAAAAAAAAAAAAGCAAAATGAGAGTTCTCAAATGAGGTTCAGGAACTTGTGTCAGGGTGCTCATGAGTATTTGGGGGCTCTTGCTTATTCCCATAGCTAGGGTCTCATCCTTTGCGACCATTACTGTGATATATAGGTGACGGTGACATTTTCCCAACCTGCTTAGGTTGAAAGAGTGTCTGGGCCAGGAACCTGGTGCATTTAGTGGCTCCCATGTCTTTTGCCCTTAACACAGAGGCAGCAACTCTCAGCAATTCCTAGCACTCACCTCCTGGCTCCTGCCTGGATGCCCAGATTCCTGGCTCCTGCCTGGATGTCCGTCCGTTGGTCCAGAATGTGTTCCCTAAAATCTCTTGGAGGTGTGGCAGGGAGGGATTCTGGACTCCGTCACTTTATATGTTTTTCCTTTGATCGTTTTCAAAAGGAGACTTTGGGTTATTTTAGCATAGGCGGATATTGCCAAGTATCAGGTAAACCCAGCATTTGTGCCGTGGTGTCTCCCCTGGGGTCTTCCTGGGCTGACCTATCACAGATGGAAGCTAGAGGGGGAAATTGCTAAAGCCTGTCAGTGCATCCAGGCTCATTCCTGAGACACTGAGGCAAAGGTGGCCAGTGACCCTATCAAAATGCTTCAAACAATCTCTAGCCAGAAAGCAAAGCTTTGGTCGTTAGAATAAAATACCCTATTTGGGGAACAGGTACGGGTTTGTGAGTATTGACCTAAAGACTCATAATTACATGCTGTAAGAGAAGAAAATGCGTTTCTACTTGGCAAGTATTTGTCCAGCTTCCCGTTTTAATAGACAAAAGCCTTACCACGCTAATGTCTCACCCACTTGCCCCCCAGGTCTCAACCTGTAGGTTGCGGCTGCTTTGGGATCGAATGACCCTTCCACAAGGGTCATCTAAGACCATCAGAAAACACAGATATTTACATTGTGATTCATAACAGTAGCAAAATTAGTCATGAAGTAACAATGAAAACAGTTTTATGGTTGGGGGTCACCATGACATGAGGGACGGAATGAAAGGGTTGCAGCGTTAGGAGGGTTGAGTACCACATTTCCCCTCATTGCTCCTATTCAGGCTCAGGTATGCTATGACCCATTTGGGCGGTAGGATTTGGGTTGTGAAAACCAGGCTCTCTGGCATCCTCTCTCTGAAACTACCTCGCCCCGGATGGACCTCTATGTCTGCTCTTGTCCCTCCTCATGTGCATTTCTCTGTTAAGAAGGTGCTGGTTCATTTTCACTGATGTTAGTACTTGGGACAGTGGAGCTTTCTCGTCACCAGGGTTTTCTAGACAGCAGAGGAGAGCTGGAGGACACAGAACCTGGTGATGTGGCCTTCAGTTAACCGGAACAGGTTAACCCATGTCTCCCAACTTGTTTTACTGGGGAAATCTCGGGCCCCTTGAGTCACTGAGGAGCTTCTGAATCATCAAGAGATCAGATTTTATTAGGAGCATGTGCGTTTTCTGGAGATGTCCCCTGGTTGGTGGAGTGCAGGGGGCACCTGGGTTTGATCCACAGCATGATAGAACGATAGAACGTAAACTAGTAAACTAGGCGTGGAGGCACACACCTGTAGTCCTAGCACTATAGGTAGAGACACAAATGTCAGGCATTCAAAGCCACTGGGGTGCCTAGAAAGTTCAAGGCCAAGCTGAGTTACAGGAACCTTTTGAGGGTGGAGAGTCACACGTGAGGGGGAGGGGCTAACTTGAACTGGGAAAAAAGAAAAGACAAATGTGGCGTTGGTTTTATTCTAACTGTTGAAGAGTCATCTGTGCGTAAAATTATTGGGAACCTAGCTGTGCGAGCTCAGACATGTGTACTAACGAGAATGCCCCCACCACCCCATCACATGGGTGGGTGCCTAGCAAGATACATCCACTGATGCAGTGGAACTGTTAGTGCCCAGAAATGCCGAGGAGGGCGAGGGAATGGGCCTGGCCACGTGCGGCTTGGTTCCAGGCTTTTCGCTGTTCTCAGAATGAGGTAGTTCTGTACCTTCTAGGGATCCACCATCCTGCCTACCCCAATCCCACACTCCTGTGTCACCAGGTGACTGCCACATTCTGTGCTCTGTGCCTTCTAAACCTACATCAGCAGGCTCCGGCGTTTGCCTCATGGTGCTGTGTCCAGAGAGTGAGGGCGGTGAGCCTTCGGAGCACTGCTTTCAAGAGTTCTGTTTCCTCCACCCTCCTCTGTGTCTTTTAAATCCTGTTCCATGAGGCTGAGAAAGCTTGGGAAGGCGGCGCCCCTTGAACACTCTGAGCTACCGGACAGGTCCTTCCCTCGGAGTAACCCCTTCCATGTTCTCAAGGGTAGGTGGGTGCCGCTGGCCACTCCAGGGTGTGAAGGCAGTTTCTGTTTACAGACACTTCCAGGTGGATGGAATAAGCTGACGCTGGGGTCCCCGAACCCCAAGTGCTGTCTAAACCCGTGTGATGTGACATGCCCAAGCCATGTGTCTTTGTCCTTGTTTCTGTTGGAAACCGTCCTTCTGGGAAAAAGTAATATGACATCCTAAGACTGTATCTCCTAGAAAAGTCAGGCCCCAGTGGAGAACACAGACATAGCTGGAAAGGGAAATAGAAAGATGAAGCTACAGGGGTGGCTCAGCAGTCACCATCCTGTACAGCTCTTGCAGAAGACATGGGTTCGGTTCCCAGCTCACTAACCACCTGTATGTAACTCTGATTCCATGGGATCCAGCGCCCACTTTTGGCCTCCACCGGCACCTGCATGACCTCCTGCACATACATACATACATATGTACATACATACAAACATACATGTACACACATACTCATATTTTTAAAATGGAGGGGGAAAGAGCTGGGGCAAAGCCATCACCTCTCTAGATCTTCCTCCCACAGGTAAACTGATCGCTTTTCCCAACTCTGCCCCCTCTTCGCTACTGGTTGGCCACTGACTCTCACCCACCTTGGTATTCCAGGAATCAGCATGGTACAGTGCAGGAAGGGCCACGTTCCTGGTACATAGCCCAGCCTTGCCATTGCCTGGCTGTGTGGCCTTGGCACTCTATCACTTGGCTGGCCTGTCTCCCCTCCGTCTCTCCAAGTCAAATATAAAAGAGATAAAACATCTTAAGCTTGCAAGGCTGCCTGGATGGTTAAATGAGTAAATATGAAAGTTTAGAACAAAATCTCCATGTTGTTCCTGGGTTCTGCCCACATCCCTACTCCAGGAGGTGGGAATCAAGAGGCTGTCTGAGATGCTATTTTTCTCGGTAGCCATCTTCAAGGAAACTCAAAAGCTCTGTTCTTCCGATTGGATCTGAAGCTCCCATCTGTACTCTGGGTACCATGTTGGTGACTTTTCTTACTGCTATGACAAATGACAAATGCCTGGCAAGAAGCGAATTAAGAGAGGAAAGGTTTATTGAGGGATTAGAGTCCATCATAGGGTAGGCATGGCGGCAACAGAATGAGGAAGCTGGCCATGTTGCCTCTGCACATGGAAACAGAGGCTGGACAGGATGCAGGGCTGGGCCCATCCCCACTGACCCATGTCCTCCATTAGCCTCTCCCTTAACGTTCCAAAACATTCCCAAACAGGGCCACCAGTGGGGGCCAAGTATTCAAACACATGAACCTGTAGGGGACATTTCACATCCAAACCACAGCAAATACAAGCAACAACTGGACCGTGGTTCACTCCACTTCTCCCACCTGAGACAGAGAAGTCCAGTGACTCCAGTCACATGGTCGCACCACAGCGCCTCCTCCTGGGAAGTTTTGTGTTTGCTCTTATTTTATGTATTTCTTGTGCCCTTTTATAATGAGCCCTAGGGGGAAAACAGCTTGATCTGCCTGAAATAGGAAATGACACCCTTGCTGGGGTAATGCACCCCAACCTTGAAGCAAAACTGGAGGATGGTCACTTCCCCACACCTCAGAGCAGCTTTGCTCTCTCTTGACCCTAACTAATCTTCACCCTGTGGGCATTTATGAAAATCTGTCAGCCGCCAGCCCGTGACTGGCCCCAGAGGCTGTGTTGTCTCTTAGCTGAGAGGCTACACAGAAATAAGCAGGACCTTTGGACTCAGCAAAAGCCACCAGTGATTGGCCACATGAGGGAGTGCCACCACTGTCTCATTTTTTTTAAAAATCAGGGTTATTCTTTCTGCACCCCACACAGCTCCAGTCCCCAGTAGCCTGTGAGTACCCATGTAGGTCATGGTAATGTTCCGATACATCTCCATTGGCCACTTTCAAGGCCTGTGGGTTACACCTGAAGAATCCCAGGACATCTAGTATGTAGCAAACCTTCTGCCTGCCCACCTTCCTCTCCCGTTTGAGGCTCTCTACCCTTGAAGCCACTTAGGCTTCAGCTAGCTCCTCTCTGCTGCAGCCTGCAGCAAGTCGACACCTCAGACAGTGATCCACATAAAAAAAAAAAGTGACCCCCAGCAGTCTCTTACACCAGACTGGTGCGCCCCCATATAACAGATACAGAACAAGGTATGGATTTACACCCTGGTCTTGCATTGAAACTTCTCCAGAATCCCCCCATTCCTCTGAAGACCAACTCTGGCAGGAGAACCACTTGGCCCTTTTTGAGTCTACCTATTCAAGGTGTAGCCCTGCAAGCAGCTTTGTCTACTAGTCACTACTATCCTGAATCCCTTCTGATACTTCCTGCCACCTGGAAGGGCTATGGCTGGATGCTATCAGGGCAGCTTCTAGTGCTGAGCCAGTAGAAATGGAAGATCCCATTCCTCTGCGACGAGGAAGCATTGCAGTCCATTTGACAAAAAGCAAAGCTGAGGCCCATGGCAATGAAGGATATCCTAAGTGTCATTCCAGTCTATGACCACTCCTGAATGTCCCCAGCCTCCATGTGAGCTGATGGCCGTGAAGCCCAGAGAAGAAAACAGAAAGTCCAGCTGTAACCGGTCCTGGAAGCAGGTGCCTCATGGAGCTATGATTGCCTGGGTCTTAAAAAAAAATATGGTTTTAAAATGTTCGACGAACAAAGGCTTAAACAGAATATTTTAAGTTCTGTGCTAAATTTAATAGCAGACGGCTCTCCTTTCAAAAATGCTTGCTCCTGTCCCTTCAAGACACTTTAGGAAAAGTTTAGGTTTGAGTAGCTGAACAAGTGGATCCAGCACCACAGAGACAGACTCATAAAAGCAGAAACAAAGACCTCTGTGTGAAAGCACAGGTTCGGGCCCCTTTGGGGTGGGGTGTGGTATGGTGCTCTGTTCGTCTTTCTCGTGGCTGTCCATCCAACCATGAAGGAAAAGAAAGCCAGCCTCAGGGTCAGCCCCGGCTTGGGCAGCTTTGAGTATTTCCCTGAAAGAGGCGGCTTCTTGTGCACGTTCCAATTCAAGCTGAACCCAGTAGAGACTCTTTCATTTGACTTCCGCCCTCGGGCGACACCCATCATCTCCCGTCATCCCACAGATTGCTGTCTGCTTCTCTCTTTAAAGCGGATGCTGAGGCTCTCGGCCCACTTCAGGGTCCCTGGCCTCTCCACTGCCTCCCTCTCTGTTCCAGTCCATTCTCAGTTCTGTGGCTGGCAGAGTCTGGGCGCAGCAGAAGTTTTAGAACATTCAGAAGACCCAAAGTGATGTATAATTGTTGGGGGTTGCAGTTTTTTGTAAGTTAAGGTGCCTCTTGCTGTTTTACAAGTAGTGTCCTGGGCACGCACTGGGCTCTCACCTTAGTGCCGCAAGTCCCCTCTGCGCAGGTCCCTCTGGGAAGTTGGACCAGGTGCAGTCTTTGCGCCACTTTGCAGTATTCGCCGGGCCTCCACTGCCACAGCTTACCCGCCATGAACCTTGGGCAAATTTCTGCAACTGCTCCAGGAGCTAAATACCACAAGAGGGCAGTAAAGACTCACAAAAGAAAGACTCCCTGCATCTTAATGAATACAGACCGTCGCGGGAGCGAACAACGAGGGTCCTCCACTTGCTTAGAAGCAGGAATGGCAGTGAAAGTAACGGGCATTTCATGCTCCCAGCTGCTCCTGATTTTAGGCAACAGTCACGGTGCTAAAAAGCAAAGCGGTCAAGCGCCTCGTAGGTCTTGTTGGCTCCTTCCGTCGTCTATGGCTTGCCCGGAGAAGTCCCCGTGCCGCTGACAGTCTGGAAAACCATTTACTTGACTGTATGTGTGAAACCTGAGACTCCCGATCCTCCATAGCCTGAGTGGTGGCAAACCCTGGCAGGAAAAGAAATGGGTTAGGGTGAGAAATGTCACAGCCATTCCCTCCCCCCTTACTAGGGGTTCCCTAAAGTGGGCATCGGAGGAATGCTGCTGCCAGGCCCAATGGGAGAAGAACTGCATTTTCATGGGTGGGAACACCCAGAAAAGGTTAAAATTGGGAGGATCTTCAAACAGGATCCTCCCATAGCAATGGGGGGGGGGGGAGCGAAGGGCAATGCCCTTGTTGGGACCACTTACCAGGTGAGGCACTTTGAGCTGCTTCTATGTCAGGCAGCTTCCCCTGAGGAGATAGAGGCAGAGGCAGTTAGGTTCACAGTTGCTGGTGGGGGGAGGGGTGCACGATTCTGCACCCTCTCTGAAGAGCTACTGGCAGTTAATAGTAACTGGTGGGTGGGGGTGGGGGGGTAATGACCGTTAAGGTGCCCAAGCTCCTGTAACTCTAATCAAACTCAGTTGGGTCACCCAAAAAAGGAAAGGGCAAAGAGAGAGGGAGATAGACTTACAGTGGAAAGGAAACCTAGCCAGGAAGAGGAGGGAATCAGTGGGAATGGGAAGGAAATAAGAGATGGTGATGGGGCGGGGGGGAGGGGGGAGACCAAAATACTCCTCATACATGTGTGAAAAAGAGACTAGCCAACTTAACAAGCATGTCATCCGTCACTGGATGAATCAAAGAACATAATGGGAAAACAGATAACCGTAAAGAAAATAGCATGCATAATGGCTACTAGAAATCCATAAGGCTTGGCAGAAAAATAACCAAGCATTGTTGTCCACACCAGGCAAAGCTATAATCGATCCTGGGCCCCACTTCCCCCCACCCACCCATCCACCCACCCTCGGTGTATGTATGACTCAGTTGCCACAACGTCGAGGCCTGTGGACTTCCTGACTTTAACAGTGGCAGCCACCTGAGTGGATGTGCCCATAAAACCAGTTCTCATGAAGGAAAATTACAGAAATGGCTTGCCGTGTGTCCCCTGCCCTTGGGCTTTGCTGCCCACGTACCTACTATGTGGGCAACGCAGCCTTATTTGCCTGTGCCACTTAGAGCATCAAACATCACAGGAGAGACTGGTGATTTAATTCAGATGCGTCAGGAACGTTTTACTGTTGCTACCCTGATAAGTTAGCAAGGAGTCATAGGCATTTTATCTAAGCCACTAAGGCTTGAGGCCCCAAGTTCGAGCCCCAACACTGAAAAATCAAATCTATCAGAATGGGAAAGATGATTAGCAGGTGAGGATAAACGACTTGAGAATCTGCAGGACGTGGGACGAGAGTAAGAACTGCACCCCAGAGCCCCGCCCCAGCCACTGCCCGCCTTTCTAAACCATGGCCACACATTCATTCATCTGAACGTCATGCCACGGCGTCAGAGGTGGGAAATGACGTCAGAGAGTATTTGGGCTGAGCAGTCAGAATTATGTACTGACCTTTGCTATGGCAGGGAGAGTGCTAATTCAAAGCATGATTTGGGGCTTCAGAACCAAGGGAAGAAATGTCCCTCAGATATATCTCTGTAACCTCACCTGTAACCTGAGGCGCCTGTGTCCCTTGGCCCCAAACTCTTTTAGAGGTTGAACTGCTCTGTCATCCTCCTGAGGTTGGTGACACCCATTCTGGGGCCACCTGGAGCACAGGAGCCAGCAGGTCCAGGGTCCTGTGTTTGGGAGAAAGTGGTGTCCTTCCCCCCTCTCCATAGCATGAGCAGCCAAACCTGTGAAGGGCTGGAGGCAGTGGAGTTGGGCCTGGGGACCATCTCCAAGGTTCGTACATCTTCATCTGCATGCAGACATCCTCATCATAGGCAGGTTAGGCCTCCTCTGGGACCCTGCCCGGGCTGACTGACTGTGATCCTGGAGAGGGCGGCTAGTACACACCGGAGATTTGCTTGCTGTTCATCTGTGACTCCCAGCTTGGGAAGAAAACTACTCAGCAGGCGTTGACAGTCATCCAGGCCCCAAAGTCAAGGGCGTACGCGCGCGCGAGCATACAGTCAAGTGGGAGTGGGGTAACGAGGGAGGTGGCCTGCCCCGGGGACGGCTGTTCACTTCCTGTACAGATGAACTTTCCTTCTGTTGGTGTTGTCTGTAAGCCACACAGGCCAGGAGCCCTGCAAACGTGACCCATGGCTCACAGCCCTCAAGCCTAGGAGGTTCAGGATCAGGGCAGACACCTATTTGGCATCTGGATCATAGATGGATGCCTTTTCCTGTTTCCCTAGAAGGCATGACATGTGACCCCCACCCCCCCATTGTGACCGTGGACCCTTGGTGACTTAATCATCCCCCCGCTTCTTCCTCACACTGTCATGTTAGGAGTTAGAATTTGCACATGTAAATTTGGGGCGGATGGGTGAAACATTCAGGCCATGCCACCGTCCGAGACCGTTCCTTTCAGTATGTCAAAGGGGGAGCCCACAGGCCTCGTGAGCATGCGTGAGGCTGAGATAGCCTCACACAAGCGCTATGACCCTTTAATACAGCTCCTCATGTTGTGGTGACCCCCAACCATAAAATTATCTTCATTGCTCCTTCATAACTGTAATCTCGCTAGTGTTATGGATCATAATGTAAACATCTAATATGCAGAATATCTGATCTCCGACCCCTGTGAAGGGGTTCTGCATCCCCAGGGGTGCTGCTCTAGTGCATGACCTTTGAGATGATGACATCATTTCTACACCTGCGTGAAGATGGTCCCAAAGCCAGATCTGAGAGAACACTGCTAAAAGTCCCAACCAATACCATAGACCAATGTCCTAAAAGAAATCAAAGCCTGTCTTTTGGCATTAGTGTCTCCCCCTCTCCCACAAGATTTTCCTGTCTGTCCTTGTACAGTTGGCAGTAGGTGCCAGCCGCCTTGCCCCATTCAAACCCCTTGACTTGATGGCTCTACATCTATTACAGAATCTAAACAAGACAGGGATTCAGACTGAAAATGCTGCATCTGCCTGCTCTAGAAACAGTGACACCAGGCACAGCCGAGGTGTCCGACAGCAGAGTGAGAACCCGCTAGCACCTGGCTAGGAAATGTGGGTTACAGTGGAATTCTGTGTTGCTAAACATGGAGTGAAAACGAGAGATTGCAGGACGTCTGTAGAATATTACCAGTGATTGTCTCTAGCTGAGAAAATTGTAGGTACTTTATTTCTCCTTTAAAAAAAATAGTATGCACCTTAATTTTTTTAAAAAATGAACATATATCACTTTATTTCAAGAAGGAATAACTCTGCCTTTTAGAAAATGTTATGTGAACAGAGAAGTTGAGGTACACCAAGCCCCAAACGTGTCCTAAGTTCTGGAGATAGACCAGAGAGAGCTCGGCAGAGGAGCTCAAGCGCTTTCCATTGCAGAGAGGGGGTGACCAGAGCACAGAGCCTAAAGAGACCAGGAAGACCAAGAAGGAACCCAAAGCACAGGGATCAAGGTTCCGGGGACAGCTGACAGGGTGAGTGGGGACTGGGGGCTTACGTCATAGACTAGAAGAAAAGTGGGTGTGCCAATGTGGGTCACAGGAGGGAGAAAGCACAAAGGTCCTGGTGGGGCAGCACGCTTGGCCTGTTCCAATAAATGACAAATGAGCTAGCCAGAGAACAACAGGCTTCTCACGTACTTCGCTGTGCTGCCCACGACCCTGTAATGCCCACTAAGTAGCATCCTTTTAACCTGTTGCCTAGCAACTGAGTAGCAGGCCTAGCTGTCAGGACTCATTGCTGTTTGGAAACACGGGCACTAACCTTGCTGACAGGTCCCCCAAGCAATCCCTCCCCAAGTCCTCGCAATTAGCTTCTGAAGCACTCAGTTGCTCTGAGCCATTACTGAGCGTGCATGGGTAAGTACATTATCTTGAAGGCAAGGTTCTGTGCCTTGGTTCTGTACGGCACAACTGCTTCTGCTAATCCTTTCCTGCTTTGTGGAGCGGTGCTGAAATGCCTTGCCAGGGTTCAGATAATGAGCCCAGGGCGTTTTTCATCATGAGAGGAAAAAGAAAAACATGTAAGAGAAATCCATGCCAGTTCGTGTGCTTCCGTGGTTGGGCACCATTGGCCTGTGCGCCCCTGGAATGTCAGAAGTAGTAAGACCCTTCCACAGCTCTTGAGTTCAGTGGTCATCACTATGCTACACTGCAAAATAATCTTGATAAGTACATCCATCAGAGCCATACTTGTACCAGGGCAAGGAAATCCTTCTACTGAAGACACAGTCACAAAGCAAGTGTGAATCAGATCACTTAAAGCAGGGCTGAGGGGAGTTAGACACTGACCTGCAGCTCAGAGGTCACCTAAGTAACCACTGGGAAACTTAGGCTCATACTGCAATGTGGGGTTTTAGGGCTTGGATAAACCAGAGCTTCTTGTCAGAATTTCCAGGCAGAGAGGCATGCCATGAGAGCCAACAAGGGATGACAGCAGCACACTCACCCCAACACTGTTTTGGGGGGGGGGGCATCTGTTTGCTTGTTTAACAAAGCTAGTGCACTCTCACTGCACACAATTCAAGCAAGGCAAGGTGTTGTTGGCACTATCTTAGACCTCCACCGTCGCTGCCACCAAAAGTCAAATTATCCTAGCTCTGCTGCAGAAAAATGGTTTAACCTGATAGAAATGTGTGTCTCCCACCAATCTGCCCTTCATGTGCCTAGCATAAGTTATTATTGTTGTGATATCATTTTATGGATTTCAAAGTCAGAGCCTCATATAATCCTGGCTGCCTTGCACTCGGGTCCAGCTGCCTCTGCCTCCTGTGTGTGCTGGAACTGACTTGAGCATTGCACCACCGCACCCCACGATGCAAGTCATTTGGCATGAAACTCCATCTTTTAATTCGAAAACCCTGCATTAATGAAATGAGCATAAGGAGTCCCTCACATTGTCCAGACAAGTCTTGGACTCAGGAGGGGCCACTTATATACCCATGACGCGCTTCCAGCAGATGCCGACGTGCAAGGATCTGGGCTTGCGTGTTCAGATTCGTGTTGTATGGTCTGCTTGCCCTCCGCTCACTCTGTAGCCCTCCAGGGGCTACACGATGCATCTGTAGTTCCAAATGAGGTTCATTATTAGTTGGTTATTAGCTCATTTCCTCATGAGGGGTGGACACTGGCTAGTCTCAGAGACTGGAAATCCAAGTGGCATCACGAAGCCAGGGTAGACAAATGCTGAGGTGCCATCTTTTGGAGACCCCAAATTCCCCAGGTGCAAGTTATTTTAATCAAAGCCAACAACACATGCTACACCTTTATCCAACTAAGGACAAAAGACGAGAGCACGGAAAGTTCTAGCATTTAGAATGACCTTGCTCTACTTTACAACATCACACATCAAGGTTTTCATTTTTCCTTTTTTGAATAATTTCTATGCTGTTTTGTTTTACTTTACAGGGTTTCTCTTTGTAGCTCTGGTTGTTCTGGAACTCACTCTGTAGACCAGGCTGGCCTCGAACTCAGAGATCCTCCTGCCTCTGTCTCCTGGGTGCTGGGATTCAAGCCACCATGCCCAACTGCATGCTTTTCTATAAACCTTTGCCTTAGCCCAGTGGTTCTCAACCTTCCTAATGCCGTGACCTTTAATACAGTTCCTCATGTGTGGTGGCTTCTACCATGACATTATTTTCATTGCTATTTCAGAACTGTAATCTTACTGCTGTTACAAATTATAACGTAAATGTCTGATATGCAGGATTTCTGATATGCAACCCAATGAGAAGGTCGTTCAATCCCCACTAGTTGAGAATCGCTACCTTAACCTATTTTAGCCCAACCCTACAAGGGACTTGAAATCTAGATGCTGCTGAAGTCTCCAGTTGGTCTCCTGCCATCCCCTCCCCTGAGAAACTGTGAGGCCCAGGGGACATACACAGCCTGTGCAGACAAGACAAGAAGGATGTGCGAGGACCACAGGGAGTCGTAGTCCATTTCCTGTTGCTGCAACAAAACACCCAAAGCTGGCCAGTATGTAAATTAAAGGTGGTTATCTAGCTATAGATCTGAAGGGTCAGAAGCGTGACCCAGTATCTGCCTGCCCTGTGTTGAGGGCCGACATCGGGCAGAAAATGGAAGGGGCCTTCTGAGCACTCATCCTCGTGTCTCTGCCTGCTGTCTGAATCCTGTTTGCTCTCACCCCAGCAGGTCATCTGCCCATGTTGGTCCCTGTTTACATTGCTGTAGTCAAGAATGTCAGCAGGTGGCAATGGGCTCCAGCTGTACCCCTACACACACAGAGATATTGATTCCATTTTCACTCTTGGTGAAGTCTGCGCCACACTCACGACAGCCAGAGTAATGTCAACAATATGCAAGTCAGGAAAGGCAGGTCTCTGGGTCCTGCTGTGAAGCCAGTTGCCAAGCAACCCCTTCAAAACCAAGAGAAAGAGATTGTAGGCTCAAAAGCAGAGCTTGTTATGGGATGGCTGTGCCTTTTAGAATGTGACCTCGGGAAGAAGAGAAAGCCAGCTGTTCACAGCATCTGGTCTCTGGCCAGCGACCATCTGGGACTGCCCCCAAACTCCCCCAACACACACACACACACACACACACACACACACACACACACACACACACACAAGCTTACATAGCTGCTGAGTATCCCTGGCTATCTTCTTGAACTCCAAAGGATTCCAAACCCCTCTGCCTGTGAGTGGAGCTTGCCCAAAGGCAGGCCCAGACCAGCACAGTTGAAATACTATGGGTTTTCCTGTTGCCTTAGAAGACTCAGTATGAGAGATGGCTGGGTGTCCTGTACAGCAAGGCCTGCAGAGGGCAGAATGGAGATGGTTCCAGAATGCTCTGTAGGAAAACTAGGACAGTGGGCAGTGCCACTCTGGATGACAACGCATGCATAAATATACCTGGGTCACTTATATTTTGGGGCTAGTTTGGGCAGGGGTGAAATCTAACTCCATCCATGTACTGGGCCCCCACCAGCCAGCTCTCCATCTTGAGTACACTTAGTGATGCCACTTGGTCTTGACCTGGACCCCATACACTGGCCTCTGTGAGTTTAGCACCTACATCCCAAACTACTGAGTGAGTTATCTCAGATGGAGCTGCACTTTGGGGGAGACTTTTCCTGAGCAGTATGAGCCTCCACTGGTCATGCCCGCATTCCCATCCTAATGCATAATGCAGTGTAGGGGGCTGCCTATATTGGGTTGGTCCATGGTCCTGTCTGTGAGGGATTGTCTTTTTTTTTTTTTTTTTTTTTTTGGCTTTTCAAGACAGGGTTTCTCTGTGGTTTTGGAGCCTGTTCTGGAACTAGCTCTTGTAGACCAGGCTGGTCTCGAACTCACAGAGATCCGCCTGCCTCTGCCTCCCAAGTGCTGGGATTAAAGGCGTGCGCCACCACCGCCCTATTGGGATTGTCTTCACTGATGTGGGAAACCTTTGATGATAAACACATTTTCCCCTAGAGCTAGGACCCAGCCCTGCCAAGGCATCTGTCCTTATTGAGACCTCCTGGAGGCCTCCTTACCTCCTCTGCTATCTACCCACTGGCCTACTGTGGTTGTTTGAATAAGAATGGCCCCCAATGACTCATATATTCAAATGTGTAGTCACCAGGGAGTGGCACTATTTGAGAAGGATTCGGAGGTGTGGCCTTTTGGAATAGGTACTTATGTGTCCTTACTGAAGGAAGTGTGTCACTGAGGGTGGGCTTTGAAATCTCAAATGTCTGCCTATGCAAGGTCCAGTCTGTCTCTGCCTCTCTGATCAGGCTGTAACCCTGGGCTGCTGCTCCAGTACCATGAGGGCCACCGTGTTTCAGCCATGCCCCTGCCACAGTGATAATGGACTAACCCTCTGAAACTAGAAGCAAACCCCCAATTTAAATGCTTTCTTGAGTAAGAGTTGACTTGGCCATGATGTCTCTTCACAGCAGTAGAACAATGATGGAGACACCTACCCATAGAAGTGTTGACCTGAGCGAGAGCCTTGCCCCGCTGCTGAGCTCAGACCCACACTTAGGTCTGTGGCCCTGAGGAAGAGGAGGCACTCCTAACATAAAGAACGCATCTAAAGCAGCGCTCCTCAACCTGCCTACTGTTGCACCCCTTTAACACAGTTCCTCAGGTGGTGGTGACCCCAGCCTTTATAAAAGTGTTTTTACTGCTGCTTCGTTGCTATAATTTTGCTACTGTTATGAATCATAATGTAAGTATCTGATATGTGATCCCTGTGAAAGGGTTACTCGACACCCAAAGGGCTTGAGACCCACAGGTTGAGAACCACTGATCTAAGGCGGTAACACTCACCCTTGAAATCTGAGCTGAGGCTGTGGAAGAGCCACCAGCCCTAGGACATTGGCTCCCACTCTCATTGTCAAGCAGACATTTCCAAGTGCTAAGTCTGGCAGCGGATGTGACGCTGGCCCCACCCTGACTGCTCTGCTTTCTCAGGGGCTTCCTCGCTGACCACTGACCATCAGTTGCCATGGCATCTCCTTTGCCTTTCTTTTCTCTCTGCCAAGCCCTCCTCCTTTTCCCGGTTGGCAGTGAGAATGGGACTCTCCGTGAGAGTCCGACACCAGTGGCTCCCTCCGGGTTTGTCGTGTGGCGTGGCTCCTGTGACACAAACTCCTTCTGGTAGCAGAGCATCCTGGGTATCCTCCAGGCTGATGGGAAGCCAGATGCCGGGAGCTATTTCTTTACATCAATCCAATCCTTAACCAAACAAGCCCTGCTCTGGCTCTTCTCTTGAAAGTAGCAATAAATCATCCTCGGAGCTCCTCTCTGGAGAACATTCCGCTGTCGTTTCTGCCTGGCTACAAATTTCCTTCGTATGGATTAATTTTGTTACAAAATCCACAACTAAGGAAAACATCCACTCACAGTCTCATTTGCTTGATTATGTTAACAACCCCCAAGAGGTCAGCTTTCCTTCCCAGAATCAGAATTCACCTGCCCTGGGCGGGTTGCGTGTATGGAGTTGTTAACTAGGTGACGAGTTTTCGCTTTGCAGATCTTCGCCAGGGGATGTGGACAGCCGCCGAGGATCAGCCATACCCTCCTATTCCTCTTCTCGGCCTGCCGCCCGCTCCTCATAGCTGACATCCAGCTTATTAGCCGTGTGCTTGCTGGTTTCTGGCACTCCTTCACGGGGGACGAAAGATGACCAATGACTTTTCGTGTTTGTGGTTGTTTCAGAAAGCCAAGCTCGGTCCTGCTGGTAACAAAGTCATCAGCCCGTCCGACGACAGGAAGCAGCCATCCAACAACCTTGACAGAGTGAAACTCACAGACTTCAATTTCCTCATGGTGCTGGGGAAGGGGAGTTTTGGGAAGGTAAGAAGGGAGGCATTTTGCGTAAGTCGTTGCCTCAGCGCTGCTCAGCATTGGAGCACATAGGCATGGTCTTGGGATAGTTCGGGCATCATTAAAAAAAGCTGTCGTGATGGATGGATGGCTCAGCAGTGAAGAGTACTTGCTTTCCTTCCAGAGAACCTGTGTTTGGTCTCCAGCACCCTTCAGGCAACTCATAACCGACCATCTGTAATTCTAGCTCTGGGAAATCCAGCAGCTCTGGCCTCCATGGCACCTGGGCTCACACGTACATACTCCACCACACACATGCACACATATGTGCATAGTTAGAAATAAAATAAATCTTTGTGAACAACTGTGCTGAGACTGGGGAGCTTGCTCAGTCAACAATGTACTTGCAAGCAGACGTGAGCCCATGTGAGGTGTGCTGGCGTGCATGTATAGGACCAGCATTGGAGACAAGCGGATCCCGAGGCCCAACTGGCCAGCTAACCTAGCCTACTTGACTTGGCCAGTTCAAGTGCAGCAAGAGACAGTACCTCACAACAACAACAACAACAAAAAAAAAAAAAAAAAAAAAAAAGGAAGAAAAGAAAGGGTGATTGATTGTGCCTGAAGTTATCCTCTGGCCTTTAAACCAGTATGAACTTACACATGTAGTCCCTCAATGAACTTACATGCAAGTGTGTACACACAACACACATACACAAGACCCACAAAGCTACAGAGAGTTAGTTTGTGGTGTCCCCATTTCCTAATGTTCAGACTAGAAGGCATGCTCCAAAATGCTCGCAGAATAATTAATTTTCACAGCTAGAAAATGCACGTGACGTTGCCCTAAGCCTGGGTGATCGTCATGGTTGAGACCTTACATTGGGGCCTTGGGGACTTCAGTCTGCACACCATTGTTTGGCCTCTGTGGCTGCAAACCTTGTGATGGATCTGTGAACTGATTTTTCTTTTTCTTTGTCTTCTTGGCCTCCAAGGTTGCAAAGCTTAAGTTTTACTCTTAGAGTGTTTCCCAAAAACATGAATATGGGTAATTCCAGACTAATCCCATTAGAGAATATTAAATATCCCCATTATTAGACAAAATAGCAACTTTATATATTAGTACCCTACACTGTCTACAAACCTGGATACTTTAAAAAGGAGTATGGATGACGAAGGAATTTTTACTTGTAGTATCTTACAGTGCTTGAAAAATCCAAACATAGAGTCTATGTTAGCCAGTTTTCTATAACTACATTGAATTACCTGAGGCTGTTTATTTATAAAGAGAAAAGATTTGTTTTGACTCATGGCCTTAGAGGTTTCAGTTCATGATTGAGCGGTCCCATTACTCTGGGCCTTTCATGAGATGAGATAGTACCTCACGGCAGGAATGTATGCTGGAATAAACTTCATCATCATTCATCAGCCAGGGAACAAGACAAGAAAAGATCATGGCCGTGGACCCAGAGTGCCCTTTGAGGGTGTTGCACACCCCCAATAACCTAAGGACCCATGATAGCTAGCCTTCGTTGTCAATTTAGCATAACCAAGAATCTCTTGGAAATGGAGTCTCAGTGAGGGATGCTCTATTGGTTTGGACTATGGGAATGTATAGGGGAGATTGTCTTACAAAGTTAGTTGATATGGAGAAACCCAGCCCACTGTGAGAAGCACCGTTCACTAACTGCTCAAGGGTGAGCCAAGCACAAACATGCAGGCAAGGGAGAATGTACATATCCATGTCTTTCTTGACTGTGATATGACTAGATGTTTGACATTCCTGCCTTGACTTCCCCACGGTGATGGACTGTAACCTGGAATTGTACACTTAAATAAATCCTTTCCCCCTTAAATTATTGGTGGCGTGGGGGTAGGGGGTGGTCAGAGTATTTTATCCCAGCAACAGAACTGAAGCTAGAACAGACCTTAGCTTCTGCAGGGTCTCCCACCTGCCACTGTTGCCACACCAGGGACCAAGACTTCTACATGTGGGCTTTAAGTACTGCTACCCATGATAAAACCATACGAAAATGTCTGAGGACTTTTTCACCTCACACACACAGATTGCACCCGCTGTCGCTGAACTGCCTCCTGCCCTTGTTCCTCACAACCCCTGCTCCCGCTCCCAGGACCAGTGTCTGCCCACCAGTGCTGAGCCTTCTCTCCTTCCGTCCCCAGGTGATGCTCGCTGACAGAAAGGGAACAGAGGAGCTGTACGCCATCAAAATCCTGAAGAAGGACGTGGTGATCCAGGATGACGACGTGGAGTGCACCATGGTGGAGAAGCGGGTGCTGGCACTGCTCGACAAGCCCCCGTTCCTGACGCAGCTGCACTCTTGCTTCCAGACAGTGGTAAGGACCGTGGCTTCTGTCTAATGCTCTCCCTCTTACCTGGAGGTTGGGTCATGGTCTCAAGACCCTCTCATCCTGATGATATAATTCAGTTTCCTTTAGGGACAGTAGCTTATCCTACATTGCAGTCGCATTGACGTTATATTAGGTATAAGTAATTGAGAGGTGATTTTTTTGCATCAGTAGGCACAAGTGCATGGATTGCATACAAATACTAAGCCACTGTAAATAAAGGGCTTGCACGTGGGTGGACCCAGGTATTCATCAGGGTTCCAGCAGTGGCTGTAAGAAAGAGGTCTTCTTCCTGCAGGCCGTATCCTAAGACATACACAAAACAGCCATAGAGACCAGGCTGGCCTCGAACTCAGAGATCTGCCTGCCTCTGCCTCTTAAGTTGCCGTGATTGAAGGTGTGTACCACCATGCCTGGCCAGCCCTGTTTTTAAAGACCACTGATCCAACTGCCAAGCACAGCACTGGAATACCAAGATACCCCATTTCCTGAGGAACATGTCCCTGTAATGACATAGCAGGAAGAGCAAGCTGTGCCCTGTCCTGCAGCCCATGAGCTGTGAAAAAGGTCACAAGAAATGCATCCAGACTATATTTCCTGCCGTGTGAAATTCAGATTTTAGTGCCTGGAAGTCAGTTTCTCAGGACAAAGCCACATCCATCCACTTCCCTGTCACCTGCAGCTACACCCCCACTGTGAAGGCCAAGATGAGGAGTTAGAAGAGACAGAGAAACCTGTATCTTCTATCTGACCCTTTACAGGAGAAAGTCCCTTATAAAAGACCCCAGTAACTCTGTGACCTTTGTCACAGAGTAAAATGAAAAAGAAAAAAAAAGTTTGTATTACCAAAGCACTGTGGGTTCCAGTCACCAAAGAAACACAGATTAAGATATGCCACAGTGAGCAGGGTAGTGCTGTACCCCTTAATCCCAGCACTTGGGAGGTGGAGGCAGGCGGATCTCTGTGAGTTCCAGGACAGCCAGGGCTACACAGAGAAACCCTGTCTCAAGAAAAAAAAAAAAAAACTATAATCATCATCATCATCACCACAACCTGACAACGCAGGCGGGTGTCCTCCACCTCCAAGCCCCCCTTTTAAATGAGGTACAGTTGTGTGGTCTCATTCCTCCAACAGCTGTCATTGTCCGTCACCTCATTTGTGAAAATCTTGGGAGACACCTAAATGGCTTTGGACGGTCAAAGTCTCAAAACCGGGCGACCCCGTGGGCACGACTTGTTCTGAGGCCGCAGAGCCAGCACTGGCCACTGGATGTCAGCCTCGCACTGGTCACTTGGTCAGCTCCTGCCGCACCCCCCATCTCCCCACCCCGGCTGTCAGCTGCTCCAAACCTCCTGGAGTGCCAGAGAGAGCTAGTGGCAAGGCAGGAGGAAGAAGGGAATCCCAACCCCGTTCCCGGACCCTATGCATGCGAGTGCCGCCCTGGAAAGTTGCAAAGCAAAGAAACAAAGATGGCCTTAAAGCCAGAGAGTGGAGCTCCTGAAGCCATGGCCAGCTGTTAGCACCAGCTCCATCCTCTCTCCCTCCCCAAACTGCAGTTTCATGTTTAGTAGCCGCTGACAAAGTAGGGTGTTTTCTCGAACCGAGCGGAGGTCAGCTTTTGCTGTGCTCTTAGTGCTGTTGGTTACTTCCTCATTAAATCCCCTGGTCTTCCGTATCTGTCCCAGCATAATGTCCTCATAAATATGCAGACTTACTTGCTCAGTGATGTATGCCCTCCGTGGGGCCAGCACTTAGCATACCAGTGATAGAGAAAATTTTTATAAATTTGAACACATTATGGAGGCAAAAGAACATTGATTAAAATTTCCATTTATGGTGCTCCCTCCCCCCCACCAAATATCATTAAGTTTCTGTAATTTACAAGTTAACCCATGAGATATATTTTCAGACACATCCATTTAAGCGTGTTACTGCATTAGCACGGATGTCGCAAGCCAGATTTTACAGCCGTGCACCATCGAGAATGCAGGTTAAGATGAAATGATGGGCCCGTGTGGTGGCTTCACACCACCGCTGGCTTGGAGCTATGCTCTCTGTATGAGGCAGGACTGGGACGAATGCCTTACCGTAAAAAGGCACATATGAAACCAGGAAGCGGGCATGTTATCAGTCAGCCGTCACCTACAGGTGATCACCCTTCCCAAGGCCCCCATGCCGTACCCGGAAAAGATTGTGAAGAGCCCCCAACAGACCAGATCTGTCAGTGCCGTCCCGAATTTGCTAACGAGAAAGCAAAGCAGATCAACTCTGCCCAGGGGAGCCCTACTCACGTGTGAACCTTGGTCCACAGGACCGGCTGTACTTCGTCATGGAATATGTCAACGGTGGGGACCTCATGTACCACATTCAGCAAGTAGGGAAATTTAAGGAGCCACAAGCAGTGTGAGTATTTTTTATTTTTATTAATATTGTGGGTTGGTTTTTGTTGTTTTCTTTTGTTTTGAGTCCTGAAATTCAGACAGCCTAATACTCCCAGCTCCTTCTGGATAAAATGCCCAAGGGTGACTGACTGTACTTGGATCTGACTGCAGAAACTTCCCAGAGTAGCAGACACACAGATAGGACTCATATGTAATAGATATTTCTAAGGACCAGTTGATTCTATTCTCAGCAAACTGGACATGCTGGTATCCCCATCACCTACTAACACCCCTGCTTCACCGTTCATTGAGTAGATCCACACTCGCTATGTATGCACCCAGCAAGAGTATAAAGGAATGTGAGGTCAAGCCTTTGGGGAGCCCACACACTCCCGTGGCATTTGGAAAAGCCGTCCAACAATTTTAACACATTACTGAAACTGTACAAGTATACAGAGGGTACCACCAATACCCCAGAATTGGAGTACAAGAATACAGAGGGTTCCACCAATACCCCAAAACTGGAGAGTGGGAGCAGCACATAACTGGGGAATACCCAACCCAGAGGTGAGGGGAGCCTTCCAAGGAAGGGATAAGAAGAGATGGGGAGCCAGGTCCAGGGAGTGGCCTGCAGCTCAGGTGATGTAAGATAGAGAGGGCTTAGGTGGGTGGGTGCCAAGCCTACTGGCAGAGAGAAGGTCTCACAGAGCCCAGTGACTGAGGAAAGAAGGAAAAGATGGTGGAGCTGGTGCAAGGGGGCCTGTGGGAACCTGCAGGGATGAATCTGAGCTGGAATTGGGCCTTTATCTTTGAGGAACACTCTGGAAGAGGAAGAGCAAAAGTTGGTGACCTGGGTGAGAAGGAAACCTCTTTAAATGAAGTCCTCAGGCCAGGGTGAAGACAGCTGTCAGGGCGGAAGGATCCTAAGGGATTGATCAGAAGCTTATCTTGGACTGTCACACTGTGGGAATGCAGGGGTAAAGAAGTGGGTCCCGGGTGGACATGGAGGAGTCATCCACAGGGTCGGGGAGAAGACACTGATCTCTGACATCCAGGCAGTCTGTGACATGAACCAAAGCAAACTGAGCAGAAAGCTGGTTTCCATACCTAGCCACAGAGGTACGATGGGCCTGACCCACTAGTCAGCCAATGGGAACGGGGTAGGGGGATGTGTGGTCTGAAGCACAGTCAGAGGAATCTGGGCCTGGGCAGGATAATCTGCTCTAGACAGATTAACTGGAGGCGGACAGGGAGCTCTTTAATCACAAGCTTTAAAAAAATATCAAGGGGGCTTTTTCTGCTTTTATTTCTCCTAAGAAGCAAATGCATTTGTACACCTGCCGGTATCCCCTCATTGTACATCACAGAGCATTAAGGTGCTCGCATTGTAAAATAAAGCTCAAAAGCCCAGAGTCAGAAAAGAGAGGCAGCAGGATGGCCACCTTATGTCACCAAGTGACTGAATGGCACCTTGTCTGATCCCTTCCATCCTGCTTGCACTGCAGAAAAGTTAAAAATATAGGAAACATGGAAAAATAATACCAACATTACCTGTGATCCTAGCTCTCCTCTCTCCCCTGCCAGCCCCCAGAGGTGGCCCCTCCTGGCTTTTCTCCACTCCGTGGCTATTGTGTTTATTTTAAGCCTCCAGGGCATATTTATCCAGGCATGGACTCGTGGCTCCGTGGATTTCCAAGGCTCCCCAGTGCTATGCAAATTTTAAACCATTGTTCTGCATTAAATCTGAGCTCCAGATATTAACCTATTAATGATTTTGAAGTGATGGTAATGACTGTTTGTATTATGAATGATTTAAAAGGGCAAACTCAGGCATGAATCATGGCGTGTGCCCCATTTATTCCACACGGCCCTTCGGCGGGTGGATAAAGAAGAAACAGCAGCCGGAGGCCGGAGTGTATGCTGCAGCACTAGGCTTTGTCCTCTGAGAGCGGTCGCATCCCACTCAGCCACACCCCTGACACGGGAGAGTCTCACAAGTATTTACTCCTTAAGCTGTTATACTAGAATGATTGTGTAGGGGGTAAAAGAGCCACTTGCTTTCGGCGGACAAGAAAACTAAGTCTGTCACACTGGAATGATGGAGAGACAGGCAGAGCCAGCTATGGAAAGCTCTTGCACAGGGTGATCTCAGAGAGCTCTAGGCTCTCTCTCTCTCTCTCTCTCTCTCTCTCTCTCTCTCTCTCTCTCTCTCTCTCTCTCTCTCTCTCTCCTGAACTTGAGTCAAAGAAGTATCCAGAAAGCCCCAGAAGCCAGATGTCTGAAGCACACTTTCTTTTACAGATTCTACGCAGCAGAGATCTCCATTGGCCTATTCTTTCTGCACAAAAGAGGGATCATTTACAGGTGTGTCTTGGAGCTCTTCTCGCAGCAGAGCGGTTGAGAGGTTTGGGGGGCCTCCGTGGGCCAAGGGTCTGATTCTGTCATGGGTGCTATGGGGACTTCAGGCTTGCTGAGCCTCGCCTGCCTCTGCAGCCTCGGGCAAGCCAGAACCACGTTTTGATTTCTTGTCCCAGAGCTGTCGCATGTCTCCTTTCTGCTTGTCACGTTTTCCCGCTCTGTTGGCAGCGCCTTCCTCTGCCTTTTATTTGAATGGAGGACAGGGAGCAGCAGAAACTAGATTGCCGTCCTAGACACTCAGCAGGGGAAGAACATGGGGAGCCGGGGAGAGAGGGAAGCGGGAAGTACTGAATTAAATGCTTTGGGGTTGTGGTGAACATGTGGCACCAAAAAAAGAAAATGTCTTGAATAATTAAGAAGACATTAGCGGGGCTGGAGAAATGGCTCAGTGGTTAAGAGCACTGCCTGCTCTTCCAAAGGTTCTGAGTTCAATTCCCAGCAACTACAGGGTGGCTCACAACCATCTGTAATGCAGGCAGAACACTGTATACATAATAAATAAATAAATCTTTAAAATAAAAAGAAGACATTGGCTCAGGCAGGTTAGAGGACACATGGAAGACAGGGCTACATGGAAGGTTGCTCTAAACCTTTCACTTGGGGTACCTCGTTGTGTTTTTGTGCCCCCACTTCTGTGTCAGATATCAATAGATCAAATGCCTGGAATCTCCCCAAACCTGATCATTTGGAATCCCTGGGTTTGTAGCCACAGACATCATTGGGAATCAATAATTCAACCATTTATCATTCCCTTGGCATTTAAATATCTACCATATCCCAGGCTCGGGAGAAAGAAAGACACAGTAATCCCTTCGTGTCTAGTCTCCAGGAATTTACCACCCCGGTGCCACTGAGACAGCAGCTAGGCAAACATCCTTCTGTGTCACCAGCTGCAAGCGAATTAGGTCACGTAGTGGGAAGGCCCTGACATTCGCCTGCTCTCTTGCAGGGATCTGAAGCTGGACAACGTCATGCTGGATTCAGAAGGACATATCAAAATCGCTGATTTTGGGATGTGCAAGGAGCATATGATGGATGGAGTCACGACTAGGACCTTCTGTGGAACTCCCGACTACATTGCCCCAGAGGTAAGGGTCCCCAGTTGTTTTCAGTCTACAGACACCTGCCCTTCAGAAAATGCAAGGTCGTGTGTGGGTTGTGACCACAGAGTAAACTAAGGTAGACACGATATTCCCTATTTTCAAATAGGGAAAAGAGATAGGTGTGCCTGCCTCATGTGGCAAAGCTATGTCCTGTTTCATGGAACTTCTGCTTTTGTTCTGTGTCCCTCTGAGACAGTTGCATGATAAACTGTTTACCTTCATGCCTGTGGTCATAATTATTTCAGAGACACTGGAATTGGGGGGAATTTGCTTGTGTTTGCCATCTGCCTGTAAGTGGAGAGTGAGAACCATGGTTCTTAGTACCCTGGCGTGACAAGGACTCTTACTACATGGGGTTACAGTTCTAACGCAGGAAGATGCAGTTGGCATGATTAAAAACATAGTTGGCTCTATGGTTTGTGTGTACAATAGTTGCCAATGTATTGTGCATCTGAAAAAAATCTCTTCCCTAGGCTGTGAAACTATCTATATGCTAACGAGAGTTGGTCGCAGCCCTGGGTCACCGTGTAACTATGTTCTGTCCACACACAGTCTTTTCCCACCTGTGCTCCAGCACGGAGGGGATTTGGACTCCTGGTGGTCCAGCCTCAGCTCCCCACAGAGCCATTGTTGGTATAATCCACAACCTAGTGCCCATGAGTTTATCTCAGATACAAGGAAGGTAAGAAAGAAAAGTTCAGAAGCCAGACCAATGTGAGCTTTAAGCATGGCTGTTATCTATAGACTGTTGGGACTCAGGTCAATTTCTTGATCTCTGTGCCCTCCCCACTTTCTTCAAGCAAGTTAGTGATAGCAAGTGCCATGAGAGTGTACCCAGCAAGCCCTCACACTGCCACGTGCTGGTTGTTCCTCAGGGAAGCTGAGCTTTGGTTTGTGGTGTGGTCTACCACACACTTTCGTTATCAATTCAGTTTTTGAATTACATTTACCTGTGTTTGCACATGCATCATGGCACCCATATAGAGGTCAGGGGAAAAGGAGTCTGTTCTCTCCTTCCACCATGTGGGGCCCAAGGATAGAACTTGGGTCATCAGTTTTGACAGCAAGAGCCATCTAGCTGGCTGCTGAAATTCAGACTTTGAACGACATGGCCAAGGGTGATGTGATGTTGGTATTTAACTGATTAGGGCCTCCTTCCTGGGGGCTTACTCATTATTACCTCCTGCCACACTCTGAACTTACATAATCACACTTCCCAAATGTGCGTATTAAAGAGATGGCGCAGTAAGTATTACAGCCTTTGACTGCAGGGTGCGTTCTAAAGCCGCCTGCTGACTGACAGGTACAGAGAAGACTCTGGGGAAGATCCCACCAGATGCCAGGGTGCTTGATGGCAAAGGGTGGCAACAGCATGTCTAGGGATGAAGGTGGCTTTGAACCCCTCTCCATTAACACCAGGCCTCTGCTGATCAAGCCCATGGCTTCTCATCTTTGCAGCACTCAGCTATCTGTTCTCATCAGGGATGACACTTGTAGGTGAAATTCTCTATATAGTTAAGATTTGTCCATTTGAGGGATTTTTTTTTTTGCTGTTCACACATAGATACATATAGAATTTTAAGGCAAAATTCTAATGTTCCAGGTTCAATATCAATCTTTCTGCAGTTGGGGGGACTTACTATAAATGTTGAGTGAGAAGGTCGTCACTGTCATGGCTTCTTAGCATCCTCGGAGTGAGGAGGACTCTGACCACATGGTGTTAGGACTCTAATCTAGGATGATGAGGTGGATGGGGTTAAAAAGCATGGTTGGTTCCATGGTTTGTATATGTAGTAGGGGCCATATTGGGGTAGATCATTCAACTTTTTCCCACTTCTACAAGCTCTATGCCTTAGCTTGAAGAAGCTTCTTCTATGTCTTGGCTCATAGTGATTTCTTCTACATTCTACAAAGCAACAGCATCTTCTGGTTGTTGTGACTTTTCTGACTCCAACCATCCTCCCCCACATCAGCACCTGTGACCCTCCTCTCCCCATATCAGCACCTGTGACCTCCTCTCCTCACATCAGCACCTGTGACTCTCCTCTCCCCATCAGCACCTGTGACCCTCCTCTCCCCACATCAACACCTGTGGTTATCAATAGTCTAGATTTGCCTCTACATCTCTAGACCTCAAGTTGCATATGAAAAGTCCTTACTATGGAAGATTATATCCACAGGGTCTGAGGATTCGAACCTGGACATCTTTGGGGGAGGAAGACCTTCAGTTGCACATACTCATTTTGATGGCACTTTCTGCTACGAAACACACTTAGCACATTCTCAGCAGACTTTGGGAATCTGGGGACTCTTCATGCATAGAGAATAATGTGCACGTGCTGGGGGTGCCCTGGTTTCCAAAGCCCCCATTCTCCGGTTCTCTGATGAGCAGCTATAGAAGTAGCAAGCACTGTGTGTGCATGTACTAGGCACCTCGAACACAACCCCTAACCTCCAACACCACCGCACCACCACCTCCTGTGTGATTAGAGGCACGACCCACCATGCCAAGCACTGGCTTCCTTACCCCCTCCCCCGCCCCCTGCTGTGATTACAGGCATACCCCACCATGCCCAGCCCTGGCTCACATTCTAGAAACTCACTGTGCAAGCATGATACCACCAGGGCTCCTCGCTCTTCAGTGCTGGCAACTCAGGAGAGGAGACACCCTAGGAGCCACAAGCTGAGTCCAGCCTTCTCTCGCTGCCCAGTTGCTCTCACTGAAAACCTAACCAACGCAGCCTGAGAAAGTCCGTTGTCTTACCAGTTCTCCGAGCCTCCACACATCTGACAGACATGGCTCCAAGAATATTTAGTGTTTTGGGAAAAAAAAAAAAAACAAATAGGTTCAAGGTTTCAGAATTTGCTCCAAGGTTAAACTAATTCCATCATCTGTGTAAATCTTCCTGTCAGGCAGAAGCAAAAATAATTATCTTAGATGGCATTTTCCCTAATAGGCAAAGCAAAGACTGAAATATTCATGGCTGTTTGTTCAAAAACCTTGAAATCAATTCATACTGTAGCAGCTCCATAATGGGTAAAGATGGGTCAAGGGAAAAATGTCACTCACAGATACGACTTGAGAGTAAAGATGAAAAGCTACAGAAGGATGTTATCAGAAAATCGTTCTACGTGCATGCTCGGTACACTCAGACATCCCAAGGATTCTCTGGCTTCCCAAGAGTCCTTGAGAAGACTAATCACGAGTCACGCATCTCTCTGCAGACTCTCAAGTACCAGCCTGAGAGGCATGGCTTAGTCCAGGGGCACACACTGAGATGCCCGGGTTCTTGTGTCATGGAACAAAGTATCACACTAGGGCACATGTGTGTTGATAGATGCAGTAACCATTCACTGAGAAAGAGAGGGGCTCTCGAGGATGTAATTCACAAAGCTGGGAAACGTCCAAAGCTCAGAGGCTACCCAGGACCACAGAGTCTTTAGTCTTCATCCTCCAACATCATCTATACATCGCCCGCACTCTTTGATGCTTGGAGATCCTGGGCCAATTTCTCTCAAACATTGTTTCATTATTTGGAGCCAGACACACTCAGAGGGCAAAGCCATCATCCTCTCCCATTGGTTTCTTTCCTATCAATCTTGATGGCTTGTTTGGGAGGAAGGCATTTTAAAATGCTGGCCCCACTAGCATCGTCTTCTCTCCTTCCGTGAAGGAAGTGATGGACCATTGTCCTTCTGTGTACGCTTGCTGCCATGGGAGGGAAACCCGTTTATAGTGTGTCACCCATGGGACATCCTCAAGCCTTGCTTGCACAGGGGATGTGCTAGGTGGGCAGAGCACCTCTCCCATGCTATGTTGGCTCTGTCCCAAGTCCCCTGCGCACATCTTGATCAGCGTGTTGAGGTCCTGTGACCTCCCCAGGATCACACACCTGTATGCGGGCAAAGTTAAACCTGAATGTCGACCCTGAACCTCCTGACCCCAGAGCCCAGACAGTTTTTTTTTCCCATGTGTTACATCATCTCTAGAGTCATGGGAGAAGGGCAATTAAAAGTGAGCATTTGGGGGCTGGGGAGATGACAAGTGGGTAAAGAGCTGCTTGTTCAGTCATCCAGACCTTAGTTCAGATCCAGCACCTATGGAAAAGCAACCACAATAGCACATCTCTGTGGCTCTAGTAGTGCAGGGACAGGGGCGGGGATCCTAGAGGCCTTCAGGCCAGCTAGTCTAACTATATATCTGAGCTCTAGAGCCGGACTCACAAACATGGAGAGAGACTGAGAACCAGTTGGCCTCTGACCTCCACAGGCACATGCACACCTGGGGGAAGCAATGAATAACAAATATACTTTTAGTATAATATTTTTATTGATTATTTGAAAATTTCACACAATGCATGCCAACCACATTCACTTCCTGGTCCTCCCAGGTCCACCCCTCCCACCCTTGTAACCTCCCCCCAGGAAAGGCCATGAGGAGGTAGAGACAATTAAAAGAAAAAAAATTAAAAACCACAGCGAGAAAACAGCTCTCGTGGTCTATGCAGCCGAGCAGTCAGGCAGTAAATTGGCACTCGGCTAACGGAGAGAGAGGAGAAGCAAGCAGCAGCCCCAGCAAGCCTCCTCCACCTTCTGTGGACCGTGGGCCCCACGCCTGGCCTTAAGAAAAAAAGCAATTGATTAAAGAAAGAAAACGATAAAGCCAGCAAAGCTCTCTTTCCATCAGAGGCCAGCTTCTCTCTCTGTGGGGTCACGGTCCAGAGACTTAGGCACTGTGGAGAAGATGCTTCTGCTTTCCCTCAGAGAAACACTTAAAGGAGCCCACCCAAATCAGGCTCTCCTTTGGCGTCTTCCTTAGACTGTGTGGTTCTCCCCAGAACAGCTGTGAATTATGTGGGCCACACTACCGCATGTGTTTTATTGCCTGCCTGCAGCCCCTCATCTCCTAATTCCCTGGCCTCTGATCCCATCCACTCAGCCTAGCTCTCTGCAGCCTTGGGTACCGTCTGTGCTATTGTGCCCTAGAAGACAGTGCGGTGTGCCTCTTCCTCCCCATGATCCCCTCCCAGTGACCTTCGGAAAGAACCGGGTCCTAGTAGCTTCACTACCCCTTGGCAAATACCTGCCACATCCTAGAGCAGGGAGGGCATACCTTTTGTCATTTGATCCCGCCATCAGTTCTGCTTTGCACATAAGGAGATGATATTGGGCCCATGTAAGGTCGGCCTGGACTTTGCACCCAGGGCTGGGCAGCTTTCCCCTGCAGTACCCATTGTCCTGAGAAGAGAGTTGCAGCTTCCGCCTCAGATGACAGCGAGCACCCATCACACCCACACGTAAGCCCATCAGCTGCTCTCGTGGGCAGAGCTCATTTCCAGCCTAGAGGCCATTCTGTTGTTCCCCTGGGTACTCGGGGGGCCTACAGTAATTGGCTCTTCATTTGGAGATTTATTTAAATCCTGTGAAAAATGGGCCAGGGATTTCCGAGCTGTATTTTCCCTCTTCCTCTATGAAATTGCCTCAGCAATGGTGGGGAGGAAGTGGGTGTCTCAAGAGCTATAACCGACATTCACTCATCTCCTAGTGTGGTCCTCCTGCTCACACCTGGTGCCTTGTTTCATTCCTGCCCCCCATGCACCAGTTCTCTGAGGCTGGTTGTGCTTCTCCTGGTTCATGCAGGAAAAGGAAACTGGGAGGGGCAAAGGCCTACCCGAGGCTCACCGATAGCCAGAGGGACCTGGCCCATCAGCAGCCCCGTCTTGGTATACCTTCCTTCCTGCTCTTCCCAAACACATCTCCAAAGAACTGTTGGACATGAGAGCTCCCAGCCCTGGGAAATCTTTTTTCCAGCTAAACAGCTCATACAGAGACAAACCTCACCCCTAACCCTCCTTTTGAGCCTGTCCTGGGTAAGCAGTTACTGTGTTCTGAAGTGCGGGTCTGAGGGGTTCCCTGGGCTTCAAAGGGGAGGGAGTCCCTGGGCTACAGGTGAATACTGGGCTATGAATCCCAAAGGCAGGCACCGCCCCGGTCTGTAGAGAGGCCAGAAGGATCATGGCAGCATTTGATTCCAGACTCATTGGTTTCTGCCCTGTGTTGCCCTGTGCAATCTTAACAGCTGCCACTGAAGACAGACCTTTCTGTTCAACTTTAGGCTTTTATATTCCTCCCCGTTGGCTAGGTCCCTACTATAACCTCGTTCTTTTAAGAACTTAGCATAACATCTGTAAAAAGGGAAATCATCATAATCCCTTCCCCAAAGTACAGCTTCCAGCACCGACTCTGACTTGAATGAGCTCGTCCCGACTCAGAAGAAGCAGCCCCTAAGCCCACGTCTGCTGCTTGTCAGTTGCTTCTCTTCTGCCTAGTCTAAACATCTCAGAACTTGGTGGTGATGTGCCCGCCTGTGAGCATGCGTACAGAGGTCAGAGGAGGACACCTGGTACCTTGTTCTCCCACTCTCGGATTTATTCCTTTGGCAGGATCCATCAGTGAACCTGGAGCTAGCCTAGTGACCAGCAATTTCTAGCAATCCTCCTGCCTCTGCCTCCCCCAGCACTAGGAGTACGGGTACATACAAGGCCATACTCAGGTTTCCGTGCGGGGGCCGGGGGTAAAACTCGGGTCCTCATGCTGTCATAGCAAGTGCCCCTCCCTTTGGGGGGGAAGACAATTTCCGTCCAAATAGATGTAGGCACTTCCCGCTCTCTTCAGTCATAGGCAGAAGCATCATTTTTGTCTGCCCAGTCTTCCAGCTGGTCATATCTCTTGTTCTCATATAATTCTCCTGGAGATTTCAAATATTACAGATACTCCTCCTAGAATGTTCTACTGTCTGTGATTGTAGATATTACTTTTCCAAGTATTCATTTCACATGTCTCCCCAGTTAGAGCCATTATCCCTGATGTCTAGCAGAATGTCCCCCCCCCAAAGACAAGGTATGTCAGCCATAAATAGTGACAGGTAGGGAAAGAGGGAGTGGGAGGTATCATTGTAACAGGAACTCATCCAATTGCTTGCAGGTGGAGTGTGTGTGTGTGTGTGTGTGTGTGTGTGTGTGTGTTTGCAGTCACTTCTGTGTCCCATGCTCTGAGTTGTGTCTGACACATAGTTAGCTAGCATTTGTTGAGGGACTTAATTGAAAGGGTTAAGGTTCATTAAATATCCAGGTGGCAATCGTCATTTCAGAGTGTTCCGTGTGTGCTTTGAGGACTGCCTCTCATGCGGGAGTGTTTCCCCTCTCCTCCCTTGAGCCAGGTTGACTTTATTGCCCTGAACACTTTTCACCCACAGGCCTAGGGGCCAGTTCCTACTTCTGATGCCAGGCACTGTGGGTGACACGTATTGCAGGTCCCTGGCATAAGCACATTTGCGTGTGCACAGTGCCATGCTTACCACACACTTGCCAGGCAGAGGCTGAGCTTCCAGGATCACAGCTGGGCAAAGCCAGCCACTGCCAGCCACTCAGCCCCCAAGCGGCAGAGCTGGTCCCCAGCAGCTGGGCTCTGAGCCCTCTCGCCCCAGTCCGTTTCCTTCCTGAATGTTGAGCTCCGCTGGGTCATCGGAGTGACGTTTTGTCTTACCCTTGCTCTGCTGCGGTGTGTCCCGTGTATCATCACCCTCTGGTCTCAGGCCTGGTGCAGCCCAAGGGGAAGTTGGAAGCCCCAAGATCTTTCCCTGACCTTTTGGCAAGCCCGGAAACCTCAAGCAAGCACTTTTCTGATCTTAGGCTTAGTCCTGTCCAGAAACCTGAAGACACTTGGTTTGCACCATCTCCGAGCCCTGCTCAGTCTTAACATCCCGCAAGCCTGAGGCCCTTTTAATGTATCCACAGAGTCAGGTGGGCCTAAGAAGTGCATGGGCTCTATCTACTCAGTTCTCCACCAAAGCCTTATGTGTCTATCCAGTGCTGAATAGGTCCTGATGCTGGCACAGAAATATGTCCTCTGTGGTGGGTACAGTCCCCCAGAGGGGAAGCCTGGCTCGTGTGAAGGTTCCAGGAGCTGCCTGGCCCTAGGGTACAGTGCACGGGTAAGGGAGAAGTAACTGACCTCAGGGTCCAGACAGAGCATCCAGGGGACTCCCTGGCAGGCCTGCCCGCTTTCTTCCACGGTGCTGCCGCTTGCACAAATAGCCAGTGGTTTCGGTGGTCTGCACAAAGCTGCTCTCACGGGCCCTGTGTTCCTTCCTCTGGAATTTATGATGTTTCTCAAAACAACCTTATGTAAATCTTACATCAAAATAAAATGTTTTACTTTTGAAAAAAAGAGGAGAGGGAGAACTATCTTTTGTTTCCTTGAGATTAAAAAGATGTGAACACATTCTATGCATGCAGGCCATTATTTTCCAATGGCAGCTTAGAAAGAGCTGTGTGTGTGTGTGTGTGTGTGCACGTGTACGTATGGTCAGACATTTCATTTATTTAAAAATGAGATAGGGATCCAGCTCAAGCATATGAACCAATAGAATCACTGTCTTCACACTCTGTGCTATTGCAGGGTCCAAAGGCAGGGTGCCAGAAACATGGAGGGCAGAGTGCTTTTCCTGTTGTTTGGCTCCCATTAAGTCTTTGACCAAGACAATCAGCACATTAAAATGGTGAAAAGTAAAGCCATTGAAGCCACCTTGATGACCAAGGACCATGTCCAGCTTTGCCACTTACCAGCTGTGGAAGCATAAGCAAGCTGAGCAACCTCTATCTGCCTCAGTTCCTTTTCATTGAAATGGGCCTCAGAAGGTCTAGATGAATTAACAGATAAAGACCCTAGCCTGTGGTGCTGATGTTGATTCTTCCAGTATTGCTCCACAGTGTCCCCAAGCTCTCCCATCTCTGACCTCTGACCTGTCACAAGTCAGACATCGTCTAGAGTGTCAGCTACTGGGGTGCCTTTAAGCCAGTAGCCTTGGCGGAGGGGAGAAGGCTGGGTGGCCTGCAAGCGATGGCCTTCCGGCAGCCCTCACTGGGCCCATTGGCCTAATGGGAAATGAGAAGCCACCTCCCTGGTCCTTTCAAGCCCTGGTCCCGTGCCCGTTCTGGAAGGAAGCCATTCATACCTCACTCTCACAAGACAGGCAGCCATTTGTAACATCCTGACAGTCCCCCCAGCAATTGGCTCGCATGCGTATAATCACAGTGATCATAGTGACAGAGGAATCTAAAGGGAGTGACAGTGGCCCCGGTCGGGGTCTGTCTTCAAAGCCAAAGTTCAACCTCCCATGCGCTGCAGGGAAACCCGCCAACTCTTGCCCTCCTTGCCAAGCTGGCCTCCTTTTGTGAGCAGCCCCATTATGGGAAGCCAAATTGCCATGGCAGCCTTTGGCCCTGGGCCTCGGCGTATCAGGCAGCCCAAGCTTGGCTGGAAGCCTCCCTTGGCCCACAAGTGCCAGAGGCACCTGCATCTGTCCCCATTGGTGACGGACCCAAGAGACTCTCATAGTTGTTCTGTGCTCTCTGAACCTCGTCTTCCACGCAGAGCTGGACCCCCAAGGCCAGTGTGAGCCAGAGAACCTAAGTGAGCGGTAGACTCTGATAGGCTCTGAGCACCCAGAGCCATCACCACCCAATGAAACTGAAGCGCAGATCACAGCTGCACTTAGACGCGGGGTTTTAATGGTCACAAAAGAAGCAGATGAAATTGATTTTGTTTTATATCTTCTTTAACCCAGTATGCCCAAAGTTAAAAAACTGAAAAGGGGTGGTTTTCCTTTTTTTATGAAATTATCAAAATCTATTTTATACCTAGAGATAGTTTAGACTGGCCATATCTTGTATGCTTATAACAGCATCCCACATCTGTGGATCTGATCACCTGTCTTCAAGAAGGATCCCTAGCTACCCTTTCCCTTTCACCCCAGGGTTCTGGCTCCTTAGAGATGTTTACCATAGCAGCAGACCCCCGAGGGAAAGTGCAGAAGGAAATTCTGGTGCTGAGGTTGCACACTGTACCCCAGAGCCGAGGGTGGCACGGATGAACTTCTCTGAGAAGGGGTACTGGGCTGCCTTCCAGATGTCACCTTCATATTACAAGCGACAGCACAGCCATGCTCAGAGTGACCGTCGTCTTGGTCTGTTGGCTGACCAGGCAGCTCAGCGGGGTCAGCAATACAGTGGATGGGAGACAAGCCACTGGCGTTTGACGGTTTGCTTTTGTACAACTTGGAGAAGGGAGGGGGTGTTATCAGCGGGGCCCATGGAGTTTAACGCTTCAGAAATATCGAGGACTGAGCTGGGGCCGAGTGGTGGAGAGAAGGAAAAAAATAAACCTCTGTAGGTGGCTGTGACCTACAGAGTTGTAGCTCGGTCCGAACAAAAACTGGATTCCCACACCCACTGACAGCTTCCTGGAATCAGACATGACTTAGCACGTGTGAACACGGGAGTCTGGCCGGTGAAACTGCTCGGGTATTCATGGGCAGAAAGAATATGAAATAAACAGTTACCAAGCATGGTGACTCGTGCTAATATCCCAGCACTCAGGAGGCTGGGGGTTAGAGACCTGCCTGGGCTGGGTTCAACCTCAGCTCCCCGGGACGGTGAGTAGCACAGATTACAGGGACTGGCTTTGGATGCTGAGGAGAGCAGTTGTAAGCAGCTACTTTAAGACATCATTGTACCGCTATGTTTTAAACCACTTGAAACCATTCCAGACCCCTTTAGACTGATCCTCAATGCCCTTTGATAATATCTTATCAAGTCCAGCATAGATATATTTGAAAGCCACAAATTCCCTTTTAAAAAATATGAGCCAGCATTCAGAAACCTCTTAATCATGAAGTGGATTTGCCAAGTCTGTCAACTTTCTGAGCCTCGGTTTTCTCATCTATAAAATGGGAATAGCCGCGTCTCTCTATCGCGTGACACGAGAAGATGCAGGTAGAGTCCCCTATGTAGTAGTTCAGCAAGTGGACTTTTTATTGCTCTCTATTTGGCCCAAACAGGTTTTGAAGAAAAGGTGGGGTGTGGCAGTTTGTTAGTCCTGGGGTCACCGAGTCTAGTCACTAATGTTTCAGTCACTAGCCACTGTGGACATCTGCTCACTGCTAGCAAGCAGGGGTCAGGCAGCCCTCCTCCATCTTGTATCTAAGTCACCCAGACGGTGAAGATCCAGAGTCACAGTGTGGCAGGAGACAAACGAGCCTGTAACTCCCTCAGCCAGGAAGTAAAATATCACTTCCTCTCGCCATCCATTACACAGTTTTTCTTTTAAAACCTTACATCTTAACTGTCAAGGGGTATATTAAATAAACACCATGACTGATCATGGTGAGTATTTATAAAAATTAAGGCAGAGGATGCATATCCCTAATATATAAAGAGCTTTCATTAATCAACATAAAAACCCCTGTACTCTGTGTGAGAGTAGCGATCACATCCTCTCTGCACTGTATCCCTAGCATTTCCCATAGTCTCCAAAAGAATGAATGGATGGAGCTGCCGTCAGGGTGATCGGGACGCTTACTAAAAAGAGAAACACAGGTGTCTAATTCCCATGTGAATAAAATAAACAGAAAGACTATTGAAATATCACTTTCAGTCACCACAGTGGCACTTGGGAAACAATGACAGCAAGTGCTGTTGGTGAGAATTCAAGGACACAGATTCAACTCTTCTGCTGCAGATCGCAGTGCATTGTGCTGCCCCGCAAGCCATCTGGCAGCGTGTCCAGAGCTCTACTTCTGAAGCAAAAAGAACTATGTCGACCCAACGGTTCTATTTATAGGAATTTGTCCTGCAGAAATAGTCAAAGGTTTTTTTTTTTTTTTTTTTTTTTTTTGCAGAGATGTTCATGGCCTACTATTTTTTAAGATGTTGTGTTATGAATGTTTTGCCTGCATGTATGTCTGAGTACCCCTTACTTGCCTGGTGCCCATGGAGAACAGAAAAGGGGGATATCCCAGAATTGGAATAGCAGACATTTGTGAGCCACCCTGTGGGTACTGGGAATCAAGTCCGGGTCCTCTACAAGAACAACGAGTGTTCTCAACCACCAAACCATCTCTCCAGGTCCCCATGCTCTACTGTTGAATAAAGTAACTAACCAGAGGCTAACAGGCTGCCATGATCCTATTTGTAAATTTTCTTGTTAGTTAATTCTTATTGAGAATGACAACCATCCGAGATAAATCAGTAGAAATTAACCTCCTGACCCGGTCTGGGAGCTCCTTCTGTCTATGTGTTGCTTTTATTGGTTAATGAATAAAGAAACTGGCTTGGCCTATAGCATGGGAGCAGGAAGGTAAAGTTAGCGAGAAACCATGGAGCCACTGGAGACAAATGCACTGAAACTTTGCCGGTAGGCCACAACCCCGTGGTGATACACAGATTAGTGGAGATGGGTTAAATTAGGATGTAAGAGTTAGTCAATAAGAAGCTAGAGCTAATGGGCCAAGCAGTGACTTAATTAATACAGTTTCTGTGTGATTATTTTGGGGCTAAGCAACCAGGAACAAACAAGCGGCCTCCCTCCAACCCTGACCATCAATGTGCTATCCCTAAACTAACCATTGTAACCCTTCAAAAGTATATGGCCTCTCTTGGTATTGTTTTTAAAGATATATCTATATATCTATCTACGTATCTATGTTATCTATCTTATGTGTATGCCCTGAGTGTATGTTTGTGCACCATGTACATGCAGGTGCCTGCAGAGGCCAGAAGAGGGCATCAGATTCCTTGGAACTGAAATGTCAGACAATTCTAACCACGCCATGTGGGTTCTGGTAACCAAACCTGGGTCCTCTGCAAAAGCATAAAGTGTTCATAATCCTTGAGCCATCTCTCCAGCTCCCTCTTGTGTTTTTTAACCATTAAAATTCAACTCCTGTCTATTTTTCTTCACGAGGGTAAGTAGTTCTACCACAGTCAGTGACATCTCCATGTGAATCTACAAGAAGAATCCCGAAACAAGATTGGGTGCTGTATCCTGGAATGGTAGTTCTCAGTGTACCCCCCTTGAAGGGTCCTTTTCCTTGTCCCTCTGTGTTGAAATCGAGGCAGAATTTACCACCACCTCATTTGCAAGAGCTGTGTTTGCATACCTGCCCGCTTGACTTAACCTCTCTTGACAGGAGCTCTTCGAGTGACCGCAACACATAACTGATGTATGTGTTTCCTCACAGATAATCGCTTACCAGCCGTATGGAAAATCCGTGGATTGGTGGGCATACGGTGTGCTGCTGTACGAGATGCTGGCCGGGCAGGTAACATTTCACTACATGTTTGCATCTGTTTGTTGCTCTTGCGTGTGGTGTAGCTTCCACTCAACAGAGGCAGCGATGGCAAGAGGGCAATGCAGTGGGGCCAGTGTTTCTCCAAATCCCTGACCCAGATGATAATCTGCTGATCATACAAACTCCAAATGGAGAGTAACAGCCTAGAGTGTGGACATGGAGCCATCACACTAGAGTATGGGCATGGTACCCACCATAGAGAGTATGGACACTGTAGCCACCACAGAGAGTATGGACATGGTAGCTACCATGTCAGAGTGTCAACATGGTAGCCACGATGTTGTGCACCCTGCAAATTGATGCAGCAGTGACCACTGTGAGTTTTTCAGGATCTCAGAACTAGATTATAGCTCCCTACAACTTGGTCAATAAAAACCATCCCAGCCATTGATTATGACTTATTAATAAAGGAATGAGCTGGTGAAACTTGTTGGCAGCCCCTTCCTATCCCCTTGTATCTCACTGTTGGCAATGCAGTCTCCTTTTCACCCATGCCCAGCAAGACCGGACTTCTTGTTTTGAAAAGACAAGTTAGATTTCACTTTAGATGTGGCTCTTATCTGAGAGTCAAGTGCATTGGCTCCTGTGGCACTTTCTCCTGCAATGACTTCAACAGCTGAGCCACTACAGCACATCCTGACTGCTTTAATAAAGAGCCCCCAGATCTCAGTGGCTGCCCCCCACTCTCTGCACATGGTCCTCTGCACCCAGCAGAGGTGGCTGACGAGGAAGGTGCATCCTATCCACAGTTATTCAAGAATTTGAGGACAGCTTTCTCCTGTCCTTTCTCTCTGCCGTGGTTGAGGGTCTCAGAGCCTTCCACTGACATACCCTGTTTCAGCCAGTGATGAAGAGAGAGTGAGGGGACAGTCACAGGAAACATTCTAGAACCAACCCTAAGTGGCAGCAGTCACCCCTGCCTATGTGGCACAGGCCGCCTGACTCTCCCGGACTCTAGAGAGGGCTAGGATGCTGAGCTGTCTGAGAGCTTGGTGAAGCCTTGAGGGATCTCTCTGACTTTATTCCTGTCTCACTCACCTTTCTATTGCTGTGATAACACAGCATGACCAAGGCAACTTATAAAAGGAAGAGTTTAATTTGGAGCTTACAGTTCCAGAGTGTTAGAGTCCACGGCCATCATGATGGGGAGCATGGCGGCAGGCGGGCAGGCATGGTGCTGGAGCAGTGGCTGAAGAGTGTATGTCATTACCTACAAGTAAGAGACAGAGAGCGCCAACCGAGAGTGGAAACGCCCTCCCCAGTGTCTCAGCTGCTCCTAGAAGGCCACAGCTCCCAATCCTTCCCAAATAGTTCCACCAAGTGGGAAACAAATATTCGAACATATGAGTCAATGGGGGCCTTCTCATTCAAACCACCACAACAATTCTGTCATTGGCTTTTTTTTTTTTTTTTTTTAATTCTTAGAACTCTGAGCTAGGCTCGGGCACCTTGACCTTAGAGCCAAGAACCTTAATAATCAAGAATGGGCAGAGGTACCCATGCTGAACACAGAGACATATATTTCTGGGGGGGAAAGTGCCCACCATTCTGAGATGGCACATTCATCGGCCACAGTTTATCTGCACACTGAATGCTTCCTATGTACAGTGAGGACAAAATAGACAGAAATCCTTACCTTTGGGCAACTCGCAGCTTAGAGGAGAGAAACAATAGACTAATTAGATGAGGAAAATACATGCTAAGGACAGATATGAGGGAAAAAAGCCTGTAGCCTTGTGTAGAGACTGAAGGGAAGCCCTCAGTGAGGCTGGAGCACAGTAAAGCAGCAAGAGATCTGGTGGCTGTGTGGACACAGTTGTCATCTCAAGGCTTTGACTCTAGGACAGGAAGCCTGCCCTTTATGTCTCTGCCATTACTTCATATCTAGGAAACACTTAAACAGACTTTTTTTAGCTATGGAAAAATGCAAACACCTGCCTGCGTTTGGTCAGTGTTTCCCAGCCTGTTAAGATCTGAGTGGCAGAGAAAGAGTGGTTTATTTGTTTATTCAGCTCTCCCCACCCCCCCATTCTGAGCATTCCTCTTAGGTGGAACACCTCAGTGCGTAAACACAGAACAGCTATTTATAGCGACATAACAACTCACTGTCCTGTGGCACATAGATAGGGAACCGTGGGTCACTTGTGCTTGAAGTCAGTTTCCCCACTTGAAAACTCTGACAACAAAATTTAACTGTTTTTACCTGCTACCTGGGAGCCTTGCTCATCACATAGCCAAAGTGAAGTCTAGGTCTCTCCTTGCTCAGTGTTGTGACCTCAGGCCCAGAAAACAATCCCACTCTCATTTCAAGTCACGTTTGCATATGCCAGCCAGGGCAATCCATTTTCCAAGAGCATCCATACCCTGGCTTCTAACTGGCTGACAGAAGACTAGCAGTCAGAACAGCCTGCAGCAAAGTCCTCTCTTTCTTTCCTTCCTCCCTGCCTTTCTTCCTCCTTCCCACCTACTTGCCTGCCTTCCTCCCCAGTGTTATGGTTTAAGTAAAAATGCTGCAGGTTCCCCAGGGGCACAGTGGCAGACATACTCTGAGTCACAGCGCCATTATTATGGTAAAGGTAAAATGCTGCAGGCCCCCAAGTGACTGCAGTGGGCAACAGGCCTTGAGACCACACCACAAAGTGGTGGCAGGCAGTGGGCAGTGGGTCCTGAGAGCAGCCAGTCCCAGGCAGGGACAGTGTAGTTCCCCAAATGGCTGCAGCAGGCCACGAGTCCCAGGCAGGGAGCCACATGATGGGTGAGAGACCTTGATGGTGCAGCCAGTCCCACGAGGAGAAACAGATGGGCAAGCCACAAGACCACGTGGGCGAGAGACAAAGACATGGATAGGCACACCATGCAGAGTGAGGTTGGATATTTATTTAGTGGGTTATGGGAGAGAAGGAGAGAACAGGGAAGAGGAGAGAGAGACAGAAACAGAGATGGGGAAGGGGAGAAGTGGGAAGAAGGGAGAGACAGAAGCTGCCTCTTTGAGAGAGAGAGAGAGAGAGAGAGAGAGAGAGAGAGAGAGAGAGACTGAAAAGGGATTCAGGCTGGAAGCTGAAAGATCAGCTTGCCTCAGAGGATGGGAGGGAGTGATCGTGGCTTGCCTCTTAAAGGGACAGAGCAGACCATTACACCCAGGACTTCCTAGACCTCATTCTTTAGGAAGTAAAGTCTCCCTGGGACCTTGTGGTGACAGGAATAGCTTAAGGAAGGGCCTGTTTGCTTTGATCACAGCGACAGATGCTGGGGACAGCTGGTCACGCTGCACCCAATCAGGAAGCAGAGAGGGGCGAATGTTGCTCTTTAGCCGGCTTTCTCATTTCTGTTCGGTCCCAGACCTCAGCCCATGGGATGCTGACACCCACCTTGAAGGCAGGTCTTCCCAAGCATGTGTTTCCGTGGTGATCCGGAATCTCACCACGTTGACAGGATGAACCATCACAGGCCTTGTATCCAGGTCTTCCAGGAACACACTGGCCTGTTTCCCCACGCTGCTTCTCAGAACCACTTAGCCTGCCTTGCATGCATCTCTCAAAGTCTCTACTTTGGATTTAAAAGGGTACTAGCCCTCAAAAATGACACCTGCAAGGTGTCCACCATGCTGGGCAGAGGCCCCAATCTTTGTTCCACATAGCCTCCCCTAGCTGCCCACAAATGGCAGGCACAATTCCAATCAGAGCCTTGCAAAGGGAAGTGAATTTCCTGGTGTGTCTGTGACTCAGCCATGGGTGTCGCTCAAACACACAGCCATCAGGACTCGGCAACAGGCAGAGATAGATACAGGCACTGAGAAGGAAGATTGATTATGAGCCTGTCTGAGGGGTTAGGCACTAAATTTGTCTTCCTTAACTGTGGAAGGCTAAAGATGAGCCGGGAAAGGTGGCTGGTTGCCTTTGGCTTATCAGCTGTCAGCAGCCAAGTGGGCCCATTAAGTCTGAATAGCCCAAATCTGTATCCAGGTTCTGGATGGCTTGACAAACAGAATTGCTTGGGACCGGGGCACTAATAGTGCGCGTGTGTCCCTCAATGAGCCCATTTCGGCTCCAAGTGCTCACACTATCTGTCACAAGGGGCCTGGCTCTCATATCAATGTGTTCTTTTCTTTTCAGAGCTGTTTATCAGCATTGGGGGCTTCATCTCAGTAACTGAAACTTCAGCCCAAATGGGGTGTGCGTGTGTGTGTCCAGGTCCTCAGCAATCTGCAAGTCAACATGGCAGGGCCCTTACCCACCGCCTGTTAGGAAGTGGTTCACGAACCACTTTGTGCTGTGGGAGCCATCACCTCATTTGTCTGATTAGAGCTCAGAGCTCTCCAAGTGGGATGTGGGGTACAACACGTTCAGAAATTTTTCTTTACACAAACCCGAGACTTGTTAATAGGGAACTGAGCTTAGAACACTGCGTCCAGATTGGTAGACATTTAAAAATAGCCGTAGGCATGGGGGCAGTAGGGGAGAGAAGCAGTCTGAAATGGTCATGTACCCCGTACCTAGGCAGCAGATTTCCCCACACTGTAGGAGCTGGTGTTATTAGAAAGGAAGATGGATGTAATTGTAACCTGTCACTGCTGACCTGCCTTCAGCACCAGGGCCTGGGAGCACACAATTACCTATAAAGAGGCCCCAGGGTGAGCTAAAGAATCCTAGCAAGAACATAAACATGTTCACATCCTTTGCTGTACAATCCTGCACCTGGGATGTTGATCCTTATGTAATTCAGAGCAGAACAGAGCTGGCACGCACAGAGCTCATTCTACCAGCATTCTGCTAGTCTAGTTATTAGCCTGCAATGTTGGAAGCAATTCCAAATCACCCAAGGACCCATGAATCCATCTGAAGACATTTGGTGGCTCTCTAGCTCTGCCTGGGAACACGGCTGGCTACCAAGAAAAATGTGTTTGCAGCAGTCAGAAAAGCAGTGGATTCAGGTTAAATATCTTATTTGAAAATAATATGAGAAGCCCTAAGAGGCCATGAATAAAATAAGAGAATATTTGTGTGTAGCTATGGCAGGGAAGCTAAACCCATGAAATATCTACAGTGTGGCTGTTTAAAAACTGAACAATGACAGTCCCAGCTGGCATGCCATTGGGCATGGGGGAAGTCACGTGGGACACCACCCCCAGATGAAGTTATAGGTGACAAAACCTGCTGAGAGAGGGAGAATTAGTCCTCCCTAGAGATGAGCACCCTGAATGGTCATCTATTCCCAAGTGGTCAGCCCTAAAATATATTCACGCAAGCAATACTTAATGGACTCAGTAGCTTGGATTTATATATTTATTCACATACGTACATATATACACATATACATACATACATGTGTTCTGGCATTATCTTGAAATCTGTAATAGTAGTGTGTGTTTTATGTACACATGTGTGCATACATGTGCATGTCTGCCTGCATGAATGTGTATGTGAGTGTTGTATATGCATGTGTGTATGTGTATATATGGAGGCCAGAGGTTTCGCTTTCCACTTTATCTTTTGAGATCAGGTCTCCCATGGAACCCGGAGCTCACTGAGTAAGCTAGCAAGCCTATCCAGGGATTCTCCTGTCTCTGCCTCCCAGTTCTGAAATTACAGGCATGCACCGCCATGTTCTGCTTCTTTAAAAACGTGTTCTGGGGTCGAGATTCAAGTCCTCGTGCTTTCGCGCTTTACCAACTGAGCCATCTTCCTAACCTCACAATAGTTTTGAATAAGGAGTCAAAGACCTACAAATAATGTAGCTTATCTGAACTCAAAACCAGAAGGCTTTACTGGGAGGTGGAGGTGGCCAGCTGATGATTTGGAGACATAGCCTATGCCATGGCCACCTCTGAGACACCATTTACCCTGCAGAGATCATGCTCACCTCAGACTCAGACTTTGCTGCCCTCATGGCAGGGTGCGGCTCACAGCCCCGTTCGGGACTTAGCTTGTTTATCTTAATTGTGAAAACCTCCTTGACCAGAGCTCAGACACTCTTCTGGGTCCCTCATCGGGGATGGTGAGATGCTGTGTGGGTGTCAGTGAGAGGCATTGAGAGGATGCCTGTTATAGGGTCAAGAAGGTGGTGTCTTGGACAACAGGCCAGCACAGGCCATCTGCAGCTAAACACTCCCCCACTGACCTGCCTTGCGGGTCCCTCTGAAGTCGTGTTTCATCTACACACATGGGGTCTGCCCATCCTGCCATGACTAGTTCTCAGCCAGACTCATTTTAGTTCTCCGCACCCACCTGCACACTGCCACCGAATCACACATACTCTTCAAAGCCGGGCATTTGCAACCAGAAAGGAAGCTCTTTGGTGTTTTGTTTTGTTTTTTAGAGAATAGGAGAAAGAAAATGAAATGGCACCAGCCAGCCGAACCTCCATCTCCCCATGGCCAGCCCTGAGGGAGGGCTCTTTGTAGACTTGGTGTCTCTCCCTCAGAGCATGTGGCTCTCCTGCCCTGGCCCCATGCCCAGTTCCCCTTCAAAGCTCTCTGCTCTACCAGGGGTGCCCTGCCATCTCTATGTTAAGTTCAAGGTTGGTCGTACCAAAGAGAATATCCAAAAATTTCCCGTAGGTCCAGTCTTTCTGGGTACATCCCATTGGAGTGAGGAGGACAGCACAGAGCCCTTGGCTTGGTGGTTGTGCCTTAAATCCACTGCTATTTCAGACAGCAATTTCAGCTCCACGGGTTCCCCGTCTGCTTCTCTAGCTGCGGCCTGGCTGCTCGGGCTGCAGCCTGGCGGGGATTCTGTTCCCACAGGCACTGGCTCTGTCACTGCCCCAAAAGATATCTTTACCTAAATCCCTATCATTCTGTTTATGAATAAGACTCAAGACTCAAAGGCTGGGGTGAAAACCTGCTAGCTCAGAGAGACTGAGTCACGACTAGCTAACCTCCTCTTGCTGGCTCTCCAAAAGACCTGTGGTTCCAGATGCCCTCTGGTGCTCTATGATTACCTTCTGTCAACTAGTTGCTTACTCAGCCTCCTGACCTAAAGTTACTTTTATTTAATTACTGCAAATGCGAACTCAGAATTCACAGTGCGATTGAATATCCCCCAACAAAGATGTCATTGAGATAATGCTTAAAGAGCGTCTTGGGCACAGATGGGTTCTTGGGATCTCTTACACCCCTCCCCATTACTAAAGGTTCCTCCTCCTCAATAACAACTCTACGTACCCTTCCTTGAACTCTTTCTGGGTACCACCCACTGGGCTCTGGACTAGCCAGAGACCTCAACGTGGGAAATGGTGTGTCTAACAGGCAAGCCGCTTGAGTGTGAGTACCCAGCTGGGAAGTAGAGTTAGAATTCCGTCCCAAAGTCATGTGACCTCAAAGCCATGGTGTCCCACGGTACCATCAGTCCTCCGTATCTCAGGATGGTGATCGTTAGCCCCCCACTACAAGAGACAAAGGACATATCCAGCAGCTGTCTCCTGTCCCTGCCACCAAGCAGGCTGCCTGTCTTATCCGGTCGGAAGGGCCCCAGTTCTGCCCTATTCTGAAGTTTCTTTCATCCCAAGTAAAGGCAGAAAGCATTCTCTGTACCCTCTAAACATAAAGCCATCTGTAACCTAACTTGTTCATAATTAGATTTTCAGCATATAATTACAAGATTAATGGATTATTTATAATTTATTTGTAAATCACTAACCACATTACTCCAAAAACATTTTCCCTAAAGGTTATTTTGGGTTGCTCGGGGCAAGATAATGAAAGGGACGGTTAAAAAATGGGAAACGCACAACCAGTAGCCTAGTTAAAGATAATCAAATCAGCCTCCGCCTTCGCAGAGCTAACCTTGCCGCCTGTGGTGTGTGGGGAAAAGCTGTTGTTTCTTCTCACAGACCTTCAAGCGCCGTGGTAACGTGTTATCCCCTCTGCTTTCCCATCTTTGTCTGGAACAGCCTCCGTTTGATGGTGAAGATGAGGACGAACTGTTTCAGTCTATAATGGAGCACAATGTGTCCTACCCCAAATCCTTGTCCAAGGAGGCCGTTTCCATCTGCAAAGGAGTGAGTACATCGGGGTTTCCCCTCTGGCAGCCAACCAAGCCCTGCTGGCAGAGGAAATACCCTTTCATACCGAATGTTGTTTTTGAGAGAAAGTCTTGCTCTCTAGCTCAGCCAGTCCTGAACTCCCTACTAGCCCAGGCTGGCCTTGAACTTGCAACCCTCTTGCCTACACCTCCCAAGGGCTGAGATTACTGGTACGCACCACCAAGCCTGGATTCCCTTTCCGGCCTTCTAAGAGAGACACCAGAACCATCACTAATGCATGCTACTGCAATACTTAGAGGCACACAGGGCACAGGGGACAGAAGAGACTCGAATTCCAGCGCTGTTCAAGGGTCTAGTCTCATGTTCTTATTCTACTGCATTTCGGTTCCCTGTCCATTTCTTAACGTTGCAAGGGGGTGGGAGACAGCTCAGTCAGTAAAGTGCTTGCCACGTCAGCACGAAAACCTGAGTTCAGTCCTCGGAACCCACGGAAAACATGCATGCCGGGTGTGGTGGCATGCACTGTTGAAGCAAAGGCAGGAGGAGCCCCGAGGCTCACCGGCCAGCCTCCCTAACTCCAATCCTCATGTTCCAAGGAGGAACAATACCTGAGGTCGGCCTACACACACATGCATATGCTCATACAACCTCTGTCTTCCACACATGTTCACACGCATACATGTACCCACAGTTACAAAATAAAGAAGTAATCGCAGGCCCTGGGGGAGTGCTGTTTCTCACATCTGGCCTCCTAATTAATCTCCTAACTAATCTCCACATCTGTGATGCAGTTTGTTCTTTCTCTCTCTTAAGACAGACATATTTTAAAATTTAATTTTTTTAAAAAAAATTTAATTTTAATTTAAAAATGGGTATAGATCATCCATGGGCAGATCAGTGCGTTTTTACAAAATGGATACGTGCATGTAACTGCACCTGGTCAAGACAGAACCCTAATTGCCCCTTCTGTCCCCTTACAGTTGCTATTACCCACAACCCCAAGATTAATCAATATTAATCACACAGATTAGTCTTGCCTGTCTCAGCCTTCGCACAGAGGGGATCCTTCAGCTGGTGGCCCAGACCTGTTGTGCCCAACACGACAAGTAGTAAACGTAGCCAAAGAGCCGTGTAAATAGCCATGTGTTGCCGTGTTTCCCTCTTGCACGTTGCTGCATGGTTTTCCCTATGTGGACATCAGACAATCCATCTCTGCATTCCACTCGTGGGGGAGGGCACTTACATTGTTTCGGCCTTGGCTGGTGGCCGCTACAAATAGAATTGTTTTGAACCTCCTGGGTCCTGGGCCGACTCTCTTCTTTCGGGGCAATGCTAGCATTTTAACTGGTGGTGGTGGCTTAATTCATTTTTAGTGGTCAAGCTTTGAATCACAAACTTCCTTTTTAAATTCATCAAAAGAGAGCGTCCCACACCCAGTGTTATCATTTAGTGCGATTGAAGGTGCCCATGGCAGCTGGAGGATCCTCTTGCTGTGGAAGAGCCCAGGGTTGGCACCTCCCTCTGAGTCCCACACCATACCTTGAGATGAGTCACTTGCTGTCTTTGCTGCAACGTGTGATTTTCCTAACCCCTGTGCCTGGGGACGTTTTATCCAGGCAGCAGGAGGATGCTTGTTGTGGCATCCCGCTGGATGCTGGCCTACGGTACTTTCAGCACACGTGGTTTTCAGTGATCTTAAGCGTTTTTGTCAGTTGTGCATAGAAATAACATGAACTTCTCTTCCTCCTTCCCTCTGCCCCACCTTCCTTCCTTCCCTCTAGTGTACTGAAGATTGAACCTAGAGGTGTATGCCCTGTAAAGGAAGCTCCCTACCACTGAGCCATACCCCCAGTGCCTGCTTCCCCATCTACAGACAGAATGCCCGTTCAAAGCATATGCTACACACGGTGCCTATCTGAATTTTTATTCCATTTGGCCATTGTTTCCAACCGTGAAAATCACTCTACACAGACCACACCTGTCAGAGCACATGTGTGTTTCTTGGTGAACGTCCAGTGTGTTCTCAGGCCGCACCACCATCTATGTCCAGAGGCAGATCTGGCCAGGGAAGGTGCTGGCTCTGGGAGGCTGATGTCATCAAGCTGTCTTTTTGTCTCTTTCTCTCCAGCTTATGACCAAACACCCCGCCAAGCGGCTGGGCTGTGGGCCTGAGGGAGAGCGGGATGTCAGGGAGCATGCCTTCTTCCGGAGGATCGACTGGGAAAAACTGGAGAACAGAGAGATCCAGCCGCCGTTCAAGCCCAAAGTGGTGAGTCCTGAAGAGCGTCCTGAGCCGTGTCCCTGATCCTGGGCGTGACCCTCCCTTTCTCTGGGAAGTGGGAGGCTAGTGACCCTGGCCTTGGCAGAGTAAGGAAAATGGTTGAGCCACCAGCTCGGGACTGTGCACAGCCATGAAATCTGATGGCCAGGGTTCCGCTCCCTTCACAGAGTGAGGACAGATGTGAGGACAGAGAAAGGACAGATGCACAGACCTTTAGCCCTCCTCCACCTCTCAAGGATGGCCACAGAACACCCAGACAATTAACCACCTGCTTCTCCAGCCTCCCTGACATCCTGCCTCACCATGCTACCCCAAAGCACACCTAGATCTCCACCAACTCACAGGCAGGGGCTGGACACCATTCCCACAGTGGCTTCTGCACCCACGTATCCTCTGTGAGGAGGGTTGGCCACCACCAGCTCCACCATTGCTGGCTTTTTTCAACTTCTGCTATGTGATTCCCATTCTTTAGAGTTCTGTTTGACCCGTCATACGATGGCCCCTGTTCCAGACTCTTTTCAAACATTTGTTCATATAGTCCTCCTAACCCCCCTGTGAGGAGACATGATTGTCCCTGCTTTGCATTTGAGGAAACCAAAACACAGAGAGGCAGAATAACTCGACAGAAGACACAGCTGGCAGATGCGGGCAGGATGGCGTCAGGGTCCTTTTCCCACTGCGATGTCTCAGTGTGTTGGTGACAGCCCCGCAGCTTCTTCTGGTAGTGAGTGGCAGCCACTATGTCGCTTCTTATAGCTTCTGTCCCTAGAACTAAACAAAACTGAGTGTCTTTAAAACGCCAACTCCTCACACCCCCCACCTGCTTCTCCACACTGCTCAGGGTGTCTCCCCACCCCTTCCGAGTCTTAGCCCCAGCGAGCCTCTGCCCCGTGCTCTCCAGAGACTGGAAGGCGAGCTGCCATCACCGTGGTCAGCATCACCTCCACTCTGCCGGATTGGCCTCAATCTGTCTCTGACCAGCGTCCCTGAGCAGGCCAGGGGACCCCTGTGGTGGCAGAGTTACTGAGTAGGGGCAGCAAAAACCTTCCTCAGATGTGCCCACGTGCCCTCTGCGCCAAAAATATCACTGGCAGTGGCGAGTCCGCTGGACTTTATTCTCCTCAGACATTTTTAGCCCAGACTAAAGACAAACTAAAATGAATCAGGTCAGTTGACTTCCCCCTGAATCATTGTTGCAAACAGGCAACTAAATAGACACACACACATACACACACACACGGTCACCTTCTCTTCCACCAGCCCTGAATTTGGGTGCTCCTACGAGGACCACTCCTCCAGGTCACATGACCTGGTGTAAGACTTGGGGAGAGATGAGTTGATGCAGATAGCTCAGCAGGACAGTGTTGGAGAGTTTCTTCTTGTTCACAGCTGCCTTCGTCCTTATCTTCCTAAATTAAAACGTGCAATGTCGGCAGTGGTGACTGAAGCAAGGAACAAGAGCCCCCATCCCCCCACCCACCCCTTTCCCCATGTAGACCCTGCTTAAAGGATCAAGCAGAGAGGAATTCCTAGTCTGTCACTTCAGAAAGAGACAGAGTGCCGCAAACCCAACCGTAAAGCAGTTTCTTCTGGTTCTTCTCACCTTGGGTTCAGAACAAAACTATTTCAGTCTCCCAGCTTTTATAGGTCGCCGGCCTTAAACTCATGGGTAGGGAAAACCGGGAGTGACTTATCTCAGGAAGCTGAGAATGTGGAAGGATCTGGAAGCATAGTGGTTCCTGGGGTAACAGCTGATGTGTGAGCAGTGTTTATCTTTTTATTCCCAACGAACGGCGGTTTGTTTGTTTGTACTGAGTGCTAGTTTAAAAAAGGAATACATTGCATTTGGCTGTGAGGAAACAAATCCAGCATCACAGACAGAACAGAAACTGCAGTTCCTAAAGCTGCAGCTTTTGTGACAAGGCCAGAGGCAAGAACAAGCCACGCATGCTCACAGTGAGTTTTTCTGGCCCTAGTCCTGTGCTCAAGGAGGGAGGAGCCAGAAAGAAGGTAAGGACAGACACCAGGCCAGAGAGAGGGGACACATGAGAAGCAAGGGGGGAAGCATGAGAAGCAAGATGCTCTGGTTTTTGTTTGTTTGTTTGTTTTGTTTTGTTTTTTCACAGAGAGCGAAGTGAGGGAATTCCCGGTCATATGCTCGCCATCAGAGTGTCAGGCTTAAGCTCAGTCCCCACCGTACCCCCCATGCCCCAAACCCAAGACAGTCAGTCGCCTCCTAATCTCAGGTGAGGAGGCTCATGCAAGGGTCCCTAGGTTGTCACTCTGTTGGTGGCACAGTGCTGGCGTGGAACTACCCCCACCAAGAACAGGTCAGTAGTCGAAAGGTCATATGGGACAGAGGAAAGCAACTTAGTCAGAGTCACAGTGTGGTTAGCATGGTTTGCGGGGAGAAAGGGCTGCAGACAGACACGACTCTGGGATGTGGCTTCCCAGCTTCCCCCCGTGAAACACACTTCCCTGATCCATGGCTACACGCAAACTCGGCAGAGCATCCAGGAAAAAGGCAGCTGACTGTTCTCTAACAGGTAGTTAGTTCCAAGAGGGCAAGCAGCACAGGCCTCTCAGTTACTGCTGTAAACACCCAGGCAGCATGGCTGCCAGAACCTTCCACGTCCTCGCAGTGAGCCTGGCTCTGAGGGCGTCTTGGTGGAGGCTTCCTGGAGGGTTTCTAACAAGCACTGATGATTCCATTTCCCCGAGAATTGCAGGATTAAGAGGCATTAGCTGTTCTCCCATTTGTACTGCTCCGGCTGCCTGGAATTAGCCCCGGCTTGTTGTCGTGTGCCAGCTGTGGGACTTGACGTGCTCACGTTGGCGGTGGCTGCAGGGCAGCTCATCCGTGCGTGTGGATTCAGGAGTCTATTAGGTGTTCTGTTGTGGTTTTGGTTCTTTGTTTTCTACTCTCTACTACTTTAAAAACCTCTGAGGAAAAATGATTCCAGAATTACTGATAACCCCCACACACGCTAGAAGGGGAGAGACATTACACAGCAGGGCAGACATGGAACTTACTGAGAAGAATCAGGGTTCCCTTGGGGTTCAGTCTTTTTACCTCTTTTTATCACTTGAATAACAATTTAAATTAACCTTTAGATCAAACCATCATACAAAATGTGAGGTGTCACAGCCAAAGACCCTTACGGTGTAGAACCCATTGGGAAGTTCAATACAGAATCTTCCATCTCCCACTGACATTAAACTCAAGAGCCACAGTGCTTCGTAGCCTGCCTACTATGAAGGTCATGTGTATAGGAGTGCAAAGAGACAAGAGTGGTAGGCACCACTCAACAGAGCCATGTCTATCCCCCAGAGGCTTCTATGTGCCACTGTGAAGTCAAGATTGTCCCTAGACTGGGTAGAGGCTTTCCTGTGCTAATTTGCCTTAAAGTGAAGGTAAAACCAGACAAGGGTGCTGTGCAGATCCAGAAGTGAAGCCACTAGACAACTGTCCCCTTGTCCTTATGAGAAAAATGCCATCCAGCCTGGTACCAGTGAGCTGCTCAAGGAAGCACATGCAGTCAACTTCAGCCGTGATGCTCCCCACAGCCAACTGAAGTCATTAAAAGAAAGTCTGTCCATATTCAGACAGTTCTGTGAAAGAGGTGCTCTTTTTGGAAGACATGTCACTTCTGAGAAAGATCCCTCTTCAGTTAAAATAGAAACAAATGCTCCTGCTCTCCTGTGGCTTCGAGCAGGCAAGGAGGTACCACACAAGGAGCAATACAGCCAGCCTGCTTGGCCCCTGACTCTCACCCAGGGAAGGACAGCACCCTTTTTCTGCTTGGCCTAAGAAGTGAAGGTCCTAAGCAGCCACTCTGACTGCAGGGCTGGTCTTCCGGTGTACTGGTCATGCAAATGACGTGGCCTTGAGCCACATCTGTTTCCCCGGACACAGAGAAAGCACAAAGTTAATCGATTCTTTTCGTCTTTTGAATTCTATCCATTGGCACAAGAAGGCACAGTAGCTGCTCCCAGACAAGCCAAACATAGCCACTGTATTAGAAGGGACATTAAGAGGAAGGATGTTAACCTGTGAAGTCAACACCAAGAACTAAATATCCCTGAATCCACAGGTAATAGAAGCATTTTTTTAGATGGACCAGTCTCTCATGAGGCTGCCTTCCTTGGGAAGTTATTGTAGTGACTTTATCAAAAGGAGGTAGGAAAAACTAGAATAACTTTCACCAGGGCGTTGTCATCCTTGTGGCAAGAGTCAAAGACAGTAAGAACAGCAAGCAGAGGCATAGGTGTCACCGGATCGGCAGGCACAATCATGATTCCTTCCCCCACCCACCTTCAGGGAGGGAGCCAGCGACACGCATGCTTACAAGATGAGGGCCCCTTGCATGGCGTCATTAGCTTGTTTAAAGAATATGGTGATGGTTTGGGGCTGGCAGGTTTTTGGGGGTTTTGTTGTTGTTGTTGTTTTGTTTTTTGAAAGAATTTCTCAGCCCTGTGAAAGAGTTGGGAAACTGGGCATGGTGGCAGCCCTCCAGTAAATCCAGTACTCAGGATGTAGAGGTAGTGGGATCATGAACTGGAAGACACCCTGAACTACATAGTGAGATCCTGTCTCAAAAGAGTCAAAGGCTAGGGGTATGGCTCAGGGGTACAGCACTTGCCTGGAATGCGTAAGGCCTCGGGTTCAATCCCAGCTCTGCAAGGAAAAAAAGTGGGGGGTTAGATGGAGGATAATAAAAGAATCTCTACCATCCCATTGTCCAGATTCTCTAGATGTTAGCATTTGACCATGCTTGCTCTGTTCTTTTTTCAATTTCTTCTTTGAACCGATACATATACACACACACAGTGCGCGTATGTGTGTGTTTTCCCGAACCACTTGAGATTAAGTTATAGGTATTATGCTTCTTGAAACATAATGACCCTGTGTTATTTTCTAAACTTGAGGACATCTCATGGCACGGTGTTCTTTTAATAACGAGTCTGCAAAGTTGCTTATTTGGAACAGCAGCTACTCAGGTGAAGGCGGAAGTCTGTAGTGACTGTCTAACTGAAATAATGTCTTGGGCTCATCTAATCAGCCCTCTTGAGTGGCAGGCTGGTTCTTTTTCCTGGCCTTTCCGTTGAGCTAGTAACAGGGAGGCTAATTAAAATTGAGATTCTCGGGGCTCAACAGGCTTTGCTGACAACTTAAAAACACTAACCATCCTTGGAGACAGAAGAAATCACATCGTGGTGCATTGGGGTTTGAGTTAAGCCTTTAAATCACTGGCTGTCAGCATCTTTCACTGGTGATTAGAAGCAAGCACTTTCTCCTAGTCTTCAGTAATTGCTTTCCCAAATATTTTTCTGCTTGGGAGAAATGAAACCTTTTTAATAATAACAAATATAAGCCTTAGAGTTTCAGTGGTTAATGACACTGTACATACAGAATGCTCTCAGTTTTGTTTTTTGGGTGAGTTTTTTTTTTTTTTTTTTTTTTTTTTTTTTTTTTTTTTTTTTTTTGTCTTTTGATAAAGGGTTTCTCTATGCAGCCATGGCTATTCTGGAACTCACTGTGTATGTAGATTAGGCTGGCCTCCTTGAACTCAAAGATCTACCTGCCCTTGCCTCCCGAGTGCTGGCATTAAAGGTGTGTCCCATCATACTTGACTAAAGCCCTCACTTATGTGGACTTATGTCTGTCAGGAAACCCATCCATAAAACGAGACTCCCTCCAAACAGCTTCTACCCAAGATAATGTCCCAAGGAGGTGAGCTGACTATGTCTAATAAAGTCCAAAAAAACCAAAGCCCTTCTCTAGCCCCTACCCCAGGAGTGTTGGCCAGAAGTAGAGGCCGTCTCAATCTCTTTCAGGTAATTGTTACCATTAAAATACTATCCATCTGTGGCCAAATGATCAGCCAAGCAGTAAAAATTATAAAAGGGAAGATGGTCTCTCCCCCTCCCTAACTTCTAGTCCCACAATTCATGATCTTTTCTGTAACCTTCCAGAAAGTTCTATGTATGTGTAAACCCGTACATAAAGGACCCAGTATGGCATTTGGCATCTCACGTCTTTCACATAGCAATGTACCGCAGAGGTTCGTGGGTTCGTGGCATTCTTCACACGGCCATTCCTGATTCTCGACATCTCCAAATCCTCTCCTCTGTCCGTTCTTATTCTCCAGACTTTCTCTACCAAAATGCACTGGCTTCAGTGGGCATCCAGGCCTTCGGTGAGCACACTTCCAGAACCTTGAGTGACTGAGCAGACTAACCGCACTGTTTAACCATTAACCCCGCGCTTGCCGCTGCTTGCCCTCCTCCTGCATCAAGACCTTCCCTGAGCATGCTGATCTTCGTGGAAAGGGGCAGAGCAGTGGGCAGAGATCCGCCCCAGGGCCTTCTGGACACTTGACCTTACCACCCAGGGAGCATAGAGCAGATTACACCAGCTCGTGTCTGCCATCGGCTGTTTAACTCACACGAAGAAGTGTGAGGAGCTGTGCCGAGGCGGGGCAATAGCTTCCCAAATGCTCACACTGTCCCACACAGTGCTGTAGTCTCCCCCAGAGCAGAGACTGCAGGACAGGCAAGCATTCTCCTGATGCCAAGGATACCCCTCCAAATCTAGCAACTGTAAGAGGCCCTCCCCAGATTCCTGCGTTTCCTTTGATTTCTATGCTTTTGCAGCTAACCTTTATGATTTGTTTGTTCTGAACTTGGCCTACCCCTGGGATCTGTGTGGTTCTGCTTCCTAGCGTCATTATTCTGTAACCACTCACACATGCTCCTGTGCCAGCAGCCATGGAGTTATAGTCAACATTACTGAGACACCATAGAGCTCAGACCAGCACATGTATTGCACATGCTCAGTGCTTCTCGGGGGTAAGACTCGCAGGCTGGAAGCCATGCCCTGTAGCACAGCTCATTCCTCTCCCTCTGCCCTTTCACAGAACAAAAGGGTTTGGAAGGCTGCTTGCCACCCAGGGTGTGGGTACAGAACTTTGCAGCCCGGCTTCCCCCTTGAGCCTGCATCACTCTGTGCTCCAGAACATCTTTATTATGCCTGCCTTCTCTCAGGGTCACTTTATTGATTGGTAAATTTACTAGACACGTGGTGGTTTCTCTTCTGTCATGATAAAATGCCCTGACAAGAGCAACTTAGGAGAGGAAGACTTCATGTCAGCTCATTGTTTTTCAGCAAACCAGGGTGACAAAAACTCAAGCTCGCTAGTCACATCCATGGTGAGGAGAAGAGAAAGAATGGATGCCTGCGGGGTTGCATTCGCCTTGCTCCTCCCACTCCTGCGTAGTCAGGATCCCTGGCTTAGGGAATGGTGTCACCCTCAGGAGGCAGGGCTTCCTCAGTGTGATCTGGACAATCCCTCCCAGGCTTGTCCACGGGACAACCTGATCTAGGCAGTCCCTCATTGAGACTGCCTTCCAAGGTGGTTCTGGATTGGGAATAGCCAATGAATAAAACTAATCATCATGGGTAGAGGTATCAAAATGACGAAGAGGTTAATTCCCTAATGAAGAGATAGAAGGCAGATTGTTAATAGTTTCATCCATCCTTCAGATAGCATCAGTTAGCATGCAGGGCTGTTGCTACACATTTGTTTCTTCTCTCCGTATGTCTCATTACATAGAAAGGCTTCACATCTGCTAAGTCCTTCAGCCCGCACCGCAGCCTTGGAAGTTGGGCAGTCACATCCCCATTTTACCTGTAAAAGGAGATGAGATTCCTAAAGCCTGGGCCTCTTGGTCTCTGGCCCAGTCCTCACTCTGCTGTCTCTCCTCAAGAGTGCCGGCACTGCCCAATGGGAGGCCAGACACCAACTATTCTCAAGGAGATGGAGGGACCTGCCTGGGTTCACACAACCAGCCCAGTCAGGTCTGGACCGCTTCCTGCTGACCATTTCTCTGCTGAGTTTGTTCCATGCCACCTTGCTGGCAAAGATTTCCACTGGCGAAAGCTGTTGGTGGCCCTGGAGGTGTGTGCCATGCTTCCTCACAGAGGAACAGTGCCTCACAGAGGCACTGTTCATAAGCTGATTTAGCCACTGTGAGGGTCTAGTGGACCAGAACTCAGAGGTCACAAACAACCCAAACTTGCCTGTTGCTGTAGCTGCTGTGGAGGCTGCCCCTCAAATGGCTGTGGTAATAATGTCCCGACTTCATGCCTGATGAATGTCCGGAGAGCATCTGCAGTCAAGCTAGCTCCTCCCACCACTCATTCCCTTGCTTATCCACAGGTCTCACTGGTGCCCCCATTTTTCTCTTACTCCCTACTCAACTCCAAGGTGGCACCTGAAGCTCTGTACCCATCGAGCTGATGATCTCAAGGTTGGATCACAGGCAGCGGGCACTGGATTCTTAAATGTATTATCTCCTGCCCAAGCAGCCAAAGGGCTCTGGTGCTTGTTTGTTTGGGGATTTTTTTGTTTTGTCTGTGTCATAGTTGATGTGTCTGAACTTGAGTGATTCAATTTTTATTCTTTGTCCTCAGCCTGCCCTTGCCTCTGGTCTTCACCTAAACTGAGTCGGATTAAGAAAAGCCTCAATTTGCTAAAATGTGATTTCTCTCCCTCTCTTTCTTTGAGCCGGGGAAATTTCCCAGGAGCGTTAAAGTGAGAGAAGAGGAAGGTGTCTCTGGTGCTGAGCAGTTTTGAGACTGGCAGTCACATGGTCATTCAGTATGATCACAGATCAGTGACCGGATTGGTTGGGGCTCCAGGCTGTCCCCTTGGCTCCACGGTCTTCAATACAGATGGCACAAGGCTTCACCAAAGGAGCATTCTCATCCCACTTATGACATGACTTGGTTTCATGAGCACCTAGGCGCCACAGCTATAACTTTGTCTGGAACACTGGTTGTAGGATTGGATGTCTTCTTCCTTCCCCGTCTCTCTCAGTGTTGATGTTTGTGTAGCTCCCCTTTGTACATTTTGAGAACTCTCCTTTTAGTTTTTGGGTTTGTTTTCCCTCCTCTGGCAATAAACCCATGGCGCTAAGAAACTTCCCACTTAAAACTAATTTGTGAGCATCATAAAGGCAGTATTCAATAAAGACCCACATCGTACAATCTTCTCAGAGAACAAATGCATAAATGTAATACCAGACAGGCAGGCAAAGGGAACATTGCCTTGGCCAGCCTTGTTCTGCCTTGCAGGGAGTCATATCCTCTTTTTTTTTTCTCAGAACCTCCTCCTTGCTCTTCTTTGCATAGTCAGTATCAGGAAAAGGACAGATGATGTCTTCTTGAGGGTGTTCTTGCTCACCCCCTGAAAGCACCAACAGTAACACACTTGTATCCTTCCAGGCAGTGGGTACCCATCTACTGGATTCGGAAGGGAGTTTTTCTCAAAGCCAACCCTCACAGGGTGGTACCACTCGCTTCCATTGCTTTTTCTGTTGGGCTTCTGCAACTTTTGCATGCTCCGCTCCCACACATGACTGCTGCTGCCCAATTTCCTTGGCTGCCCCTTCCCACCAGCCACAGGCCCTCTCATTACAGTCTAGATATACAGACACCAGTGTTTCATAACAGCTGCACTGCTGACATTTTGAGCCAATAAGTCTTTGAGGGTGAGAGGAAGTCCATTTTAGGGCATTTAGCAGTGTCCCTTTCTAACTACTAGTTGGCAATGACATCCTTGTCTAAGTTATACGACAATTAAAAAAAAAATTGATTCCATTGTTAAAGAGCCGTGCCTTTCCCAAAAGCCAACTGTTTCTTTAGCAGTCGACATCATTGCGGTAGATCTGAATGTTGAACGTGATACCTCAATGGAAGCTGCTTTCCATTATTTATCTGATTTATGGATCAAATGCAGACTCCTGGTCAGTTCCTGAGAAGGAACAGTATCTACTCAGCTGCTTCCTGAAGAGCCCTTTTCAGTGGTCCAGGATGTTCCCTGCATGTGGGGTGATGTGATTGCAGGCTGTGCCTCTTTACCTTGGCTTTGAAGTGCTTTGGGTTCTTGCAAAGAAAGGCATCATGGGAATAAAAACTTTGAAAGCCGAAGCTTTGTCGCCCCATATATGATGATGAGTGTGTTTCATTGCCTGTATGGACTACACAGAGGGACTTAAGCCCCGCCCCCATCCAACATGACCATACAGACCTCTGCCCTTACCACACATGCCCTCCGCACATTGCCGCCCCCATTGCTGCAGTGTGAAAATAATACCGGAAAGGAACGCTGTTGTTTTTGAAGACCTTGCTTTAAACTCAAGACATGCTTTCTCCCTCCTTAGACACTTAGCAGTGTGTTTTATTTGCTGAAAAGAAAGTAGGAAAATCATAATGAAATGAGATTTCCTAGAAAACCCATCTAGAAGAAAGAAGAAGTGAGAAAATACAGTCCCTGAGGCTAACAGATCTTAGTTTAAATAATAATAATAAAAATGGGTGCTGAACTCTGACCAAGTACTAGGTTCTATGTGGAACTTGACCATAAACCTTTTAACAGCATGAGGGGAAGATACAGTTCCTCTCCCTACTCCACAAGAAAGACTTGGGTAGATTCCACCTCGCAGATTACCTAGACCTGCCCTCCGCTGGAGATCCAGCAATGCCTCATTAGGTTAAAGCCTATGCCGACTCAAAATAAGTGCTGCCAGCAGGTCAAAGAGCAATGGTTTGCAGCATGATCAGAATCCACGTTAGTAGCATTGGTGAAACTCCCGACTCTTCTTGGAAGTCCCAGAGACCTTGGCATGCCTTAACCTTTCTAGGTATCTGGAAGAGTGAGGCTACTCATTCCCTACATTCCTAGAAGGAGTTTAAAGTTTTGCAAGTGCATCGGGCTGTGGGTCTTATGTAACTCTAAGTCATATAACTGACTCTGAGTTGAGTAAGACTCTGGTGCAGTACTGCTTAAGCAGCTGTCTAGTTAGACCCTCCCAGAGGAGCTATGCCAAAAGCCTCCATTTGCAAAGAGTGTCTTGGCAGATCCTGGAGGAGGATGGTATTCAAGACAGACCACAGGCTTTACTGCACCTCTCTGGTAAAGTGCTCACCTCCTCCCGCCCTGAGACCACGCTGTGAATGAGCTCCATGTTGACCTGCCTGCCACTGGGCCGCCCTAGCCAGATGTGCAGAATTCTTGCTGGGTGTAAGAACTTGTCTCCTACCATTGTAGCTGTACCCATCCCATACTGCTTTAAGATTACTCTGAGGGTTGGAGTTTCTAAAACATCCCAGTCATATGGCAAAGATACACAGCTTCTGTCTGATTATGACTATTAGTACAAAGAAACAGATGTGGGACAGTAACTTAACCCTGTCAATTCAAGGGCACTTACAGGCACAACCAACATCATGGCCTTTTCAACATGGAGCTATGACGGATGGCCCTGTGTGTGCACCGTTCATGCTAATAGCTCATGCTTGCTCAACAAGGTAATGTTGAAGTTAAGAGAGGCTGTCATCTTGCTATGTTGTAACCAACAGTGTGTTTCTATTTAGAGTTTTGATTCTGAGAATATGTGAAGATTTACATACAATTCAGTAACGCTCTGTTGTTTGCTGTGCCTAACTTCTGTTTCCAGTAGGCCTGCAAGTCCTCCAAGAGTCTTCTGCTCTGCCAGGCCCAATTTCCCTGGACATGCCCTTTCCCTCCAGATCCTCTCAGAATACTACCCCTGTATTGTGCATTTTCTGACCTCTTTTTTTTTTCTCCACAGTGCGGCAAAGGAGCAGAAAACTTTGACAAGTTCTTCACACGAGGGCAGCCCGTCTTAACACCGCCAGATCAACTGGTCATCGCTAACATAGACCAGTCTGATTTTGAAGGGTTCTCATATGTCAACCCCCAGTTTGTGCACCCAATCTTGCAAAGCGCAGTATGAAATCCACAAATGAGAGATCAAATGCCTCCCCATCCCCAGCCTCCCCAGCAGTGGGAAATGTTTCTTAACCCTAAAAATTTAAGGCTATGGCCTTGTTTTTTATTCCACACAGAGGCCTGAAAATTCTAAGGACATTAGTCCGTAAGTGATCAACTTTTCAGGTTCTCTCTCTCGCTCTCTCTCTCTCTCTCTCTCTCTCTTTCTCCTCTTCTCTTTTACAACCAAGAACATTATCTTAGTGGATGATGACATATGTACAGAGTCCAGCTTAATTATGCGGAAGCACATCTGGCTCTAAGTTAATTCTTCCTAGAAAACAAAGAGATTTGTACCCCCTTCCTTTTTTTGGTATGATCTGATAGATTCTCCACCCCCTCCATCTTTGGATTTTCTTCATCAGGATCCCTCAACCAGAGGTAGTAAAGTGAACCTGCTCCAGCTGAAGGGCTGGAAGCATCTCGACCCAAGATGTCTTTAGAAGGAAAAAGCAGGAAGCCCAAAGAGTAAGCAAAGAGAGGTTGGGGGTGTAGAACCTCCAAGACCCCATTGCTTCTGTTCTCTGCTTCAGTGGAAACAGTCCCTAGAACCTGAGAGGGCAGAATGAACCTAATCACCGTCCCCAGACGTCACAGCGCAACCGTAGTGCAGCAGTTTAAGGACGGAAGAAAACTTCAGACGAATACTCATTGAATCTATCATCTGGGTTGCCCTACTTGGTTGGTAACTATCTTGATGACTCCTTCTTTGTAAGAGGCCAAATCATCTAAGGACATTGCTAAAGCAGCATGTGAAATCATTTCAGATCAAGGATAAACCATGCGTGTGTTCATGTTAATCTCTGGGAGATGATCCCTCAGTCCAGGGTGCCATCGGTGATTACCATGCCACTGTTCGCGAGTGTTGTTAGCCAACCCCACACACACGATAATATTTTACTACCTTTGTGGGTGCCCTTCCTCAGAAGCTGACGTGTAGGACCCCACCCCTTTTTGTACTATTTATTTAATAAGCTGCAGTGTCGTTTATGAAAGTACAATGTATAGTAATTTAATCAAAGTATTGAGTAGCATCAGCCCCTATTGATGGATTTTTCCTCCTTTCTCTGGCCCTAATACCCACGTAGAGATGAAAAACAATATAGTTTGGGTTCCCCTTTCCAGTTCCTGCTGAATGACACACCTGGATCTGTAGGATCAAGATACTTCATGCTTATATCAGCTCAAAGATGTTTTTCTTGCTAGAAGGATTTTAATATGTTTTGTGAGTGCATCATGCAATGGATTTTGCATGTTTATAATAAACCTTAATAGCAAGTTAATCTATATTATTGATATAATTGTATCAAGTATAAAGAGTATTACGATAATTTTTATAAGACACGATTGTGCTATATTTGTGAAGGCTCATGTTTCCAGTATGCTTTAAGACTAAGTGTTAGCTTTACTCATTGCTGCTGTTGCTCCCTCTTACCTGCTCCCCCACACACTGGCACTCTATCAGAAATATTAATTTTTTAATGTAGATGTAATTTTAAATATGAATGGCTACTTTACACATTTAACTAGGCTTTTACTATATATGTATATATGTGTATATATATATTTGATTCTACCTGCAAACCCCGGTTTTGTTTGTGGGAATTATTTTTGAGATGAGACTCAGTTAACATCTTTCTGGCATCCTCTGTTCGGGTTCCTCCCACACGCCTCCTCTTGGAGGCAGCTGGAAACATTTAATTCCAGTGTACCTGATATGTTTGTATACGTGTGGCATTGATACAGCACCTAGACTGAACTCCATGTGTGTATGTGTGTGTGTGTGTGTCTGTCTGTCTGTCTTACTCTTTTCAGCCTATGTCTTTTGGGTACTCTAGGGGTGGAAGGGTGGGAGAATTCCTTTCTGGTTGTTCATATGGACACAAGCAGAAGTACATAGTCTTTGCCCCAGAATGAACCAGTGTGTACTCCAGCACACACAAACTCCATGAGACAAGCTTTATCCCCATGCCTACATATAACCATCCCTGAAGCTGTTCCCAACAGACCCTTTCCAGAGGCACGCGCTGTCTTAAAGCTATTGCTAGAACATTCCGGTCTTTGAAGAGCATTTCTTTGGTCAAGCACCTTCCCGATAACACAGTGTTTAGAAGAGGCAGGCTTCTGCAGAGTTCCCGCCTGTCCTTCTAGAAGCTGTCTCTCCTGGAAGCATCTCCCAGCTAAGCTATCCTCTGTGTTGTTCTCCACCTGTCGGGCTGACAGTCACGTACACGCAAACAACCGGGACTGGGATAAGGAACATCGGCTGTTCTGAAAACCCCTAACCACAAGGCGATACGGAGCAGGGAATGGGCCAGATCAGAAAAGAGCAGTTTCTTCTGCAATCTTTCATGAACTTCAGAACTCAAAAAGGGACTCATGTATTGATCTTAGAAGTCAAGCTCATAGTCTCGGTGACCACCTTTATCAAAAACACTCGGCTTGGTCCAACAGTAAAGGAACTGGCTTACGAGCCTTGGAATGAAGGGATTGTTCTTTGCCAGGTGAAACAGCGGGGCTGGTTGCCAGTGAACCTCTCAAGGTGAGAGAAGCCACAGAGAAGAGACACAAGGGTCGTGGACAATCCATCCCAAGGTGCCAAGCTGCCTGTTTGTCTTAAGCAAATAGCAGGCTTGAGTTTTCCCGTGAACAGCCAACATCCAGCTCCAAGTGATTCGGCTTCTCTAGAAAGCACGTTACAATCCCTTGGGTGGCTTGTATGCTTAGAGACTGTGAAACAGCATTGTCAAGAGGGAGGAAAATCCCCCAATAACAGAGCCACAGAGCCGGCCTTTTGCCTAAGGAACAGCACACTGGCGGACAACCCGGAGAAATGATAGCTGTCTAAGGAAGTCTATTTTATACACCGCCGAGTGTTAAATTTAGATAAAGGCTAATACTTTAGCGATCTGGGCAGCCTGAGACAGTTATTGCTGCAAAGCTAGCTCATGTGGATAGCCATTAGCAGCTGTTAGGTAGGATTAAGTGATAAAACTCTACATCACTGTCCCACTCGACAAGCCTTGTGTGAAGTGGGGCTCCCGGGACAAGGCTGCCATTTGAACTGAAGCCGCCATATTGGCAGCTGGAGTCAGGAGGGTGCCCTGAAGGCTTTAGCCCCTGGGGGGGACTCTTTCAGAAGCACCTGCCCTCAGACTCTGCCTGCACTGGTAGGTCCTGTGGACAGAACCTGGCACAATCTGAGTCTCCACAGGACCATCTAGCTGTGACCCAGAAAATCCACCGAAATTGTTTTTGTATTATATTCCCCTGGAAGGTGGCCATTGCTCTGCGGCAGTTCTCCCTCTCCCACCACAGGCCAGTGGGCTAGCTCTGCTTTTGGCACGGCATCTCAGGTTCCCTAGCACTTAGGGTGAATGGGAAAAGCTGGAGTTTGCTGCCAGGTACAGCCCTGGGAAGGTAATGGGAGGCCCACCTCCAGGCAGGAGATAATCCAGGAGGTGAATGAGAAGCCCCAGGAACTAAAACGACTGTCCTCACCGAATCAGCCTCTTATCTCTGTGGCCTAGTTTGAGTCTTTTCTTTAGTTGGTCTTTTAATTAGTAATTTGAGGAACTCAGGAGGCCAAACTCAGCCTGAGGTGGTCACATGAAAGATTACCAGAGGCCAGTATTAACCCTCAAGTGTTGCGGCTCAGGAGCTACAGTTCTTAGCAGTGTGGTGGCTTGCCAGGCCCCAAAGAGCCACCCTTTGATGTGTCACAAAGAGGAGGCTAATGTCAGCACCACTGGGGAAGAGCAGGGCTTGAGTTCACCCAGAAAGTCACGGGAGGTGCCTGCATGGGCTTTCCAATGGGGGGCGTTGTCGCAAACAGAAATGACCCTTTGTTGGTCTTCAAATGTGTATGGTTTTTGTCAGGGACAGTCTGTTCCCCTCTCAGACTCAGCTGTAAGAAGTCCTTTGCTCTGGGCAGAGTCAGGCCAGCCAGCAGACCCTGGAAGCCACTAAGCTCCGCCTCTTTCCAGCTGATAATTGCAGGCAGCTGAGACTAGGTGCAGAAGTTCACACACACACACACACAAACTGTGTCCTGCCAGTTTCTGCTTAGCAGGAAAAATAAGAAGGTTTGTGCAGGACTTTGTTTTCTCAAAACGGAAGAGAGGGGAAGAAGTGAGAGTCACATGGTTCTGAAGGCTTTGGCAGGGCAACACCACCTGATAGTCATTTTCTCACCTTGGTCTTACGACATCACCTATTTCTTGTGTGTACGCTTCCGCACTGTTTCCTGTTTGTTTACAGCCCCAGAAGGCTGGGGGTGCCTCCTCCCTGCGCATGACTGAGCACACACTGCTCAGGAGATGCATGCTGACCCCGGGAGGTAGGGGACAGTAGTCAGCAGAGGCTCCACACAAACTTGGCGTTAGGATACAGGTCTGAAAACTCGTTTTCCTTGAACCGCTGTTAACAAAATATGCTGGACGGTCGACCCTCCGGCCATGCCTCATTTGAGCCAGTGCAGCAAATCTAGAGAAAGCCGTTTCTTTCTGACATTAGGATAATCCAGAAACCCAGGAAAAGGGTGCTTGAGGTATGCACAGATGCAGTGTTCTAGGAGTGGTATCTCCCCTGTTGTCCTAGTGACACCGCAGCATCAAGACTCAATGGTTAGGCGCACATATGGTCCAGCTTTCTGTGCCCCTCGTGTGGTCAGATGTCAGTCAGTAAACACGCTGGACACACGAAGTCATTAAACAGCCTTACTGTGACCCTCCCCGGAAGCCCACAACTTCCAAAGACTTTTTTTTTTTTAAAACCTAAGACAAGAAGTTAACTTAGTAACTCTAGTAGAAGACCTGGATATCCTGGGCTATTTGTACTTTTTTATAGAGAACTTTAATAGCTCAATTCTTTTAAAATGAGTTTTTTAAAACAAAACTAATAAAATTTCATAAAATTCCAATTCCGTGGAGCCTATAGGAAGACTTAGCCGGAGTTGGGTAGCACACCCTTGACCCACAATCCCACTGCAGCATTTACCCGCGCCAGTGAGGTCTGGAGTCCACATTGGAATGGCTGCAGGATGGTACTCTCTCTTTAGTAGACACTAAAGACGGCTGCCTAAGCTTTAGGTATCTTTAAACTGTAGGGAAGATGGTCTCATAGCCCCCCTTCCTGACACAACCCTAGGAGGGCCTTCCTGGGGATCTTGGGGACCCCTCTCCTTGCTTTCTAAGAGTTGGTGAGCAAGAACAGGGTGCTCCTTTGGCTCTGTCTCCAGTTGCTTCTGATCCCCGAGTCTCTCACATTTGATAAAAATTGAGAGATGCCCTGTAAGGATTTTGCCCATTGGGCAGTTTAAACTTCCTATCCCAAGAATTAAGAGGCAGCATGGGGTGTGCCCAGGGCTTCTGTTTCCATTTCCCTGTGTGTGAGTAGACAGAACCCTACTTTTCAGAAAATAGCTACCCACCCCACTTTGTAAGAACCCCCTTTTTTCTAAAATACGACAAAAGGCGGCTTTGCACTTTCAGATTAAACAACTGTGTCTTTTGTCTCCTGCTTCTTTTAAAGGCTATTATGTGATCAATGTTTGTAGATTTTTGTTACTATTTTGCCTGGAAAAAATGTGACTCTCTCTTTGGGAGGTTTAGTAGACTATTAAACATTATCCGCGAAGGTGGTTACTATTTTGAGCCTAAGGGTTTCTAAGAATCAGCCTTCCTGACTATGAAGGTTTTCCAGATTATCTTTTATAGGCGATCAGAAGCATTGGAAGTTGTGTTTCCTATACAATTTCTGTTTGTTTTATGAAGGGCACACCATGTTCAAATCTCTCATTGAGAAACACCATGCAAAACCCCAAATTGGTTTGGAGGAAGGAGTGCAGGTCGCGGTTTTGGGCCTGAATAGGCCGGTACTGATGAGTGTAGGGGCTGTGCCACTGCTCCCTGGGTTGCCTGGCAGGTGAGAAGGATATGTAAATTACTGCATAGCTTTCTTGGATTTGTGTAACCTCTAATCTGCGTTTGCATGATTCGCTTTGTTAGATGCATTCATTGTAGTTCGGAAGCAAGTGTGTATGAATAAAAAGATACTGATCACTGCTGAGTGAGCGGCTGTCATTTGCATCCCATAATGGCCTCACTGAATGGCGTTGCCGCCGCCAGATGCATCCTGCAGGACACTTCCTCATCTTTCACCTGCTCCAGGCCTGGCCTGCTATTAAAGCCACCTTTTTAAAAGAATCATAAAATGGCTTTGGGGACTGGAGAGATGGCCCAGCAGTTATGGGCACTTGCTGTAGAGTCATGGAGCCCGGAGTTCAGATTCCAGCACACACGGCAGGCAGGGTATCCCACAAAGCCAGAACCGATGGCTTGGGCATCTTCTAACTTCGGAGCAGACCTGTGTGATAACACACCCACTTGCCCATCTACTCACATGCAAATAAATGAATAATAAATAAACGTATTTTTAAAACTCGAAATGCTGTGTGCCCGGCCAGTGAGATGGTTCAATGGGTAAAGGCACTTGCCACCCAACCTAAGGGACCTGAGTTCAATCCTCAGGTCTCCCATGTTAGAAGGAGAAAACTGACACCTAAAAGGTTATCTACTGACCTCCCCATTCATGCCATGGCTGGCTTTCTCTCTCTCTCTCTCTCTCTCTCTCTCTCTCTCTCTCTCTCTCTCTTTCTCTCTCTCTCCCCCCCCCCCTCTCTCTCTCCTCTTCCCCCTCTCTCTCTCTTTCTCTCTCTCTCTCTCTTTCTCTCTCTTCCCCCCCCCCCCATCTCACATAGTCCAGGTTGTCCTCAAAGTCTTTACAGTTTGAGGATGATCCTACATTCCTGATCCTCCTGCCTCTCCACCATCCTAGTAGGGTACAGTAGGGTACAGGCAAACCAGCACATCCAATTGTAGTGCTGGGAATGAAACCGATGCTCTGTGCACACCAACTGAGCTCTGCCCCAACCCCTAAAAGCCAAGGACCGACACCAAGGACTGATGTTGACAGCGTGTCTTGCCCACTCCTTCATGCCGTCTTCCTCTGAGAGGTCTCTCTCACCCCGTTCATAGCTTTGTCCAACTGTACCCCACTTCCTTCCCATCCCCAAGCCTGCAGTACCTAGCCAAGGCCTGCTCATTTTAATGCTCTCTGCATTCATATGCGCCACCACCAGGTCAACGTTCTATCCCTAAGATGCTAAACTCCCCAGACCTCCTGATGTCCAGGGTCTTGCAGCTGCCATGGAAAGGGCCCGGGGATGAAGTTCTGGGGAAAAGCCCAGAACACCATTCACACCCAGGGCCATCCTGCGTAAAGCAACATCCTCAGGCACAGCCAGTGGCCAGAAGGGCCCGAGTCAGTCCACCCAGGTTAACCCCTGTGGTGGCTTCAGAGGCACAGACAAGGTCAATTATGGCTTGTCCACACATCCCTACAGAGGTGGATACAGGGTGTCAGGTTTCACCAGAATAGAAACTCAAAAACTAGCTCCTCTCCCGTCCCTACCTCTGCCCACTGACGACCAGTCTGTCGGTGGGCATTATTGATGGGGCCACTCAGTCAGGATTTTTCAGCAGGGGAGGGGGTGTCTGGTTTGCCCCTGGGGCATCTAGAGAGTTTTTTTGGGAAGTATGCTGCTGAATTAACTGGGTACAGGGTGGCGATGCTGCCAAATTTCCCACAATATACAGGACAGTTCCCATTGCAAAGCATTGCCACACCCCAAATTTCAGTGGTCCTGCTGATAAAAGGCCTAGCCTAAAATATCTCCCAAATCCTCCTACTTCACTCCATCGAAAATTGTCCCTACCCTGTTCACCTGCCCTGGGATCTCCCCTGATCTCTCACAAGTGTCCCTGCACAGCAGCCCAAAGGACCTGTTGAGGCAGGCCCTTCCCATTGGAAGCCCTCTGGCAGCTTCCCATCACCCCCATCCACAGACTGTCGGTATAACCTACACTTGGGATCCTGGGCCAACAGTTGGTAAGATAAGCTCAGAAACGCTGACCTGAGGGCTGGGGAAATAATAGCTCAGTAAAGTGTGTGTTTCACAAGCACTAAGGACCTGCGCTCGATCCCCAGAACCCATGTTTAAAAAGCTGGGCATAATGGTGTGTGCTTATGATCCCAGCACTGGGGAGATGGAGGCAGGACCCATGGCCACCCAACCTAACCAAATAGCCACGCCTTAAGTCAATAAAAGACCTTGTCTCAGAAAAACACAGCAGACAGTTCCTGAGGGATAACACCTGAGGCTGTTCCCAGGCCTCTGTGTGTGTGCATACACAAGATGCTGATCTACTGTGTGCACATGCAAGATGCTGACCTGTGTGCACGCACAAGATGATGACCTACTGTGTGCACACAAGCTGTTGACCTGCTGTGTGCATGTGTGTAAGGCTCTTTCCTATCAGAATGTACTAAGTGAGAGGCCAACGTACTTTGTCACATTCACTGCTGGACCCCAGCAAATACAGCAGTGTTTGCACATAATAGAGACCCAAAAGAATATTTATCTAATGAGTGACTGCATAAGAAGACCCCAAGGCCACACATTGCTGGTGTGTGCCTTTAATCCCATCACTCAGGAGGCAGAGGCAGGCAGATCTTTGTGAGTTCAAAGCTGGCCTGGTCTACAAGAGCTAGTTACAAGACAGGCCCCAAACTACAGAGAAGCTCTGTCTCGAGGGGGGAGGAGGAGACCCCCAAAAGGCTGTTATATTCCAAGGTACAAGAGGAACCATTGCAAGGCCATGTTCCTTGCCCTGGAGGTGTTTGCACACTAAGGATGCAAAATAGACACAAGGGCATGGCTTAAAGATGAAAAATTCCAGAACCAGATGCCTCAGAAACCCAAGTTCTGTTTCTGTCCTTGAGCCTAGAGTCTCGAGGCAGTGGCTGTGTGTGATTCCCCTTGGGCAATCAGTGAACACCGGAGGTTTCTTTCTAACCTATTGTGTGCTTATGGGGATTGGTGTAAAAAATCATGGTTCAGCCAACATGGTACCATGCACACAGCAAAGGCTATGTGTTTTCACACCCTGCCCCAAGAGTGAGCATCACAGGGAGCAGGATACTGCCCGCTGGGTGTGTGCAAGAAGTACTTTGGGCTCTAAGGCAGCAAAATCGAATATCCCGAGATTCTTTTCTTTTAAGATAACTCAATAAATATATTGCAGGCAAGCCTGTTCTGTTCTAATCATGAAAAGAGCAAATGGAATCTGGCGAAATCAAAGGACTCGAGGCAGGTCCAAGGACTCGATAGACAGACAGGTGAGAGTGTTAAAGAAACAGAAGTCTGAAGCAGGTGACAGACACAAGTGTGTGGACACATACACAGTTGCAGGCGCAGGGGTGAGCCATCGTAAAGGTGTGAGACACTTCTACAGCTCCTTTGCTGACATTTATTTGAAGCCCACAGTGACAGTCACCTCAGGTAGGAACTAGTGACCTTGGCCATCTTCTATGTTCAGAGATGTTGAATATCAGTACTTAGGGGTGCAAACAGCGGATGCCCCGAGTCCACTATAAGTGAGGAGATGTGAGCTGTGCCCGGTGCTTCCTGGAGGGGAAAGCCAAGAAGCTGTGCTTTGATGAAGGAGGGGCTGGAAAGGGGTTGGTGCAAGCAGAAACTAGCCAATGGGAGGGAGAGAAAGGGCTGATGTCCATCTAGCGCCTGTTACAGGATCTAGACATAATGACCTCATTCACTCCTTGTGGCCCTCATAGGAGGACCTGACAGATGAGGAGAGCTTGTGATAGCTCCATACCGTAGAGGCTACAGTTCACACCTTAATGATGGGAAAATCAAGGCGCAGGCACTAAGAGGCATCAGTAAGTTGGGTACAAGCTGAGTACCATCCATGCCTGCTCTTCCCAGCCTCAGCTCCTGTAGAAGATGCTGCCACAGGGCAGAGATGCAAATAGATCTTCCTGCATCTTGCTCTTCATCACTTCCCTTCAAGCTTGCACGAAGGGGGAAAGCTCTTGGCTGGTCGGATCATGAGACTAAATGCCCCCCCTCTGCAGCTGTTTCCACCAGTTCATCCCCCCATCTCCACCNTTTACTCCCCCCCCCCCCCCCTTTAGCACTATGCCAGGGAACCGAGAGAAAAATAGCATCACCGTTCTTAGAACCCGGCAGGTATTTCACAGCCGCCCACACCTGCCTGCCTCTTGCCCAGAGAGACCCAGGAGAGAGAAAATGAGCTACAGGAATGGCTGCCTGGCCTGGGGCTCAGCCTCCCCTGCAGCCTTGAATTGAGGCTCCTCTCCTAGGAGCCGAAAGCTGTCGGAGGGGAGCATGGCCTAATGGATAGGGGACTCTAGCAGAACAAGATGCCCACTGTCTATCGTGATGAGCAGCCCAGGAAGGAACAGTGGGACCTGTGTGCAACAGAACACTGTAGGGATGCTTTTACTATTTTAGGGTTCAACAGAAATAACACCTTGATTTCTAGAACTAATACAAAGAAGGAAAATGAAACCCCATTGCCTTGAAGACAGTACTGTCAAACTTAATAACCAGGCAACCAGTCCATCATATTTTGTCTTCACGTCTTTCTGTGCTAGCAGAGAAGTATTAAATGCCAGTGGGGCTCACAGCTATTGATTGTGTGTGTGTGTGTGTGTGTGTGTGTGTGTGTTGCAATATGGTTTATGTATGAGTACATACACAAATATGACAGTATGTGCCGAGGGCCAGAGCTCAATGCCAGGCATCTTCCTCTATTGCTGTCTGATTTGTTTGTTTGTTTGCTTGCTTGCTTGTTTGTTTTGAGACAGCATCTCTCACCGAACCTGGAGCCCATCAATCCAGTTTGAGTAGCTGGCCAGAGAGCGGCAGGGATCCTCATGCCTCTGCCTCCCTAGTGTTGGGTTTACTGGCACCTGTGCCCCTGTGCCCAGCCTCTTTCTGTGAATTCTGGGAATATAAACTAAGGTCCTCATGCTTGCGTGGCAAACACTGAGCCAACTCAGCCATTTCCCCGGCCCCTACATGAAACACTGTACACACCCAGAAACACACGAACAGAGAGAGAGGAGGCCAAAAAGTCTATTAAAATTTCCAGTTTAGGCGTCTTGGAGGAACAGCACTATCAGAAGCAAGCTAGGCATAGCCCTTCTTGACTTTGACAATATTCCTGATCTTTCCTAGCTGGATTTAATGCATTTTAAACTTCTATTTTCAATCTTTGATGGATCCAGAGGGATTGTCACCCCATCGTAGGTTGAGAGCTGTGTGCAATGGGCATCAAAAGTTTGGGAATGGGGCCTGGAGAGATGGTCTAGTTGTTAAGAGCACTCGATATACTTATGTTAGTTACATATACTTTAAAATGTATTCAGGACCTAAAGAACAATGAATTCTGCTATTTGACAGGTGAACCATTTCAAGGTTTACTTGTGTGCACACACAGATCATATACACACTATACCCTAGCACACCACGTTGCTAGTTACTGTATATTTTAGTGGTGAGTTGCTGATTATTCTGCCACTTGGCAACTTAAATATTTGCTGTCCCACAATTTTTTGTTTTTTTGTTTTGGTTTGTTTTAGCTTTTTGGAGTTTTTTTGGTTTGGGGGTGGGGTTTGTTTGTTTGTGTTTTGATTTTTTGAGACAGGGTTTCTCTGTAGCTTTGGAGTCTTCCTGGATATCTCACTCTCTCTCTCTCTCTCTCTCTCTCTCTCTCTCTGTCTGTCTCTCTCTCTCTCTCTCTCTCTCTCTCTCTCTCTCTCTCTCTCTCTCGACCAGGCTAGCCTTGAACTCCCAGAGATCTGCCTCCCAGGTTCTCGGAGTAAATGCGTGTGCCTGTCTCACAGTTTCTACAGGGTGGGAGTTTGGGACAGCCAAGCCGACTGGCCCCAACTCTTCATGAAAGGGCAGCGGTGACATTCTTGTCCTCAGACATACTTCCATGAGTCTCCCTGTTGGTTTCTATATTTTCCCTTTTTACTTTTAATTATAAATGCCCTACTGTTATCCTACATAGTGATGGTTAAAAATCTTGAAAAGGGGGCTGGAGACATGGTTTGGTAGTTAAGAGCACTGGCTTCTCTGGCTGAGGACTCAGGCTCAATTCCTAGCACGCATATGGTTCTCTGTAACTGTAACTCCAGGTCCAGGGGCTCTGCTGGCCTCTGTGGCCTCTGCACACATGTACACAAACATCCATGCAAGCAAACACACTCATATGTGCAAAATAAAAATTTAATATCATTGTTTTGAAATCTTGAAAAATATGGAAAAATCAAGACAAAAATAATAAATTTCATTCATCATCACAGAACCTAAAGAGAGCACGATGACATCTGAGTTTGTTTCTTCTTTTTTTTTTTTGCATATTATCTTACCCTGTGGGGCTCACAATAGGCAGCCAAGCGCCTCCCCTGCTTTTCCGTGTATGTATATTTCCATGAATATACAATATTGCATACCTTTCTCAAGTCATTAAGAACTCGATACTGGTTGGTTGGTTTGTTGAAACAAAGTCTTGCTGCATAGCCCAGGCTGGCCAGAAAGTCTCTTTGGAGCTCAGGCTAGCTGTGATGGTTTGAATGAGAAATGTCCTCAGTAAAGTCAGTTATTTGAACCCTTGGTGTCCCCTGAGTGGTGCTGTTTAGGGAGGGGAGCCTTGCTGAAGGAAGAATGCCACTGGGGCGGGCTTCACCCCACTTCCAGCCCTCACCCTGCCTAATGCTCTTGGTTAAAGGTGTAATTGCCCACTTTCCTGCTCCTGCCCCCACGCCTGTCCCTTGCCACCATGCCTCTCTCCTGCCCCTGCCGCCAAGCCTGTCCCTTGTCACCATGCCTCCATCCACCCACCATGATGCACACTCATCCCAGCCCTCTGGGACAATAAGTCAAAATAGATTTTCTCTTCAAGTTGCCTTTGGTCATGGCATACACAATGCTTTTATCGCAGCCTCAGACAGGTAACTATCACATTGACTTTGAATTCCAAAATTCGCCTTACCTCAGGCTGCCAGCGCCTGGAAATTACAGGCATGTGTCCCCACATCCGGATCTCCACTGAGTATCTTCAGCGACTACTGCTTTCCGTTGTACAAATTAACAACCCTTGTTATTAAGTCTGCTATCATTAAACTTTCAGAGACTTCCGTTTTTTTTTTATGACTTCGAACAGTTAATTCAGTTGGGGGGCACCTTTGGTCCAAATTTTTTTATATATACTTTTGTGTCATTTCCTCAGCTGGATCCCAGACACATAATTGAATGAGCTTTTTAAAAACTATCGGTATTTGTTTATGGTTTATTGTGATTTGTTTATTTGAGACAGGGTCTCAAGAAACCCAAGCTGGTCTCATACTTGTAGCTGAGGCTGGCCTTGAACTCCCAATCTTCCCGAGTGCTGGAATTCTAGGCTACAGCACTGTGCCTGGTGTGAAACCTTGTTTTCTGTAGTGACATTTGCTTACCTCAGGATCAACTAAAAAACCAGCGGGTTTTTTGTTTTGTTTTAATGTCGTACTGTTTCTACATGGCTTGCCACCTGGTCATCGTCAAGAGTTAACCCACTCGTCTCTTCATTCCGTAAATGTTTGTATGTGCCCTGTACAGTGCACAGGACCAGGCTACATAGGGGCGCGATGGCTGTCACAGCTTGTAGTCAAGAGGATATTTGCCTTTGGCTTCTTTCTGCAGGATTTGAAGCCGCTTGAAGTAAAACACGCCGAGCAAATAATTAAATAAAAATAGACCATCAGGCCCGAAGAGAATAAAAACGTATATTTTCCACAAGAATCAATAAAACCCCTGTCACTGAGCTTAAAGTTATCTGTGCGTTTCCTAGAACCCAAATAAAGTGGGAGTCGTGACGGTCAGTCACGTGGTTCTTGTTCCAGGAACCTTTCCGCCTCTGGGGAAGACGGCCTTTCCTAGCACTGAATTCCAAAAGAAAGATTTTATTGCATCAAAGAGACATTGTCAATATCAAAATTTTGCTTTTAGAGGCATTTTAAAGTATTTTTTTTTTGGTTTATTTTGTTTTGTTTCTTTTTGAGATAGGGTCTCACATGACACAGGCTGGCATCAAACTCTATGCCTGAGACTGCCCTTCAACTCCTGATCCTCCTGCCTCACCTCACCGAAACTGAGAAGACAGTCCGTACTGTACCGCAGAAAAGCAGCTGGCAGATTGGAGTAGTTTTGTTCCTTCTTTCCTTTTTTCTAAAGCAATCAGTTCCGTGGCCTGTCTCCCCTGGCCTGTCGGTAGTGATCTGCCTCAACTACTAGGCAAATATAAAAATGAAATTTTATGAAGGTGACCGACAGGGATGTTCAGGCCAGTGTCTGGAAAAGTAGCCAATGACACGGTCCACCTCGGTCCAAGAAAAGGATTTCGAATTCCTGGAGGAAAAAGAACAATGAGATGTCATGTTTTATCTGTCAACTTGGCAAAAGTTAAAAGCCTGTTTTAAAGATTAAAACCCAATTTTGGCAGGAGTTGGGAAAGCCAGCCCTCGCCTACCCTGTGGGTGGGAACAGAAATTGGTGCAATAACTTTGGAGGGCAATTTGGCACTCTGAAACAATAGTCTTTAAAAATGTGCTTACACACAGCTGTTCTACTTTAGGAGACTTTTGCAAGGGGGGAGGGGATGGGAGGCACACAAAGCCTCGGGCGGTGGAGCTTCCTTCTCCCAGGCTGTTAGGATTGAGGTCATCCAGCTGCAGAGCTGGGGTTCAGCTGGCCTTCGCAGTCACTCACGTGAGCTTGTATTCATTTATTCATTAGATCACTCATTAATCTATTCATTTTGTGTGTGTATTGGGATGGGTGTGGGAGTGTGTATGGGGTTTGGGTTCATGTATGCCACTGCACAGGCGTGCGCATGCGTGTGGAAACCAGAGGACAACCTTGGATGTCATTCCTCCTCAGGGTTGTCCACCTTGCTTGTTTGAGACAGGGTCTCTCACAGGGACCTGAGGCTGATCAGTTAGACCAGGCTGGCTAGCCAACCAGCGCTAACCATCTGCCTGTCTCTACCTCCCCAGCCTTGGGACCACAACAAGCGCATGCCACCCTGACTGACTGGATTTTCCACTGGGTATTGGAGATCAACCTAAGCCCTCGTCTTTGCATGCCAAGGGCTTTACAGACTGTGCCACCTCAGTCCACCCCGTGCCATGCTCTCTTCTTAAAACTTGTTATTCTGGAATAATTTAAGACTCAGAACAGTGTGGTCTCTCCCCATCTGTTCTTCAGCCAGCTTCCCCTTTGATTTTGATCAACACAGGCAGGTGCACAAACAGAGCTAGGGAGCGGCTGCCCTACTGAAGACCTTCTCCGGAGTTCCCCGGTGAATGTCCCCACACACACAGTGTGGGAGATCCACTGCTGGGAAGTCTACCTCATCGTGTGGGTTCCTATTGGCCGCCACCATCATCAGGTTATGGAACTTGTTCTAGACCATAAGATGCTCACTTCGGCTGGCACTTTGCAGCCAGACCCCTGCCTCAGCAGAGCCCCTGGCAACCACCGCTGCATTCTGCCTCTCTATCATTTGTCATTTTGAGTGTTGTAGAAGCAAAAGCACACAGGCCTGCAGGGGTGGCTCAGTTAGTGGGGTGTTTGATGCACAAGGATGGGGACCTGAATTCAGGTCCCCAGCACACACGGAAACACCTGGGTGTGATGACATACGCCTGCAGTCTCGGCTCCGGGGAGAGAAGTCAGGCAGACCCCTGGATCTTTCTGGCCAGCCAGGCTAGCGGAATATGTGAGCTCTGGGTTCAGAGAGAGGCCCTGTCTCAAAAATAAGATGGTAAGCATTAGAGGAGCCTAGCCGGGGTTGATCCTGACCTCCACAAAAGTGGGCACACACACACACACACATAAAGAGGGAGAGAGAGAGAGAGAGAGAGAGAGAGAGAGAGAGAGAGAGAGAGAGAGAGAAGCCTATGTGTATTTTTATCTTCCTTTTTTTCTCTTTTTTCCAAACCTTTAGCCGACTACACCTTCCCCTCACTCCTCCTTAACCTCTGCTCATTCTTACAGTCTCGTCATCCATAGACCAATCCATAGACAGAAAGGTGACCCATGAACATTCGGATGGAGCCACATTACTGTGCGCCAATAGGCCCATGAATATTGGCCATGTTAGGATCCCAATTCAGATCCATTTACCTGTGGCTGAGGGGAGCAGGCTTCTTAGTACAAAACATGCCCAGCTCAGCACACCCCATCACTGAGGAGGGTACAGGGATGTCCCAGCCGAGAAGGGCAGGGGCACACAGGGTAACTACACACCACGCCCAGCTCAGCACATAACAGTCAGATCATCCATGGCTATGAGCCAGCCATTCCTCTGCAACCCTTGCTCATAGAACCCTGAGCAATTCAAGATGGTCCAGAGATAGCAAGTTAACACAGAAGAGGTTCCAGAGTTTTCCCCAGTACGAGAAAGTGGCTTCGTGTGCAGTTTCTTTGTTTTTAAAAACTGTGTGTGTGTGTGTGTGTGTGTGTGTGTGTGTGTGTATGATGTGGCCAAGTGTGAGAGCACATCTGTTTGCAGGACCAAGTACACACCAATGCTAACACGTACGGAGGCCGAAAGCGGACCTCCAGTGATGCCCCCGTCAGTCTCCACTCTATTTGTACAGCCCAGGTCTCTCAGTGAACCTAGAGTGCTCTGATTTGGTTTATTTAGCTAACCAGTCTGTTCCAGGGAATGCCCCTGTCCCCAACTCTGAAATGCTAGGATTGCAGGCATCTGATACACCTGCACAGCTTTTATGTGACTTCTGGGGATCTGAACCCTGGTCCTCACCCTTGGCAGAAAGGGCTTTATCCACCAGTCACCTCTCCAGTCCCTGTGTGGTTTCTCTAGACATCCTTACCCAGGGAACATTGCCCAGAAGACTATAGCTCTGGCAAGAACAATTTATAGATAAATAAAATAGAACCCAAAACAATAAACTAAGGGTGGCAAAGAAAGATTAAGGGCCAGAGAGGAGATGCTGGGAATTTATTAGATGGAAAACAAGGCAGTGTAAAGATTTCCATGAGCTAGGCGGATTGTTCCATCCTAGATTCGTTAAGCTAGGCGGATCATTCCATCCTGCATACCCTGTGTCATTCCTGTGACTGGGAAAGTCAATGCGCGGTCCATCCTCAACCGCCACACACCCTCCTGTCTCCAGACTCCCCGTGGAGCAGAACCAGAATGCTAGCTCTGGTCAGGAAGGTTCTTCCGCACCCCTCCCCTGCTCCCCCTCCTCCTCCACCACTAGAGAGAAACTAGGGTCACTATGTAATTAACAGATGTTAGTCAAAAACATTGTGATAAGTGTAGGAAGCCGTCCCTCAGTGTCTGGGCTCATTTTTGTCCGTTTGACATAAACTGGAATCACCGGGAAAGGGGAAACTTCAAATGAAGACCCGCCTCCATCCGACTGGCCTGTGGATGTGTCTGGGGGAGATTTTCTTCAGTAGAGATTGATGCAGGAGGGCTCAGCTCACTGCAAATGGTGCCACCTCTGAGCGGGTGGCCCTGGGTTGTAGCGAGAAAGCAAGCTGAACAAAACCATAAAGAGCAAGCCAGTAAACAGCACTCCTCCACGGTCTCGGCCTCCGTTCCTGTCGTAGGTCTGATGACGGACTATGACCTGTAAACCAAGTCAACCCTTTCCTCCCCAAATTCGTTTTGGTCAGGATACCTATCCCAGCAACAGAAACCAAGCCAGGACAGTATCCCTGGGGTCTCTAAGGATATCAATATCCATATCGTGCTGAAGTGCCCGTATGAAATAGAGGGGGTGGGATATGGCCCAGTCTGCAATGGAGGCTGCTGCCGGGTCCCTTAAACAGACCGAGGGGTGGAAGGCTGCTGGGGCCAGAAGGGATTCTGTCAGGCTCCTCTGCTGGTCTTCTAGCAAGCTCCTCCACTCATTTATTTCAAAGCTTTTTTCATTAACTTCAAAGCTAGGAAATGGCTACTTAAGATCCTATTTCCTGTCATCCCGAGAGCCAGGTAATTGGGAGGTGACACAAGCCTAGCCTGGCTTCCTTTGTTCTGACATGAATGGAAATGCTGTCATTTTCCAGCCCCGCTTTTCTCTAGGCTCCTATGCCATCTTCGAGGGACGGGGGTCTCACCTTTGCCTCGGGAACCCAGCCTCTCTCCAGGCTGATAAGGTCTATTGTGCGCAGCGTACCTGGTGGGAGGAGACCACTAGTCTGACCCCATATTATGTGAGCTGAGCCCAGATCCCTGGGCAAGCTTCCGGAGCTTGTGACTGTGAAGCCATACTTCCTGGGGGAATGCTCTCTAAGGGCCCTACACACCTGTCACCAGGCCTGTTTAGCCCCTATGGTTGGTAGGTGTGGTTCCACGCTGATGTCTGTTTTGAGATCCACCTGCTTCTGCCTCCCCAAGTGCTGGGACTAAAGGCGTGTGCCACGATGCCTAGCTATGATGTCTTTATCTTTGTATATATGTGTATACATGTTTGTGTGTGTGTGTGTGTGTGTGTGTGTGTAGAACAGAGGTTGATGTCATTTGTCCTCTACTGACCCTCCCCCCTTGATACGGGGCCTTTCACTAAACCTGGAGCTCTCAGCTTCAGCTTGGCAAGCTGGCAAAAGCCCCAGGGATGCCTGTGTCTCCCTAGTGCTGGGACTACAGGCACCCCACCACATACAGCACTTGACTGGGTACAGGAGAGCTGAACCCTTCTGCTTGCATGCCAAGAACTTTACTGGCTAAGGAGCCATCACTCCAGCTCAGTGTCTTTATCCTATTGGGGGAGGGAGTTCAAGACAGGGTTACACTGTGTAACAGCCTCAGCTGTCCTGGCACTACACCTGTAGACCAAGGCACGTACCACCATAGCCCATCAGTGTCTCCTGGAGGCCTAAGGCTTGAGTCACTAAAGATGCTTTATAGGGTTCAGGTGAGAACAAGGAACAAGCTGGAACAGTGGTTCTCAACCTGTGGGTCGTAACTCCCTTGGGGTTCGCATATCAGATATTTACATTACGATTTATAACAGTGGCAAAATTAGAGTTATGAAATAGAAACAAAATGATTTTATGGTTGGGGGTCACTACAACATGAGACACTGCATTAAAGAGTCACAGCCTCAGGATGGTTGGGAACCTCTTCTTTGGAGTTTGTGATTCCCTGCAGAGACCTCCAGGATCGCTTGGCTCTTTAGCCTACGGGGAGCTGTCCAGGTGCTGACTGCCATTGCGCCCCTCCAGCCTCCTGCTGCAGTTTCTTTCTTCCTCGTCGCTGCCCGCTCCTCCACCCGCTTCCCCTCCCCCCCCTCCAGAATAGTCTACTTCACCCAGGGCCTTTATTTGAGATTATTCCTTGTAGCTTTCTCCGTAACCAAAATTGAGAGACATCTTCATTCTGCGGGTGGGCTCCCCTGACCCTGAAACTGTTTTAGAAGCAATCATCCAGTTACCAAGGGGACCACGCAGGAGAGCAGAAGCCGAACAGCTGGCCTGTGTGCAAGCAGGGAGCACGGTGCAGAGAACATGGGGAACAGCCGTGCTGGGAACAAGACCGGCTGTGGCAGTCACCAGGTGGGAATGCAGGCGGCAATGTCTTCACCTCAGTTCCACAGGAGGCTGCCTCGAGAACAAGGGAGAGCGTGTTCCCATGCAAGAAAGGAAATCACTTCTTTTCCTACTGAGCCAGAAGCCTCAGCAAGGCACTTTCTGGGCTGCAGGAAGAAGAGGGGTGGGTGGCTGGGAGGGAGCATGGAGAACAGCTTAAACTGGCTGATAGAAAAATGGAGGGACGTGACGAGGTCTGAAATAATAGGGGGCAAGGGAGAATATACCAGTGTCTCCGTAGAACACCTGCCATGCCCAGCCCAGCAAAGTTAAATGCAGGAGGAAAAGGGAGTCACTCACAGAGCAGACTCTATAGGCAAGAAGAAGAAGGAGTTGCTCTCCAGATCTTTTCTTCTTCTTCTTCTTCTTCTTCTTCTTCTTCTTCTTCTTCTTCTTCTTCTTCTTCTTCTTCTTCTTCTTCTTCTCCTTCTCCTTCTCCTTCTCCTACTCCCCCTCTTCTTCTCTCTCTCCTCCTCCTTCTCCTCCTCCGCCTCCTTGTTCTTCTCCTTCTTGTTCTTCTTCCTCCTGTAGTTTTAGGATGACCTCAAATTTACTATGTGCCCGAGGATGACCTTGAACTCCTAAACTGATCTTCCTTTCTCCACCCCCTCGGTGGTTGGATTATTGATATTCACCATTACACCTGACTTGGGTGGTGCTAGAAACCAAAGTCAGGACTGTGCATGCCAGGCAAGCACTCTGCCAGCTGGGCCACATCACCAGCCCTAGCCCGATCGGTCTTCCCTGCTTGCCTATTCTGCTCTGTGTGACTCAGAACAGCTCCCCGACTCTCCCATTATCATCAGCTCTTGGGGCCAAGGGCCTTGTCTCGAAGAGCAGTCTGAAGAGTTTGGCTTTTGCTCTCACCTTCAGCACGGGTGATGCTCGGGTAAACAGAGCCTGATCTTGCCGTTTCCCTTTGGGTGCTGGAATCTGGCTGCCTCTGGGGAAGTTTACCTCATTACCTCATTTACCTCATCCAGTTCCCCACAGGCAGTGGTGATGTCTGAGCTGGTAGTCTTGCTTTAAGAATCAACTATGCTAACACAGAGAACACTTTTAGTGTGTGACTGTCTTGAGTAATGACAGGGATTTATAATGTTGTCACTCAACCAGCCCTCTATGGGGGCAGCTAGACATCACACTCAACTCCTGCCTGATGCACTGTTCCACCCCCACCGGGCCATTTTCCCTCTCCTCTTCTCCACATACAGAGACAACCCATGTGTCACTAAATTACAAAAATACGAACTTGGCCTGGATCTGCAGAGAAGTGCTGATCCCCTCGGTCCTGGACACACACACACACACACACACACACACACAAAGGGTGCTGCCACCTGTCTGTCACTGACACGTTCACATCTGTGGGGACCACCACTGGGACCTAGAGTTTGGGTTCCCAGCCCAGCTCCTTGTTGCTCACTGTGTAGCAATCAGCTCACAAGCAAGGCGGAGGCACCGGCAAACACTCTGTGGAGAGTAACAACCAGCTGGGCTTTCCTAGCCCATGGCAGGTGTCTATCAAAAGTCATCCAGAAAGTTCTACTGTTCAGTTATCACGTACAGGAACTCTGGTCACAGAAACATCACGTCTCCCCTCTCCATGATCCCAAAAGGCAGAGAGAATCGGCTGACAAGGTAGACGTCTGAAAGTGGCACCTGTCAGCATCTCCCCCTCCCTAGGTCAGGAGGAGACTGTCAGGAAGCTCCCCTCCCCTGTCCCTCCAGACACAACTGGGCATATTCTTCCACATGTACGCAGAGCTCACTCGGCAAGGCCACCACGCATGCGTAGAGAGTGGCAGCGTGTTCCTAATTAAGACCTAAGGTGCGGAAGCTCAGACTAGCTCAACTTGGCTGTGGATTCAGAGAAAGCGCGTGTTTCATGAAACTCCTCGCCCAACAGGGAATCCATGAATTATTGAAAGGATCGAAAAAAGGAGAGCCAGGGAGGGAGATCTGCTCCATTATTCATCAGGCCCGGAGTCCCCACGTCCCCAAGCACAGCTGCTGGCTTCCACACCTACACCATTTCCCCATTATGTCGACAGGAGCGTTTCCAGCCCGCTGTATTGGCAGCCTCGGAGCAGGCTGCCTTCAAGGCGTGTCCTCATCTGCAGCCAGCCCTGCAGAGCTGTAGCTAAGGATGGAGGCTGCCTCCCTTTCCCCTCCGGTCCCAGCTCTGGGGTCCTTCAGCCTTTGGGAGCACCTTAGAGAACCAGAGGGGCTTTTCCAAGGTCCCTGTCTGCGTAGGCAGCAGTAGCTTCCGTGTTAGCCACGCCCACCCCGCCCTAGCTCATTTGCATTTCAGACCTGAGCCAGCTGTCACTCAGTCCTTGGTCCAGATTCCCCCTGCTCCAAACTCCCTCTCAGTCCTGTGCCTAGTGTTGAAATGCTCTTCACCCCTACATGTCCAGATCTCAGGACCCGGAAGTAACTTTCATATGGACCATGTCAGGTGTCACGCCCCTTCACCCACAAGGACTCAGAAGCATCCCAGGGGCCCAGGGAGTTCGAGATTCTCACCAGTTCTAGCTGCACGGGGAGGAGGGAGCCTGCGCAAAAACTGACAGAGCCTCTCCGCCAAAATAACTGAGAATTACGAGATGGGAAAACTTGTCAGTAAATACAACAAACAGCCTTCCTAAGAAAGGCTGTGCAATTGCCCAAGCCATACTGTGATTATACAGAAGTGAACCTCAGAGAGGCTTACCAATTTGTCTGAGGCAACACAGCTAGTTAGGTGGCAGAGACAGGTTGAAGACCCCTTTCTAACAAGCCCATATCCTTCCTCTCTCCACCACTTAAGTCTGGGGCACATTGCCTTGGGCAGAAGGACTGAGGAGAAAGCCATGAGCATCCCCAGAAATGCCCTTTGTAAAGAGTTTCATTGGAAAAAGAAAAAGTTGGCCATGGTGGCACACGCCTTTAATCCCAGCACAGTGGCAGAGGCAGGCAGATTTCTGTGAGTTTGAGGTCAGTGTGCAGCCCTGGCTGTTCTGACACTTGCTCTATACACCAGGCTGGCCTCAAACTCAGATCTTCAAGGTCTTTTCATGGCACGGGTCCACCACACCTGCAGTTTAGTTTGTTTAGTGGTAATCTCTTTGGCAGCTTTAGTCTCTGGCAAATTTATCCAACTTTTAGTCATTCGTTCAACAAACATCTCCCTCGCCCCTGCTACGCGCCAAGCCTTCTGCCTAAACCCACTCATAGTATAACTAAGGAGCCTGCCAGTCAATTTAGCATTGCCACACTGATGAGTTCTGGGCCCAGAGAAGGGGGAGAGATGAATCCATAGACCACAGGGAATATCGATAGAATGAGGTGCCCTTCATATATGGTAGTGTCCACCCATGGTGTCCGAATCAGGTGACCTTAGCCACATAGGGCTTCCATTACAGCGTTCCTTACAGTCTGGTGCAAATGTGTTTACTGCTGATGGGTTAGTGTCTTGACCACTACCTATACGTGTTTGGGCCAAGGAGACAGCTGAGTGGGTAAGATAGTCCTGACACACGGGAGACAGCAACAGGAGAATCCCTGGGGCTTGCTGGCCAGCTAGCCAAGCCTAATCAAGGTCCCAGAAAGAGACCAAACACACACACACTCACACACTCACATATATGCACACACACTCACATATATGCACGCACACACACACACACACACACACACACACACGAGAACCTTCCCCATCTTGACCCACTTCGTCACCTGTAGGAATTTGACAGAGCTGCTGCTGGGAGCTCCCTGTGGCCTGCCTGGTCAAGCCTCCAAGCCTGCAGAGCATCCTCCCAGCTTGCAGCAAGTGCCACTGTGTGTAAGGTTCACAAACGTGCGGACAAAGGTATCCACTGCCATTTCAGAGAACTGGAAATGGGCAGGTGTTCCAGCCAGAAAGCAAATTCTAGCATTTTCCCAGCCAACTTGGCTGGATAGCCCCCTCACCACACCGTGGCTCCAGCTGCAAACTGTCCAGGGACCCATAAGCCTGTAAAATTAAGTTTGACAAGTGCCTGGCGTAACCATGGAAGCCATGTATTCCCCCTTAACAATTTAGAGAAGGAGAAAGTTCTTATCGTCAGAGTCAGGAAGCTGTGAGCTGCAAACCCGGTTGTGTGGCTTGCCTTCAGGCACACACACACCTTGGGTCTGAGCCTCTGCGTTAGCATCCGTGAAATGGGACTTTTGTGAAGTCAGATGGCTGAAGACCTGAAAAGCGCTTTGACTAGTGCCTGACCCTCTGGACTCAATAAACAACTGACTGGCGCTGGAGTGTTCTCGTCACCATCGGTCGCAGCTGGAGTGTTCTCCTTGCCATCCGCAGTAGCTGGCACAGAAGGTGGGTCTGACTCAAGGCAGGTAGGTGTTCTTAATCCGGAAAGCATCCCCTGTTTCACGACACCCCCACACACGCGCCGCCCAAACTCTTCACCTAAAACCTCCACGAGGGTGCTTCCCCACAGCAAGGGTTCTCCCTTCCGTGGAGGACAGCATCCTTCGATACCAAAGCCCACCCGCTACTGACAGACAGCATAGGGCGGGCAGGCCCCGCCCAAGCCCCGCCCCAGACCCCGCCCTCTTCGAGTCCCGGGCTCAGCGGCGGCCACTGCCAGGGTCGCTGGCGCAGAGCGGCTCCGGCGGACTGGACGGGGCAGGTGCTCGGCAGGCAACGCACTACGTTCTACCTTACAGCGCTCCACCGCGCGCAGCCCGCTAGGGACCTTCCACTCGAGTCTGGGGACGTGGCCGCGAGGTAAGAGCCAAGCTGAGCGAGAGGGATAGACTCTCGCCTTATCGGGTGTCCGGGAAGCGACATTTCCAGTGGTGCCACCGCCACTGCGTCGGACTGGCCACTGGCCTCGTTACTGAGTAGCCAGGGGAAGGGTGGGGCGTGCACCGTGTGTGTGTGTGTGTGTGTGTGTGTGTGTGTGTGTGTGTGGTGATGATGATGATGATACCCTCCTCTTTGCAGACGCTTCCGAACAATTCACCCTCTCCAAAGCCAAAGCCACACTTTTCCACCACAGACTTGAGCCGAATTGAAAGAAATGATCTGGTTGCGGGAAGGGAAAGCCCACTGCCACCTGTTGAGCCGGGCTGCGGGTCTCTAAGGGCCAAACTCCCCAGGCTGTCGGTCTGTGATTGGACTCACTTCCCAGGGGTCTTAGCCATTGGCAAGTTACCTGTCCATCACAGGACATCTGGTCTACCTATACTACCCTCATCCTGCCTGCCCTGAGCGACAGAAGGATACCTGGGGAGGACTGGTAGCTGGAAGCTTTGCTGAAAGCCCCAGAGCTGGTAAAGACCTATGGTGGAGCTTAGGACATGGGGATTCCCCCTATACTTTGAGATACCAATGCCCAGGAGCACCCCCTATTTCCCTCACACACACTCCAAAGCGCCCCTTTAATGACTCCATCTCTTTACCGGAATCCTCCCTTGGCAATTGATGAAGCTGCCACACGTTAACAGCTTTCACGTGAAATTAACCCTAGGGTCGCCAGGGATAAGAAACCATACTGAGTGCCTGGCTGAGAAGCCCTGCCATTGCTGAGGGAATCCCCTCTCAAGACTGGCTCCCAGGGTGCTTAGGAATGATCATCTTTGTGTTTGGGCTTCCCATATTCCCACCCCAGCTACCCACCTTCTTACGACACAGAAGGCAAGAATCTCAACCATTCCCAGTCTGGAGGCATCAGAGTTCCGTGACCCGGCTGAGGGCTTAGGGCAGACATGGTAGCTGAACTGTTCACATACAGCTGGGAAAGGCCGTCCTTAGTCTGTGATAGAAAGCGTGGACTCCAAGTCCAGTTGCTCGGCCCCTGACAGTGTGGCATTAGGTAAGTCACAGAACCTCTTGGGGTCTCCGTTTCCTCCTCTTGCATATAAAGCAAGGCTGGCAGTCGTGAGAACAAAGTGAGGTCTCTGATGACCGTATCCATTCACAGAAGAGTCTGGGACTGCCTCGGCTTCCTCACAGACCGGACTTGACCACGGGGCCACATAGTGAGGTTACCCCATTAGTGCTCTGAGAGGGAGGGTGTGCCGTGACAGTTGCAGCTTGAGCAATCAGAGTGAGTTTAGATTCCCAGAGTGAGGATAAAGGAGCCTTAGCTATGGAGCCCTGCCTCTAGAGGGCGCTACCGCCACCTCTCCAGGCTTCTGGCCCATTCACTGCAGACTCCTGGGTCACTGCCAGCTGCTCCTTTCCCATGCGCTTGTCTGTCATCCCATCCTGAGTTTGGTGTCAGCCTTACATGTTGGCAGAACCGGGGACAACTACATGTGATTTAGAGTCACCAATAAAGCCCCTCCTTCACCAAATATCCATTTCTCCCCAAGCACAGCTGTCTGGTCTCTAATATTCTACCATGAGGGATTCCTCCCTTTGGTCCACTGCCTTGTAGCTCATGTCGGTTACTAAACCTTCACAGCAATGGCTTGTTTAGAAACATTCAGGACCTTAAAGACCAGAGGGTGAGGACAGAAGAACAGAAAAGGAAAGAGGTAGGGGTGCAGGAGAGAAAGGATGGGACTTTGCCAACCTTGGGGCCCCTAGAAATAGACCCAGTGGCCTGGGAGGAAGGGCTGGGCAGGCAGGTGAAGGACTGAACCTCAACTGGGATTCTCTTTGGAAATAGGAGATGGCTCCTGTTGAGGAAGCCCGGGTAGGCGGTGCTGACTGGGGGTGAGATGCAAGGCCTTGTGGGAGACAAGGAAGCCCCAAAGCAAAGCCTCAGCCAGCCAGCCATTCAGCAAGCCCCTTCTCCCACACAGCCCCAGCCCCAAAGGCAGGCAGCGACGTAGTCTTCTTAGAATCTGGAGCCTAGGCAGTGGCTCTGGCTGTTTGGTTAGTTAGGACAGCAGAATAAGGACACCAGGGGAACTTTCAACACTCGTGCCTTCCTGACACACGCACACCCTCTGCCCATTGTGCCACCTCTCTGGAGAGAAGCAGAGTAGTTCACCCGCACCCTGGAGGGACAGACGGTCCACTGGAGCCTGCCTGATGGTTTGTGGGGTCCTGAGTGTACCAATGTGGGGCGTGCTGGAGAACTGGGGGAGGTCCCTGCTGAGAGAGCCCATGGGCCAGCCTCATAGGGGATGGATGAGCATCATTTGACTCTGTACACACCATGTCCCGTCATCATTGACCAGTCCTGGCTTGTGGTAGTCCAAAGACGAGTGTTTGCAGCTATCCTAGGTGTTCCCTAAGGAAGGGTGCAACCAGAAAGGAGACACAATGGATGGACCACTGACACATCTTAATGGCCTTGCATTCCCAATGGACATCTTTTGTTTGTTTGTTTTGTTTTGTTGGTGTTTTTTCTAATAAAGCTCCAGGTCTCCTGTATCTCAGGCTGGCCTTAAACTCTCCACGGAGCTGTGGATGACCTTGAATTCCTCATCCTGTCTCTAGTTCTCAAATGCTGGGGTTATAGCCTTGGGCCACCATGCCTGGTTTATGCCATGCTAGGGACCAAGCTCAGGACCCCGTACATGGTAGGCAAGCACATTTCCAACTGAGCTGAGCTACAAGCCCAGCCCAAGGCACAACCGTTCATACATATAATGTTGATGGGGGCAGTGTGTCTTTATTCCCCCATATGAGCGCCTCTCACTGAGCACGAGGGTGCTTGTGCCAACCGCTGAGCTAAACTTCAAGGGTGCCGTGGTATCTTTGGCTCTGGGAGATGGGTATTCTAGTGTTTGTTGGCAAGAAGGCTGACCTGTGTGTTGTAGGATGTCCCCACTCTCCACCAACTGGATACCAGGAGCACCCCCTCAGTTACACACCTGACTGTCCTCAGACATTGCCTGGTACTCCCCGGGGGGCAAGGCAGCCTGCAGTCAAGACTCACTGGGGATCCAGCTAAGAATAAACCAGGAAAAAAAAAAAGCAGTCCCATTCCCTGAGGAGCAGCATTATGCGAAAGCAGCAAAAAGCAGTCAGCATCGAGGTGAAAGTTATGGCAAGACGGGTGAGGGTGAAGGTGTGAGTGAGGTGGGGCTGCTGTTTTCAAAAGGGGACTCAGGAAAGGCCTGCCTGAGTAGGTGACATTTCCGCAGGGGCGGGGAAGAGCAAGATGTGCAGAAATCTCAGGACCTACCTGTCAAGCAGCAGTAGTGTTGGGGGGAGAACTAAGGAGGGGGTGGCTGGGGCTGGTGGGAATTAAGGAAGGGGAGGCTGGGTCTCAGGGGGAGCTAAGGAGGGGGTGGCTGGGGCTCAGGGGGAGCTAAGGAGGGGGTGGCTGGGTCTCAGGGGAGCTAAGGAGGACATGGCTGGGGCTGGGTGGTGGAGATGGGGTTAGGGGCAGCCGCCTGGAGTCTGGTAGTTCTTTCTCTGTGGACTTGGTGTTTTTCGCTCGGCACACTCACAGCCTGCTAGGTGCCAGCGCCATCTTGACAGCCGTTAGCTAACACTGACAGAGAAGTAAGCACTGTTTCTTCACCTGGTCTTTCGATTGTGAAGAGTGAGGTCCAGAAGGGTGGAGGAACTTGGAAGGTGCAGCCGGGCCGTGAACATGGACACACACGGACAGCCCACACTCTTGTCTCCGGCCACACTGCACTTGGGGGCTGTGCAGTTGGAATTTGCTCTATCCCTCAGCTCCAGCCCCTTACTAAAATCTCCCAGGGCCCGTGTTCTCTGAGGATGGTGCCCCACCACATGCTGGTGCTCACTGGGGACGGTGTACTCATATGCCCCGTGCCTGTTACCGTGGACCAGCCAGGGACTAGGAGTAAGCGGCACCTCCTGCTCCTAGACAAATTGCTCGCTCTTGACTTTGCGTGCAGTAACTGAACCATGTCAAGGCTGTCTGCTGAGGTTGAGCCCAGTATCCCAGGAGGTCAAGGGACATGAGCCCAAGACTCAGGGGTGCAAGACGAAGCTGTGTTATGTGAGCCAGTGTCTCTCCAGGCCTTGGGGGTTGGCTTGCCATCTCCCTCCACTGATGCTGGCCTGGCCTCCCCTGGACTCAAAATTAAATGCCCCACAGTGGAGCAGAGTTCTGAGAGCATGTCCCTCCCCAAGACTCTGTTGTCCCATGCGGAAGTCACAGTCAGCATCTCAGTCTCAATTAGGCCCTTGTAGGCCCTTATTTATTGAATATATGGGAAGCCAGGTCCTTCTTAAAAATAGAGGCTGAAAAAAAATAGCTCAGAACTGGGGAAAGGGAAGCAGCTCACAGTGGCTACAAACGAATGGCCTCCCTGGTTGCTGCCGCTCTGAAACCATTGATGATTTTCCCTGCCCACGGATCCCTGGGTGAAGAAACAAGCAGAGTAGTGCAAGATGCTGCTGGTGCCTGGAAAATAGGCATCTGCCAGCCTGCTTGAGGAGCACCCAAGCTAATGAGAGACCCTTGTACCAGGAACTCACCTCCCTGCAGGCTGCAGTGAGGGCTACAGATGATCACGAGAAATACCCTTGACTTTGGTGGAAAACCAGGGTTATAGAGTTGCCTGTATCCTCTGGCCTGCAATGTCCTTTCCAGGGATGGACTGAGTAGGCACGGATCCCTAGTGGTTCCATTAAGGGGAGGGAGTGTAGAATGGTGTACCCTGGGCACTAACACCAGGTTCAAAATCTGGTAAGTATCCTGCCTGTCTACTCAGCCTTTGGAGATGCTCCTAACTGCCATGTCAGTGGCCACACTGTTTCTTGTGAATGCAAACCTAGGCAATCAGTCACGGGCCCCTCCCCCACCTTCTATGCAAGGGACTCATGGGCATGTGGGCTGAAGCTCAACCGCTCTGTGTGCCCTAAAGGAGCCACTTGACATCTTTGAGCCTCCATGTCTCTAATTCTGAAAGGAGATGGTGAGCGGTTATTGCCATGACGACAGGTCCTTGCCACACTTGTACACGCTCACCATTCTGGTGCTGTGGGCATGGAGCTCCACCCACCCTTGGCATAATGTCTAGACCCAGTTTGGCTGAAGTTTGTGTCTGGAAGGAGTGATACCAATGTGTCTTCGTAAGCCACTCTGTGGTGACCCTGGCCCCAGAGTCACCATCTGCCAAGAAATGGGCACAGTGGTAATGATGATGGTGTATTTCCTGCTCTGGGTTCCCCAAAGCTGGTGCTCTGCCAGCTTTGTCTGTAGTAGGGAGGGAGGCTGCTCGTTGGTTCCTGGCCGATTAGCCCCAAAATAATCACACAGAAACTATATTATTTAAATCACTGCTTGGCCCGTTAGCTCTAGCTTCTTATTGGCTGACTCTTACATATTAACTTAACCCATTTCCATTAATCTGTATATTGCCACGTGGCAATGGCTTACTGGGTAAAGTTCCGGTGTCTGTCTCCAGTGGGGCTACATGGCATCTCCCTGATTCCACTTCCTTTCTCCCAGCATTCAGTTTAGTTTTCCCTGTCTACCTCTATTCCCTGCACAGGCCCAAGACAGTTTCTTTATTAATATATGGTAGTCACAACATACAGAGGGGGAATCCCACATCATTTGTCTAACTGGAGGATGATTCTGTGAGGTCATTACCATGAGCTCTGTGTGTATGTGTGAAAGAGAGACCCTGAGTGTGCGGGTATACATGTGTGTGCAGGTATACACATGTGTGCAGATGCATGAGTACAGTTGTATACAGGCATGTGGAGGCCAGAGAACAATGTCTCGGGTGTTGTTCCTCGGGGACTATCTACCTTTATTTTTTATTATTTCTATTTTTTAGACAGGGTCTCTTACTGGCCTAATCACCAAGTGGATTAGGCTGCATGGCCAACAAGGCCCAGAGATCTGCTCATCTGCAGAGGTGTGCACCACCACCCCGGGCGTTTTTATGTGGGCTTCAGGGGCTGAACTCATGTTCTCATTCTGGCAAAGCAAGAACTTTACAAGCTGAGCTATCTTCCAAGCCCTCATGAGCCAAATTTTATGGACAAAAAAAACTAAGGCCACCAAGAGAAGCATTAATGGGACTCAAGTCACTGAGCAGAAAAGTGGTGAAAAGGACTTGAACCTGGTTCCTATGCCTCATGAACCAATGAAATCTGTCAAAGAAAAAAATATAATCAAAACATCTAACCTAGGGGTAGACACTTGTAAAATTGTCTTCCTTCCATCTTAAATGAAACCTCCAGATGGAAATCATGTGATTCAAGAGACTCATCCGGGCGTCACCTCCTCTAGGGAGCCTTCCAAGATGGTCCTATCTGGCACTTTGTGTGGCTTGGGGGCATTCTTGGTGCATGGTAGCAGCCAGCCTCCCCCAGTGCTGTCCCTTGAGACCAGGAACACCCACCAGAGTTTCCATACTGATTGCCCAGTAGCAACCACTGCTGTAGAAACCCAAGCACACTACGGCTCTGCCAATGCCTGAGACATTTGTGTGCCCAAGTCTAATTGTGGGCTTCCAGAGGTCAGCAACCAGGGCCTTTGAAGCAGGTTCCCTCTCTGGAGTCTGGTCCTTAGCCTCTCCCAGAGGCAATAGGTCTCTCGATCTGCCAGAGGCCTGGCCTCCTGCTCCCCAGGGCTGCAGGGCCTTGTGGCTATCAGGAACAGAGTTCTTAGCATGAACAATGATGTGAAGGAATTGGGGCAATTAGTGGGTTTCACCCCTTGATGTACACTTGGTTTCTAGTCTCTCACCCCCTAGCTCCTGCCCCCTTTCCTTTGCTTATATACACACACACTTGTAGTATGACCCCCTAAACTATATGAATTGTTTCTGTGTATTTGTGTGTGCATGCATGCATGCATGCATGCTTGAGAGCATGTGTAAGTGTACATGAGTAAGTGTGTGTGTGTGTGTGTGTGTGTGTGTGTGTGTGTGAACATTGTGTAACTTTTGGCTGGGAGAAGTGGACAGATGTCTGTTCTCCCCAGATAGGGCACAGACAACAGACCAGAGAACTGATTCCATCCCAGGGTAGGTTGATGAACTAGTGAGTTTATTGGGGTTCCTTATAGGGGAGTGGGTGACTCGGAGGCAACTGCAGCTTCTAAAAGCCCGCCCTGGGGTAAGCAATGACCCCAGAAAGCTGCTCTACTCCCAGGCAGCTCCAGGCAGCTCCAGGCAGTCTCCTCCCTCCCGCAGCTGTGTGTGTGACCATCACCTTGAGGATTCACCTTGTGAATCTTGTAACTTTTCTACATTCCTAAGCTTGATCATTTTTATGAGTCTCTGGGCTTTTTAAAGTTTTCTTTGCTTACCCATGAGTCTCTTCTCTCTCCTGGAGGAAGTGTCACAACATGGCTATACTGTACAAAGCAAGTCTGCCATTTTAGTGCTGTGTGTGTGTGAGCGCGCGCACACGTATGCGTGTGTGATGTACATGTATTTATGCTCATGTGTGTGGGAGGAGGTCCATGTAGAGGCCTGAGGTTGACTTCACGTATCTTCTTTGGTCCCTCTGCTGCTTAGTCACTGAGGCCGGGTCTCTGAACCCCAGGTTTGCAAACTGGGCTGGTCTAGCACACCAACTCTGTCTCCACATCCCGAGCACTGGAATTACATGTGGCTGCCATGCTTGCCTGGCTTTTAGAAGGTTTCTGGGGACCCAAACTCAGGTCCTCAGATGGCAGGCATTTCACCTAATAACTCATTTTACCAGCCTTTGCCACCTTAAATGTCTAATTCAATGACATTTCATAATCCAAAGTGGTGAAGCCAGTCTTACTCCCGAGAACATCATCACCCAAAATGGAGATGCACCCCAATAACCACCCTGGCTGTAGCCCCCATTTCCTTGAGATTCTGGTAACCACCAGTCTGTTTCCTATCCCTGTGACTTCATCTTCAGACTGTTTTATATAAACGTGTGATATGTAGCTGTATCTGGCGCCTTTCATTTCACACTTTTCAAGCTGAAACGTGTATTGAGATTTCATGTGTGTATGTATGTGTGTGTGCACAGATGTGTGCAGTGTGCACACCCATGCACAGTATGGAGATCCGAGGAGGGCACTGGGTGTCCAGCTCCATCACTCTATACCTGGCCCCCTTGAGGCAGGGTCTCTCTGAATCTGGGGCTGAGCTGGAGTCCAGGAAGGCCCAGTGATCCTTCTGTCCCCACCATTAACCCCACCCCCAGCCCTGGAATTACAGGCACACGTGACCACACACAGCTCCTATATCGGTGGTGAGGATGTGAACTTGAGTTGGATGCTTTTATCACAAGCACACTCTTACCCTCTGAGCAAGCTCACCAATCCAAGGGAGTCCTCCCCTTTGACGGACCACACTGCTTATCCATCCAGCAGCTGCAGACATCACCTTTAAGCAGTAACAAGCATCCTTCCAGGTTCCTGCTTGAGTTCTTACCCTGGTTTCCTGTGACCACAGCATCTGGGGAGTGGCAGGTGATGTTCCCGCAGTCACAGTATAGGATGACTGGGAACTTGATAGGGAAACAACTTAGACCTCTGTCTAGGACAGGTTCCTAGCCACAGGTTCCTCCCCACCAGCGTCAATCGTCTGATCCCAGCCGGATACCTACAGGACGGCAGCCCGGCACAAGGGTCCATGTGTCCCATATTTATTCTTGCCACACCGGCCAGGTCCAGTTACTGTGAGTTCCAGGCCAAGGTCAAGGGCCTGAATTTTTAAGAAGACTCCTACCAAATCACAACAATTATGGTGGGAGAATGGCTAGAGCCCCTTTGCAGCATCAATGGATAAGAGTGTTTGGGACAAGAGGAATCCTGCCCTTCGGCGGATGTGACTGTCACCTGATGTCCAACCTGGTCCTATTGCAGCTGCTGGTACAAGGCCTGTGGTAATAATCAGAATGTGCCCAACTACGGTGTCTCGAGCTGGGCCCAGCTCCGTACTCATTCGATCTACCTGCACACAACTCCACAAAAAGAGTTCTATTTTTAGCATCCCAGTATAGATGTAGAAAGTAAGATAAAGTGTCCCAGTCAAGGTCACTACACCAGGAAGGGCTGGAGCCAAGACCGGAACTGGCAAAACGCTCAAATGAACAACTTATGGCTTTTCTAGCTTCTTGGGAGGTGGCCCTTGGAATAACTGGCATTGGGCAAATCCTTCCGGCCCACCTGCTTTCTCTATGCTGAGAACATTGATTGGCCTCTGCAGACATGAAGGACAGGGCCATACGCTGGGGGTGTCAGTTTTCTGAGGGTCAGGGCTGGTCCTGACATCCCTACCCCTGTGGCCCTATCCCCAAGTTCAGCCCCAGGCACGAGGTGGTAGCTGGCCTTTGTGTGGCCTCTGTACGTTCCTCAACCCTCTCTGAAGTTTTCCTACAGAAGCCCCTTCCTCCCTGTCTCAGGGTTTGCCCTACATCCTTCTACTTCCAGAAACGTGACGGGCGAACTGCCACTCTGTGCCAGGAACTATGCCAACTCCTATTTATGATGCCATATTGCATGGTTCTGGCACTTCCCACTTCAGTGTGCCAGTGAGAGTTCCTACTAGAGGAAATAGAGATCCTAAGAGGCTAATTCCAGTCAGAGCGCCCAGCTGGTAAGCCAACTGGGAACTGGAGGACCAAGGCCAGACCATCTAAGGAGAGGGCTGGATGTACATTGGGCCCCAAGTGTGAATCACCTCATACGCCCCCTTGCTATGTCCCCGAAGCAGGCTCTGTGATTATCCCCATGGGGGAAGGCGGTGAACATTCAGGCAAGAGTGTGAGTGGCTTGCAGATACTGTCCGCACCTCTTGGATTTCAGCTCAGCAATGAATGCGTCTGAAGCTGGGGCAGAGAGGGAGTTCTACCTAGCAGGGGGCTGGGTTGGCAATTATGGTGGTGGTGCTGCTTCTCTACTGGAGACCCTCCACCCTCAGATCCCTGCAGTGGGCACTGGGGCTAGATCATGGAGAAGCAGGGCACGGAGTCAGACAGGCAGGGGCACAGGGGCACATTGATTGAGAGCTCACTGTCAACCCCAGTGCCAGCAGGTGGCAGCTAGCTATTAAGGGGGCACCGCTAGGTTCACCCAGCTTCCAGATCAATTAATATCAAAACCAGCATTGTTTTATCTGCTGCCTCCGAGGAGGACCTGGCGTAGGGAGGCAGAAAACAGACCCACATTGATTTCCTCCGCTCCCTCTCTCTCCCCTCCAGATAGGAACGTCTCCCTCCCGATAAACATGTCGTCGTGGGCAGGGCGAAGCCACTCGTCATCTGAGGTACCCGGGGAGCCGTGCTGTGCAGACAGGCGGAGGAAGGCAGTGACTGGGAGCTGGCCAAATGGAGCTGGCCTGGAAGAAGGGGGGTTGAGGGATGCCAGGAGGCAGCAGTGGCCTGGTGTCACCTTTGTCCTACCCTAGAGAGGGCAGATCCAGTATGAGGTGATGGAAGACCCAGCATGGGGTGATGGCTGGGAGTCTCTCTGCTTGGGACGCACATAGCTCTACACTTACTGGATGAGTGGCCTCCTAGGGCTGTGTTCAGGGGTCTGCCTGTGGAAACTCCTGTCTCTTTGGAGGACCACACCTAAGTTCAAATCCTGCTCTAGCTGCCCAGAGCAGAGCACCTCCCTTGGCTTCCACTTTATACTTCGTAATATGAATGATATCCTCTGTAATATCATCTCTGCAGGCTTGGGCAAAGAAGCCGGCAAGGTAACGCATGCCGAAGGGATTAGTAAAGCAAAAGTAAAGGTCGATGCAGCCGATCCACAAACACTGCTCTGTGGGTCCCTCCATGACTGACAGCTTTCCCAGGCTCCTGTGGGTATAAACCTCCGATGGTCAGGTGACATAGTATGGATGGTAGGGAAAGTGGAGGAATGAACATTTAAACACCAGGCTGAGGATGCAGCTTAGTTCCTTAGCCAGTAGAGGACTTGCCTGACACGCAAAAGCTCCGGGTTCGATCCCCAGCATCGCAGAAGAGGAAGCATGACGGCACACACCTGTAATATCAGTGACGTGAGAGGGAGAGGATCCAGTCTAAGGTCATCATGGCTACATATCCCATTTGAGGCAGCCTGGGCTACAGGAGACCGTATCTCAAATACATACATACATATAGACATATACACGTAGTAAATAAATAAATAAAATAAAGTAAGAGTTCTACCTGACCACCTTTATGGTTAATGGTAGAGCCCTTGCTTAGCCTGCACAGGACCAGAGCTCAATCTCCCAGCAATGAAACAACAAAACAAAAATTTAAAAAAATAAGCAAAACCATTCCTAGAGGGGACAAGTCCCTGCAGAGGTCTCAGCCAGTGTAGCCTGGAGCTGAGTGAGTTGGTCAGAAACAAGCCAGGAGAGGTGAGAAGGCAAGATGACAGTGAGGTGGGGGGTTGTCACTCCCAAGAGCTGGCTGCAGCTGGCCCTGGCTTCTCCTGCAGCCAGCTCCCCCTCTGTTTCCTTAGGAGATTGTCCCCATCCCTGTCTTATGCCGAAGTGGGGGTGGGGAATCCAAGGACCCTGTTTGTGATCTGCAGAGTCCCCATGTGACCTGGGCATCTCCAGTCTGAGGGCACAGGTCTATAACCTCCAGAGCAGACCGCTCTGCTTCCAGAGGATGTGGGCTGCTGTTAACTGGGCAAAGCAAAAGTAGAGCACAGCAAAGCCTGGGGCAGGCCGGCTGGAGCCCCAGGAAGAAGGAGGAAGAAAAGCTGGCCTAGGGAGAGGGGAGGACACTCAGTGTTGGCCTTGAGCTGAACTCAGAAAGTTTACAGTATGTTCATTTATACCATTCACTATGGGGCTACTTCCAGGGTCCCCAGAGATACCCGAGTCCCAGAAAGCCCACGCATTTAAACAATGGTGTATTGACAAGTACCCATGCTCCTCCTATGTATTTAAAACCCTCTCTGCATCACTGGTACCCGCTCTTACAGAGCAAACACTGTAAACTGCTGTGTCCTTTACTGAGTCGTGACCTAAAGAGTCTGTACCTGCTCCATGTAGACACAGTTTAAAAAGCACTGGCAAGTCTTAGTTGTTTGGGTTCATGGCCATGGAAGACTTCCTTATATGGAAGTCATTATTGTGTGCGCTGCTGTGAGGGTATCGGATCCCCTGGGAGAAAAGTGACAGACAGTCATGAACTTCTGTGTGGGTGCTGAAAATTGAACCTGGGTTCTCTGGAGGAGCAGCCAGTGCTCTTAACCACTGAGCCATCTCTCCAGCCTGTCATTTGTTAATTTTAACATTTGTTAATTTTTCTCTCCTTTCTGAGACAGAGCCTCGTTCTGTAACCTTGGCTGTCCCGGAACTTAATATGTAGACCAAGCTGGCCTTGAATTCACAGAGATCTGTCTCCCTCTGCCTCTGGTAGTGCTGGGATTAAAGATATGTCCCACCACACCTGGCAACATTTGTTAATTTTAAAATTACAACACAATGCACATATACACACATGTATAGACATCTATAGAGTCACACACATATACACATGCACATGTGTATAAATATACATGTATATAATTACACTGTGTCTACACATGCATACACACATATATACACATGTGTTCATGCATGTGTGCACACACACCCACTGGAGACATCATCTATGCCCTTAGCAGCACACTGAGAAATGCAGAAGACTAAATTAAAGAGACTCCCCTCCCCTGTTCCCTTTCATAATGCAGGGTTGAGGTGGCAGAGAAGTCTGGTACACCGCTAGGAAAGGAAAAGGGATGTAAAGTAGGGACTAAGTTCAGGTACAGAGTAGGCTCAGCTAAACACACCCGTCCAACTGCCAGCCCCTGAGAGGTTCTCTGAGTACACGGTTGACTTCTAAGAAAGAATCGCCTGTGTGTTCAAACTCAGAGCCTTGAACCTGACATTTAAACTGACACCACCAAGAAGGGCCCTGGTGTGAGTGTAGGACCCCAGAAACACACGCTCACATAGTAACACGTGTTCTCCCCGACACACCCATCCTACGAACACACAATAGTGATCAATTTAAAATTCAAAGGTTAAGTAAAATAACCTGTGACATTATTAGACAATTGACAAGAGGGATATACAAAACCGTGATATTAGGAATGAGATTAGGGATGAAGATATGGACCAGTAGGAAAATGTTAACACACAAGGGAACATCATGAATTTACCATGGGTGATTTTCCTGAAAGTAATGTGGGAAGAAACAGGAACTGAACGGGTTGCGGTCATTAAAGAAACTGAGAGGAATTTAAATGCAGCCACATTCAAAACGAGGCCCGTGAAAGGAGTATGTGTGAGAGTGTGTGTGCATAGTGTCACGCACAAAGGTTGACCTTGTGATGATGTGTCTCAGGTACCAGCCACTTTGGTTTTGGAGACGGTCCCTCACTGGCCTAGAGTTCGCTTTGGTTTTAGAGATGGTCTTTCACTGGCCTGGAGTTCACTGGCCGGCTGGCTGGTCAGTGCGCCCCAGGGATCCCCAGGTCTAGAATTAGGAGCTTGCACTGCGGTGCCTGACTCTTTCGCATGAATTCTGGGAAGCGAGTCACAGCCCTCTTGCTTTACTTCTGAGCTCTCCGCACCCCCACCCCGTGAGGCTTTAAGGCGAGTTTTTACCAAACCCCAAAGGAGCTGGTCGTCTCTGGGCTGTGCAAACATCTCCGGGATGCGAATGTATCACGTAAAGAAGGGCAGTCTGAGCATTATGAAAATTTCCAGTTACTCGGGTACAGTCAATGAGGAGACCAAGTTCTCTTGGGCCCCTTTGTAGTTAGCTGCCTGCCCACTTCTGCCCCTGAGCCACTCCTCTGCTTTTTCCTAAAACGTTGCCTCTCCTTCAGCATCATGTAATGGGGAAACAGACAATATGTGGTCCTTCGGGTCTCAACTCTAATTTAGCATAATACTTCATTTTTTTAGACAATGTCTCACGGTGTAGCCCTGGCTGGCCTGGAGCTTGCTATTTAGACCACGCTGACTTTGAACTCACAACGTTCCTTCTGCCTCTCTGCCTCTGCCACTTCTGTGCCACCACACCCACTGTTTAGAGTTTTCAGTTGTTTATCCATTTACCAATAAGGGGTATCTAGAATGGTGATAACTAGGGCTCTTTTGAATGAATCTGTATCCAGGACAAGTTTTGTGAGGCTGTGTATTTCTTCCAGAGTCCCAGCCAGAAATGGAACTGGCTAGCTGCAAGACAAAGAAGTTAACAACTGGCTTTTTGAAATGATCAGACCGTTTAGCATTCTTTCCTGCAATGTGCTCCAGCCTCTAGTTGTTCCAGGTCTTCACCAACACTTAATGTTGTCAGTCTTTTTAACTTTAGCAATACCTGTGTATCATGGTATCTCATTGTGGTTCTCCTATGGCCTTTCTGGTGATACTAACAGCTATAGATCCACCTTGTTTATTAATAATAAACACAAATGTCATTAAAGTTAATTCTGTCATATGTGTGCATATACACATGTGTGTGTGAAATAAGAACAGAAAGCCAGACCTCCAGAGTGTAAGGATGGCTTAATGCCTAGGAAATAAATAGTTTCTCAAGAAATTAAGAAATTTATAAAAAAAACCCAACATATTATAAGCCAAATTTTTTATTTAGCTAACTAGTGATAACTAACTTTGCCCTCCATAAGCCATATTTTAAACAAATATCATAGTCAATGAGAAAATATCAGAGACATCTTTTCCTGATCAGACAAGAATCATCTACTTGTATGTCTCAGAGACACTACAAAGTTTACCAAGACCAGAGGAAGATATGTGAGGTGTAAAAGTTGGAATTAAAACTACATCGTGTTCAGGTCCACGATGCAGTTATCTATACAGAAAATCCAAGAGAACCAGGTTCAGCAAAGTTGGTCAACATAAGATCAACACACAAAAATCAATACTAGTACAGTACTTTGGATTCTAAAATGCTCCCACAAGATACTACAAAAATTAAAGGAAAACTGTGAAGGCACATAAAAACATTTTCCCTATAAATATATCAAGTATTGTATCTAGCTGATTTTGAGAATTCCCACAAAGGAATGAGAAAAGATAGCAAACTCGGTAAGAACAAAGCAATTTTGAAACTGGAACGATAGCTCAACAATTAGAGAACCTGCCTACTTGGTCATAAGGATGGAAATTCAGATCCCAGCATCAGCATAGGGCAGTACATATGTGCCTGTAACTCTGGCTCCAAGCAATCTGATGCCTTCTTCCGGCCTCTGTGGGTGCCCGTCATGAGTTTGAGAGGAAGTAAGGAGAAACATGGAAGGAGTTGTTGGGGGAAGGGGGAAGAGGATGCAAATAGAGTACTTACATATAAAATTATAAAACCATTAATAAAATCAGGAAAATAAATAAATGAAGTCATTTCACAAAATGGGGACAGTGATTTGACTATAAATGAAGATGCCTTGTGCAAATTGGTAACCGTATGTGGTGGTTTGAAAGCAGATGGCCCCCAAAGGGAGTGGCACTGTTAGAAGGTATGGCCTTGTTAGAGTAGGCGTGGTCTTATGGGAGGAAGTATATCACTGTGGAGGCGGGCTTTGAGGTCTTATATATGTTCAAGGCATGCACAGTGAGACAGACAACTTCCTGTTGCCTGCACTGCAAGACAAGGTGCAGGACACTTGGCTATTCCTCAGGCACCATGTCTGCCTGCATGCCATCATGTTGTGCCACGACGATAATGGACTGAACCTCTGAAGATGTAAGCCAACCCAATTAAATGTTTTTCTTTGTGAGAATTGCTGTAGTCATAGTTTCTCTTCACAGTAATAGAAACCCTAGCTAAGACAAGAGGTTGATACCAGGGACCGAGTTATTACTGTGATAGGCTTGACCATGCTCTTGTTTGAAGGAATATGGGCCATGGGTCTGTAGATAGAGGAGCAGTCGAACACCTGAAGAGCTGCTTCCTGGGCCATCCTGGTAGGATCATAGAAGACAGTGGTGTTGAGTGCGATTTGAACGGTGGGCACTAAGACCAAGAGGTTTCAGAAGCGAAGAATATTAATATGTGGCCTAGAGTCTAGGCTTGCGACATCTTGGTGAAGAATCTGTCTGCTTTGCCCTTGTCTGAAAAGTCTACCTGAGGCTAAAGTGAAGAGATTTGGATTATCTCCATTGGCAGAGGAAATCTCAAAATGGCCTAGTATAGACTCTGTCATGTGGTTATTAGTGGTAACTCTAATGAAGATTTATAATGAAAAGGAGCAAGCTGAGCAGGGTCAATTACAAAATGTAAAATATCAAGGACAAGAGAAGCACCAGGAAGTGGGATGAAGCTAAGACCTGTGTTCAAAGAGATAAACAGATTAAGAAACAGAATAAAGGGAGTGGTAACCTCAGGGCAGGATCCCACCGGATAAATTTGCAACTTGTGAAAAAGAACTAGAGGAAAGTTTAGAACTGGACGTGGTGGCGCACATCTTTAATCCCAGCACTCAAGGGCAGAGGCTGTGGATCTCTGAGTTTCAGGCCAACCAAGTTCCAGGACAACCAAGCTTAGGCAGCAAAGGAAACCGTAGAAAACAAAAAACTGGTGAAGATATAATGGAACATGTTCCATTCTCAGCAAGCAGCAGAACTTGGCAGGTTTGGTCACATGGTTCCAGCTTTCGAGTCAAAGATGGAAGAAAGGTTTTATTGAACTTTCCTCCATAACTTAGGAAAGCTGCCGAGGCCAGGCGGGTGTCAGGGGTGTCCCTGAATGGAGACCTAGTAGAAAGGCCATTATGTGAACCTGTGAAGTTGAAACCTGGGTTGCCTTGGAGACCCCAAGATATTAGAGATGCCAGAGTCATAGGATACCTGCCGAGGAAAGCTGCTAACAGGAAGTGGAACCAGCCCAGAAGAAAGAAGTGTGTTGCCGTCAACAAAACTGAAAGGAGTTGGAGATCTGAAGAGTGTTTTGACATCAGACAAGGAAATGCAGAATCTGGAATTTGCCCAGATGGTTTTCAGCCTTGCTTTGGTCCAGCGTTTTCTCACTATGCTCCCGTCCCTATTTTGGGGATGGTAATGTATACCCTGTGCCATTATATGTTGGAAGTATGTGATCTGCTTTTTATTTTGATTTTACAGGGGATTACAATGAAGAGATTTCATGATTTTCAGAAGAGACTTTGAACTTTAGACTTTTAAATAAGTTTGAGACTGCTATAGACTATGACGGCTTTTGATGTTGGACTGAATGCGTTTTTGCATTATGATTTGGCTACAAGCCTTTGTGGGTCAGGGAGAAAATGGCCCCCAAAGGGAGTAGCACTATTAGGAGATGTGGACTTGTTGGAGTAGGTGTAGTCTTATTGGAGAAAGTGTGTCACTGTGGAGGTAGGCTTTGAGGTTCATAAGCCCAGTCTCTTTCTCTCTGCCTGTGGATTAGGACGTAGTTCTCAGCTATTTCTCCAGGACCATGGTGCCTGTTTGCCACATGCTCCCTGCCGNAATGGGACCCAAGGGAGTGGCATTATTAGAAGATGTAGCCTTGTTGGAGGAAGTGTGTCACTGTGGAGTCGGGCTTGACGTTTTATATATGCTCAAACCATGCCCAGTAAGACAGACCACTTCCTGTTGCCTGCAAGACAAGACATAGGACCCTCGGCTGCGTCTCCGGCACCATGTCTGCCTGCACGCCTCCATGTTGCACCATTATCAAAGGGACTAAACATCTGAAAATGTAAGCCAACCCAATTAAATGTTTTTCCTTTATAAGAATTGCTGTGGTCATGGTGTCTCTTCACAGCAATAGAACCCCTAACCAAGATACCATGGAGACAGGGATGAGAAAACTGGGTACCATGTTATTCTCGCCATCACTGCGAAGAGTGAAGTCCACAATCCCAAGTGCTGAAGTGGATGTGGACTCATGGACTCCGGGTGCTGCAACTACTTTGGAAAACAATTTGACACCTCTGCAGTCATTGTCACAACCCCTGCACACCAAAAAAGTCCCTTTTTTCTAACTTTACTGAAGGAGGCTGAGAAATCTTAAATATCCTGCCATAATTCCCGTAGCTATGAAGTTTCAGATTCTCCTTTCTACCCCCTAGTAAACAAGGACTCTCTGGGTGGCGCTGAGGTAGAAACAGGCCCCCAAATCTGTCCATCGTAAACTCGACCCCTGTTGGTCCAATCTGTGCATCGCATCCAGGTAACTCAGGACACCAGGCTGCACCACCATGATGCACCAGCAGGGGGCCAGGCAGCCGTCTGCCCTCTTCCCTGGTAGGGCATTGACTCCTAGCACTAGAATGCTACCTCCTTTCATGGTGTAAGAAAGAGAACACTTATTAAACAAAACCATGGAAAGGAAATAGTGAATCAGAAAAAATAAATTCACAGTAATAATATCAATATGACCACTATGCATAGTTCTAAATCCATCATTCCACGCTAAAAGATAGTGTTAAGCCTTAGCAAAAAAATACATAGTATTACCGTTTTTTTTTGTTGTTGTTGTTGGTTTTGTTTTTTGTTTTCATTTATTCATTTGTTTGAGACAGGGTCTCACTATGTAGCCCTGACTAGCCTGGAAGTCACTATGTAGACCAGGCGGAGCTCAAACTCACAGAGATCCACCTGCCTCCTCAATGCTGGTGTGCCCAGCCCATTTGTTGATTTAATACTATCTTACCAGCATTAGCCATAGCTGCTAAGTGGCCAAGACATATGTCGTGTAACCTTCCTTAGAGAACGGCGTGTCGCTGGCTTGAGCACTTGTAATAAAGGAAGGTGAGTCGGCTTCTTGATGTGTTTGTACTTGCGTTCACAGCTATTTCCCTGCTAGCGGTTCCCAGGGGCAGGACTATTGGAACCCAGGAAGATGAAAATCCTTAATGCTTGACCAAACGCTTTCCGGATGAGGGCTACTGTTTTACGTCCCTGTCTGCATCAAAGTGATTGTTGGGAAGGCGATTTTTTCAGAGTTACGTCTTCATGTTCTCTCTCTCTCTCTCTCTCTCTCTCTCTCTCTCTCTCTCTCTCTGTGTGTGTGTGTGTGTGTGTGTGTGTGTGTGTGTGTGAGAGAGAGAGANGTGTGTGTGTGTGTGTGTGTGTGTGTGTGAGAGAGAGAGAGAGAGAGAGAGAGAGAGAGAGAGAGAGAGAGAGAGAACTTGTGCGGAGACCTTAGATTGATGCTACAAATCTTCCATTGTCCTCAGTAGCTCTTCCATCTTCCACCTTATTCATTGACACAGTAGCTCTCAGTCAAACCCAGACTTCACTCTTGACTCTTCTCCCTAAGGCAGCTTGCTCTAGAGTTCAGGCTGGAATTTCAGGTGAGCTGCCATGCCTGGGTTCTGGGGATCCAAACGCTGGTGTGTTCCCCCACTCCCATCACCTATCCCCCCTACCCCCGCCAGCCCAGCACAGCAAATGCTTGGCCACTAAGCAGCCGTCTTAGCCCCTCATCCTTTGTTTTGAGGTCACTGTGGATCACAGACAGCTAAAGTAAACACGTGGTGACTCCATATGCCTTGTGTCCACGTCTACCCCACCCTCCGTTCTTGCAGAGTGTAGCATCTTCTCACCGTCTCTGCCTCTCCCCATCCTGCCTCCCCTTCTGGCCCCAGCAACCACTAATCTGTCCTCTGGCTTTCTTATAGTTCTTCTCATTGTTATTAAATACATGGGTTCATATCCGGGCGGTGGTGGCGCACGCCTTTAATCCCAGCACTCACGAGGCAGAGGCAGGTGGATCTCTGTGAGTTCAAGGCTAGCCTGGTCTACAAGAGCTAGTTCCAGGACAGGCTCCAAAGCTACAGAGAAACCCTGTCTCAAAAAAAAAAAAAAAGAAAGAAAGAAAGAAAGAAGAAATAAATAAATACATGGGTTCATAAGCTAAATTCTTCCCAAAACCAGAAGAAATAAGTTTACTGCTAGAGAGATGGAGAACGCATCCTTGGCCGACCTGTCCCTAAGCCAGCAGAAATGGAATATGGGTAGCGTAATTTAAGAGTCTTCCTATGGCCTGGCGGTGGTGGCTAACACCTTTAATCCCAGCACTCGGGAGGCAGAGGCAGGCAGATCTCTGTGAGTTCGAGACCAGCCTGGTCTACAAGAGCTAGTTCCAGGACAGGCTCCAAAACCACAGAGAAACCCTGTCTTGAAAAAAAAAAAGAGTCTTCCTATGGCCATACCACATTGGTAACTTTTTCTTCTCAATGCTGTTATTATATACCCACAATGAAAGAAGGGGAAGAAGGAAGGGAAGGAAGGAGGGATGATTTATTTGAGTTTGCACTTTAGCAAAGTGGGGAAGGCACAGCAGCCTCTGCCATCAGGAAGCAGAGATAAATGCAGGAGCTCTGAACATTTTCTCTTTTTGGTTCAGTCCAGGACCCCAACCTATAGTAATGGTGCTGCTCACACTTAGGGTGGTCCCCCCACCTCAGTTAACCCAATATAGAAACCCTATCACAGACACACCCAAAGGTTTGTCCCCTAAGTGACTCTAGATCCTGTTACATTGATAATATTAAAAACGCAGGTCAAATTAATTTTAATAATATATGTGTGAATGGTGTGTGTGTGTGAGCATGCACATGCCACAGCATGCATGCGGAGATCAGAGACGGCCTAGGGTTTCGGTCCTAGCCTTCCCACTTGCATCTATTGCCATGTAAACCAAGCTAGCTGGCCAGCAGCCTGCCTCCACTTCTCATCTCACAGTAGGAGATCTGGGTTTATAGAGGCAAGCAGCCACACCCAGCTTTATATGAGTTCTGGGGGCGGGGGATCCCAGCCCAGGTCTTCACACTGGTAGAGCAAACACTTTACCCACTGAGACATCTTCTTGGGGCCACTGCTGTGAAGGGTCTGTCCTGTCCCATCCTGCAGGGCCATGGGCTCTGGGTGCCAGCCAAAACCCATGACCCCGTTACTCTCAGCTGCTCAGCTGACCTCTGGAAAGCATCCCTTTCCTTCTGGCAATTTCCATGTTGCTCTACTCAGCAGTCTTGAGCTGCCCTGCCCTACTCTAACTTCTGACTTGCTCAGTGACTCAGCCGAGTCTGGTGTTGATCCGCTGTACTGGCCCTTCTTGTAGGTAGTACCTTCTTATACGTAGTTCCTTCTGCACTGGGTTTAGCCACCTTAGTGGCCAGCATCTCCATCCTCCCCCAGTGCAGGATTGACGGTTGCCATTTGACATGAGCTTCTCTCTCATACCAACTCTGTGCAGAAAGTCATTCCTGAATTATCTATGAGCTGGAGAGGCTGAGCAAGATGCCCAAGGGGCTCAGCTAGGACAGAAGTAGGAGCCAGACGGCCATCCTGGGGCTGCAGCAGCGAGGCAGAGCTTTGCGCTTGGCTGCCTCCATGCTGCCCCTTCCACACCGATGCCCTCAGATGCCCAGTGGCTCGGACTCCTATGAGACGGTGGTGTCAGCTGAGGAGGAGGAGGAAGAGGGCAGTCCCTGCCTCCCCCCGCCTTATCATCAGGTATCACCCAGGGGCCCAGCGAGCTGTGAACTCTACCCCTGTCTTGGCTCTGCATGCCCTTGGCAGGCCTTTAATTCTGTCACCCCATCAGGGGAGATGAAGATTTCTTTTAAAAGACTCGAAGCAACTGGACGCATCTCTGAAGAGGACTAAAGCACCTACCAAGGGCACAGATGGGGAAGTGGGTCACAGGCAGGGCCTCCCAAGGACCATGGGGCCACCTCCCAGGGCCATGGGAGTCAAGGGACTTGCTTTGCCTCACTGTGACCTTGGGCTTCCTCCATCATGGGGACATGCTCCAGACCAGGCCATTAGAAGCCCCAGGTTTATGCAGACACCTTTTTAGACACCTTTTTAAGTTACAGGGTTGGGAAGGGGAGGGATCAAAACCTGGCTGTCATGGAACTAGCTCTTGTAGACCATGATGGCCTCAAATTTACAAAGATCCGCCTGTCTCTGCCTCCCGGGTGCTGGGATTAAAGGCCTGCGCCACCACCACCCAGCATCCTTAAGCTTTTCTGTCCCTGTTCGTCTGTCGAGGCTCTCACACTGAGGGGCTGGTATAACATTTTTCTTTTTGCACCAGCCCTCAAGGGGCTGGAAACTGGGATTTGAGAGTTGTTCCTGGATCCCCTAGAAACCTGTCCAGCTTTTCTGTTTGACACGTGAACTCGCTGGAGCAAAGCTGAGGCATGTGGGAGAAAGGTGAGGATGTGGGGTGGTGGAGAGAAGAGGGGGCCCCCCGCATGTGTCCTACATACCACAGAACGCCGATTCGTAGTAAAATAGGCTGGAGGCGAGGAAGCGGTGCTGGAGGAGGTATTTATAGCAAACGGGCATGCTTTGTAGCAGGCAAGGCCACACTGGATTGTCTGGAAAGTCCTTCTGCAGCACAGGGAGCCTTTCCCTCAGGAGGACGGGTCCTCAGCAGGGCACCAGGCTAGGCTGAGTGCTTCTCTGAAACCAGGCAGGTTTCCCTTCTCAGGATTCTCCTCTACCTCCGGAAAAGGAAGAATTGGCAGAGATGGGGGAGGGAGGGAGGAAGAGAGAAATTTCTCTTGGAACATAAATATTGACTCTAATCATCAAGGGAGGCCGGGGAGGGTTAATCAAGAGTAGTTTTGTGTTCAGCAGAGACATTCAGTGGCCTCCCCCCCCCACTTCCTTTCCCTCTCTCCTCCTCCTTCCTCTTCCTGTTCTTCCTGCGTGATCCTTTTCCCTCTCCCTCCTCTTTCCTTCCTTGTCCCTCTCTTCTCTTTTTCTTCCTCTTCCATCTTCTCCTCTTCCTCCTTCTGTTCCTCCTCCCCCTCCCCATGGGCTTTTTCCTCTGTCTCCTCCTCCTCTCTCCTTCATCTCCATCCTCTTCCTCCCCTCCTCTTCCTCTTTTGCAATCACTGTTTTATAAGGGAACTGTTCGACTTGTCCGTCCACCTGAGTGACACTCATGCTAACAGGAGAAACTGGAGCCATCAGCGCTTTTATCCCAGGCAGGAAGCTGACAGTGTGGAGGAAAATTAGGTCAGAGTTTCTGATCATCAGTCAGCAATCTCTGCTCTTCAGAAGCGTGTTCCCAAGTTAGGGGTCCCAAGTAGACCGTGGAAACTGACCTCTGTAGCCCTGCAGGAGCCAGGCCAGGAGGTGAACAAGGTTGACAGAGTATAGCCCAATGCTGGTGAGCCCACAGGGCTGGTTTCAGACCCTGGGTCACCCACACTTTAGCGGGGCAAGTGACTTCCTGCCGTTTTCCAGCCTCTGCCTCTAAAACGGAGCGGGGATGACCATAGCGGAGATGAAGTGTACAGCCACACTCAGACACAACACGGGCAAAGGTAAAACGAGCATCATGAAAACAAACGGCAAGAGGAAACAAATCCTTACAAGGCATCCTCACCCCAGCCCACACGCATGCAGTAAGATGCGGAGCTGAGTCTCCTCAAACGCCCTAACTGGAGAAGTGGCAACACCACCTGTTTGAAAAGCTGAAGGCAGCGGGAGGGGATAACCACCCACTAAGAATCAGAGCCCCCCAAAACTGTCCATGGGAATGAAGATGGGAAACGAGCGATCAGAATAACCCAGCGAGACAAAAAACAGAGCGTCTATTGTCAGAGCCACCTGACCCTCTCCCCAAAATGCTCAAAGCAAATGAAACTAGATAAGAATATTAAGTCCCATAAAATAATTATAAATATGCCAGAAGTAATTATGTAGATAATTGCAAAAGAACAGCATCTCTGCCCATTTCCTCTCTCGACAGCAATAAAAAAGATACTAAATGATATGAGTATAATTATATTGCTGAGCCTCCCTGGAACTGTAATATTGTCTGTGTGTGAGTGTAAATGCTTGTAGGCCTGCGGATGCACATGTCTTTGGGTGTGTGTGTGCGTGTGTGTGTGTGTGTGAGTGCCCATGTGGAGGTCAGAGGTCAACCCCAGGTGTCCTTTCTCAGGCACTTATCCCTTTTGTTTTTGAGACAGGGTCTCTCCCTGGCCTATGATTCACGATGTAAGCTCAGCTTGCTGACCTATGATCCCCAGGGTCTGCCTATATCGGCCTCCCCTGCACTGAGTTTACAAACACGTGGCATCTTGCCTGGCCTTTCTCACATGGGTTCTGGAGATTCAAAGTCAGGTCTTCATGTATAGAGAGCCAACTGAACCATGTCCTCACCCGAATTACGATAGTCTGGACAATAATAGTGCAAAGACAGGGGGACGAAGATGTGACCAACAGAGGAAGTATCATCAAGCGATAGTTCCGATCCACAGGAACGAAGAGGAGTGGAAAGAACAGATCCAACGTTCAGTCAGTGAAATAGATCCTAAATTAAGAAGTTGAGGTGAGGAGATCTCTAGTTCAAGGCCAGCCTGGGCTACAAAGTGACTCTGCTATAAACACTGAAAATAAGGGTATAGGGACTGGAGAGATGGCTAAGTGGTTAAAGGGACTGACTTTCTTCCAGAGGACCCGTTTGTTCCTTAGCACCCACATGGCAGCTCACAACCATCTGTAACTCTAGCCCTGGTGGGTCCAACACCCTCTTCCAGCCTCCATGGGGCACTGTATGCACACTGTGCACAAACATATACCAGACAAAAACTAATAATATACATAAAATAAATATTTTCATACAGATAAAGATATAAGAAAGTTGTGCTCTTCCCCCGTGTCTGGCTAGAATCTCCACACTAAGCTTGTTGGGGGTAGTTAGCCCCTCTAGCTCTGAACTCACTGTGTAGCCATCATTATCATCTCTTTGTTTAATCCTGCGAAGGGTTAGTGGAGGAATCAGAGTTAATGTGTGCAAATTGCCTGGAACAATGTTTGGCCCGTGCCCTGACCCAATAAGCATCTGCCGGTGGGGGGCAGAGATGTGCGCAGCAGAAAGAACTGTGAGCCCACCACTGGGGTTCTGGGGATGGGTGGACTGTGTGGCCTGGCCGGCTCAGCAGGCTGTGGCAGCCTGGGTCTGACGGATGGCTCTTGTCACCAGAATTAGATCAAGTCTGCACATTTTCCTGTCTACATCTATTAAGTCGCAGGCTACAAAAATTGTTTCCCATCTCGTCCTGGCTTTATCACACCCCGTAGCCATGGGGAAAGCGGGTGTCACAGGCTCCGTGGTGTTGCTGGAGGTGCGAGCAGGCGAGACCGTGGGAGCTGGCTTCTAATTGGCCACGATTAAGACTACATGTCACTAAATTACAGAGCTTGCAGCCGCCACCACCAAGTTTAATTTAAAGAAGGGAGGTATTGTGCAATGCCACCTCCCCTGCAGGGTCTTGGGCTTGTCTGAAACAGCTGTAAGATAAAAATCCATTTCTTTTGTCTCAAGAGTTGGGGTGGTGGCTCCTCTCAGGGGATTGGTGTTTGGTGGGTTTCTGGGTCTTTTGTGCCGGCCAGAGCCCCTGATGTGCCCTGTGGCTAAGCTGAGACTCAGTAGGCAAAGGATGGTCCATGCTGACACCTCAAGGATGTGGTGCTGGGCATCACCCACCAAAGGGAAACTCCAGGGACAGATGAGTTTGTCTAAAACTCCCCTCTCTGCCCCGTTCCCTCCCCTTCCTGCCCTCTTCTCTTTTATTTGCTCCCTCACAACAGCCTCGTGTCCCTCATTGCACATTGTTTTTTTTGTCATCGATTTCTGCTTCTATTATTTCCCTCTCTTGGGGGAGAAAGTTTTCATTTTAATTGATTTTTCCATCTTCTTGAGATATGGAGTTAGAGAACAGATGTTTAGCCTCGCCTTTGTGTGTGTGTGTGTGTGTGTGTGTGATACACATTGTTGTTTTGTTTAATGTGTATATACATGTGGGAGGTCAGAGGTTAATGTCTTTCCTTACTGTTCTTTATGCTAGTTGGCTTTTTTGTTTATTTTGTTTTGTGTTTAAGATAGGGTCTCTCAATGAATACGGAGCTCACTAATTGGTAGGCTGGCTGGTCATAGAGTGCCAGCAACCTGCCTGCCTCCAGCCCCACCTTCATGCAAGGGTTACAGGAACTACCACCACACCTGGCTTTTATTTTATAAGCATAAAAGCGCCTGGCTGTGGTGGCGCACGCCTTTAATCCCAGCACTCAGTAGGCAGAAGCAGGTGGATCTCTGTGAGTTTGAGGCCAGCCTGGTCTATGAGAGCTAGTTCCAGGACAGGCTCCAAAGCTACAGAGAAACCCTGTCTCGAAGAAAAAACACTGATCTTGGCCATTCTTAAAGGTGTAAGACAGAATCTCAGAGTTGTTTTGATTTGCATTTCTCTGATGACTAAGTATATTGAGCATTTCCTTAAGTGTCTTCCAGTCATTTTAGATTTCTCTGTTGAGAATTCTCTGTTTAGGTCTGTACCCCATTTCATTTATTGGATTATTTGTTCTTTTGATGACCAATTTCTTGAGTTCTTTGTATATTTTGGAGATCAGTCCTCTGTCCAATGTGAGGTTGGTGAAGATCTTTTCCTAATCTGTAGGCTGCCATTTTGTCTTGTTGACCGTGTCCTTTGCTTTACAGAAGCCTCCCAGTTTCAGGAGGTTCCATTTATTAATTGTTTCTCTCGGTGTCTGTGCTATTGGGGTTATGCTCAGGAAGTGGTCTCCTGGGATTGGCACATTCTTAAGTGAGCAAGTTGCACAAGATGCCAGGCTCATCACTGCATCTCCTCTGTCTTCCTCTCGCCACCTCTGAAATCTTGGTTTTCTCAATTATTGAACAGACTCTTCAAACTGATTTTTCACTTTTAATCCAGTTCTTCTACTCATTTTCAGCAGGAAGGTTTTCCTAATCTATGCTAGTTATTCATAGCCAGAAATGGCTATTTTTAACAAGCTACTTAATCACAGCCAAAAATAGCTTTTTAAATCTCCATTGATGTTTCTCCTTCCTCACCAGAATAAAACTGTTTTCATTATTGTGGCTGAGAATAATTACCTGGTATTTTCTGCTCATTTGTCTTTATCCTTAAAATAAATTTCCTGGCTCTTTGCAAATCTTTCCTCTCCAGGGTAACCCCAGAGTCATGGCATTTCCTAAAGAACTCTGGAGAGAGAGGTGGCTGAGAGAGAGATGGCTCAATGGTTAAGAGCACCTTGCCATTCTTGAAACCCAATGGTAACTCCCAACCATCTATAACTCGAGAGAAGACACAACATATATGTGGAGCACAGACATGCACTCCAACACGTAAAATAAAAATAAATACATTTAAAAATAATAATAAAAGTAAAAACAGCTCATTGCATTGAATTCATAGATCAGTTTAGGGAAGTTTTTATGACATTGTTTTTCTATATAAAAATATGAAATATTCTTATTTAGTAATATTGATCTATAGTTGTCAATAATGTTATTTTATAAATTGTGTGTGAATATGTGTCAGTGGGTATAGATATGTGTCGGTATGTAAACACGTGTCAGTGTGTAAACCTGTGTCAGTGTATGTAAATATCTGTCAGTGTGTGTAAATATGTGTGAGTGGGTGTAAATACGTGTCAGTGTGGGTAAATATGTGTGGGTGTGGGTAAATAGGTGTGGGTGTGTGTAAATATGTATGGATGTGTGTAAATATGTATGGGTGTGTGTAAATATGTGTCGGTGTGGGTAAATATGTGTGGGTGTGGGTAAATAGGTGTCCGTGTATGTAAATAGGTGTCAGTGTGGACACTCACATGACAGAGGGCTTTGGGCTCGTCCTTGTCTGCTACAGGGTCTCATCACTGCTGGGCACACCAGCTAGCTGACCAGCAAGTTCCGGGAATTCTCTTGTCTTTGCCTCCTGTCTCACAATAGGAATGCAAGCACATCTGACTTCACGTGGGGTCTGGGATCCCAGCTTACACTTACACAAGTGCTTTATTCACTGGTCAAGTTTTTGTCAGCCTGACACTAACCTTTTGAAAGGGGAAACCTCAGTTGAAGAAATGCCACCATAAGATTGTCTTGTGGGGCATTTTCTTGATTGATGACTGATTCAGGAGGGCTTAGCCTACTATGGGTGGTACCATTCCTGGGCAGGTGGTCCTGGCTGGTATAAGAAAGCAGACTGAGAAAGCCATGGGGAGCAAGCCAGTAAGCAGCACTTGTCCATGGCCTCTGCTTTAGTTCCTACCTCCAGGTCCCTGCCTTGAGTTCTCACCCCAACTTGCCTCAGTGATGGAGGGTGACCTGAGAGTTGAAAGCTAAAGAAATCCTTTGCCCAAATTGCTACTGATGGTTGTGCCTATCACAGCAGCAGAGAAGCAAATCTGCATATTCATCAAGCCGTCACTCCCGCCTGTACCTCTTTCCCAGCACCAGCACATAGCTGAGTGTTTAGTTCCAACAGCTCACCACTTGCTGCTGCATAGGAAGTATTTTTTCCATGGTTATCTTTTCTGTTTGGCTGCTATTCCCGCGTAGCTATTTTTGCATTCAACCATTTATAGAACCCCTTGGGTTTTCTTGTTTTGGTTTGGTTTTGAGACAGGGTTTCACACTGTAGTGCGGGCTGGCCAGGAATTCACTGTGTAGCCCACGGTAGCCTCAAATCCACGCCAATCCTCCTGCCTCATCTTTCCAAGTGCTTAATTCAGATGTAAGTCACCATGCCTGGCTCGATTATTTTTAATGCCACTTTCTCCAGCTGATTGACTGGGATGTCTGTGTCTGTATATCATATAGGTGAGGATGTACCTAGGATGTTCCCAGGCGTTGATGCCTGTCAGTTTTCTCTAACTATCCCTGGAATGATTATAAATACCTAAGTTGATCAATGCTTTCTCCTTAGAAAAGGTTATTTGGGCTCCTGATTCTGGGGATTTCAGTTGGTGAATGCCTTGCCCTCACTACTCTGGGCCTGTGGTGAGGCACACATCATGGAGGAGTGGGCAGCCTTTCTCAAAGGAAAAGAAAGAGGAGACTTAGGTCCCATATCCCCTTCCGGGCTGTACCTCCAATCGCCTAAAGACTTCTCTCTAGGCCGGGCCTCCTAAGGTTCCACCACTTCCTAGTTGCACCACACTGAGGGCTCCACCCTCAACACCTGGACATTTAGATAATGTATTAGCACGGAGGGAAGCCAGTTCGCTTTTGACTTGGGAAACCTAGACATTTCCCAGAGTATCTAGGGTGGTGTAGAACTTTTACTCTGACACAACCCGTCAATGCAGCAGACAGCGGTAGCTGAGCAGAGCCCAGGGACCAAGTTCCCAGGGAAGCCAGGGTAGGTCTCTTCACACTGGGGATATGTGGAACTCTCTGCGGGTGTGCAGTGGGGCCTCTGCTGTGCCTCGGGCAGCAGGGCCTTCGTAAGGTTTCCGAGGAGGTTGAATGGTACTTTTAGCATTGCGAAGTTGGTTTGTTTCCTTCTAAAATACTACTGGTAGGAATTTATCCTGAAAAGCTACTTGCAAATGCCCCCTTGATATATATAGAGATAAGTAAGCTTATTCTTTGGTTTTTGTAATGAGGACATATTTGGTAGGGAAAAGCCTGTTCTGCAGTAGGGAAATGACTATCTGACTTTGAGCATATGCAAATCAGAGAATACACATCCTGAAGCTATTAAAATAATGCAAAGCATTGATAATATTGAATAAAACAGCATCAAGCTACACTGTGTGTGCATATGGTATATAATATGGTCCCGTTTTTAAGGCATAGAAGATTTTCAGCTGCACAGAAAAATGCTAAAAGGCAATAACGTGTCAATAAGCGTAGTTAATCCTTTCTCGCCTGACAGGAGGGAGGGTTTATTGTGATCACAGTCTGGACACAGTCTATTGTGGCAGGGAAGTGTAGCAATGAGACTGACTCTCAGGGAACAGAGAGAGATGGATGCTGGTCCTCTACACACTCGCTCCTTTTCTCTTTTTGTTCAGTCTGGGAGCCCAGTCTTGGGACAGAACCACCCACATTATTCTTCAGCCAATCCTTTAGGGAAACACCCTCACGGATACACCTACAGATGTGTTCCCTAGACGATTCCAAATCCCGCCAGGTTTGCAGTGAGGATTAACTGTCACAAGGTGTCTTGTTGGACCTTGATGGTCATCTGACTCCTGCCAGACGTCTGTCTATTGGCACCGGGCATTGCTGGTTACCCACAATGCCTCTTGGTCTTTATGAAAACTCATTCATCAACCACCTCTTGCCAAACTGAGGGTGTGAGTTTTATTAAACATTGATCTCCACTCCAGGAGGTTTGGGGACACAGTGTGAGGGAGTTTGCCAGGGCTCTGTATCCTCCCCTTGGTAGGACAAATTCCTGGCAGACAGTCTTGCTATGGCTTAATCATAGAGCAGAATGTGTTAAAATGCGGAAAGCATTCTCCTTGGGTCCTTCTTTTATTGAAGGACAAGACATCCTTGCCCAGCAGTTCTCAAACCCTAACGAGAGCATCTGCAGTATAAGAGAGGCTGGCAGAGTCAGAGGGGAGAACAAGCTCTTTGGCAGCTTCCCAGCCAGCAGCCGTATGACCATTTGCTGGGAGGTGGTGTCTCAGACCAAGACAGAGCAAGTTCAGGGAGGGAAGCATGGAATGAGGCTGAGTGAGGTCCCCCGGTTTCAGGTGACAGTCCCTTCTAAGGCCCTGTGTGCGTGGTCCTTAGCACTCTGTATGTGTGGATATTTTTCATCTGTGTCTTCAGAGAGGCCACTTTCCCTACCATGAAGTCATTCTGTATCATTGCACAGGTTGACTCCTCATAGGCTAAAGACCTAGCAGCTCTCCAGCTGGCTGGTGTGGAGGGGAACCGGAAGGGCTGAGACTTGTTGGGGAGCCCATGCTGGCTGTTTGTGGGAAGCTCAGCACAGTGTCAACCACAGCATCTGTACCCACCCTGTAAGTGGGTCCCAGTCAGGTGGTTATTTTCGTGTGTCAGAATCAGAACACTATTGACATCTGATGATGGGGGATAGGACAGGACGCTCCTGAGCACCCTATAGTGTACATGGGGGGATAGGACAGGACGCTCCTGAGCACCCTACAGTGTACATGAGAGGATAGGACAGGACGCTCCTAAGCACCCTACAGTGTACATGGGAGGATTAGGATAGGACGCTCCTGGGCACCCTATAGTGTACATGGGAGGATAGAATAGGACGCTCCTAAGCACCCTACAGTGTACATGGGAGGATAGGATAGGATGTTCCTAAGCACTCTATAGTGTACATGGGCAGATAGGACAGGACACTCCTGAGCACCCTAAAGTATACATGATTGATGACTCTCCTAACAAATAATTTCCCAGCCCCAAAGGTCAGTAGGTTGAGAAAACCCACTCTAAAGCAGAATGATCTTGGGCTGGCCGTCACACATGGGTGCTGTTTTTCCTGTGACAGTTCCTGAGAAAACTCAGCATCTTCTCACAGCCGAAAAGGCCCGTAGCATTACTCCTGTTCGCTTTCTTAACCAGAACAGTCACAAAATGTCTAGATTCAAGGGAAAGGGACACAAACCCACTCCTCAAGACAAAGAATATCAAATGACTTGTGGTCATTTTCAAAAATATCTATTTTATTTTTATTTTATGTGTATGAGTGTTTTTGCTTGCATGTGTGTATGTATACCACATGCAACCTGCAGAGGCCAGAAGACGTTGGATCCCCTGACGCTGGAGTTGCAGATGGTTGTGAGCTACTATGTGGGTCCTGGGAACCAGACCCAGGTCCTCTGCAAGGGCAGCAAGTGCTTTTAACACTGAGCTGTTGAGAGGATGATGATGATATTCTGATTGGACGCAGGCAGGGGATTGGGGCCCACTAACTGTCCTCTGGTCACCTTTTCTTGCTGGCTACTGGCCACACCAATGCTGAGCCCATGGACCAGCTCAGAGGAGCAGCTGCCACTAATTCCAAAGCCTTGTCAACAGTCCCTGCTCCCCAAACCCTTCATCAAAGCCCTCCTGGGGTTCCTCTGAGCCAGGCGGGTATTGACCCGGGGTGTCTTTATTTGACCATCTTTTTTACTATTCTCCAATTGAACCCCGTCCATCCTCCCCCACAATTCTTTGTACCTACCACCTCACCTACCCCCCTGAATCCCTGAGCACTTCATCTCAAAGTCCTTTCATGACTGACTTGGGCAGGGAAATGTACTATTAGTGATTTAATCTCCACAAGACGTCTCTCTCTAATTGCTAGTCAGAGATGATAATTAGCAGCCGTTAATTCCCGATCATTAACAAGCTAATACTTAGAGGTAACGGCACCGGTAATCATCAGAAACCATACAAAACCACCGTGCTCCCGGGCCCCAGTTTCCAAAGGACGGCGGCACCGCACGGGGCCAGCTTCAGTGCGGGACGGAGCGGGCGCCCTTCAGTTTTGTTTCTGCCAGCAGTGGTTGGAGAACTGATGTCTCTAATCTTTTAATCTCATGTTCTTCTCTGGCTAGAGAAATAATGTGTGTTCTTTTCGAAGCCTTCTGGAGCACACAGAAAAGTACAAAGAACATAAAACACATATAACCTTATTACCCGGAGCATCTTCTGCTGATAATCTTGGTTTATTTCTCCCCAGTCTGTAGATTTTTCACAGAGTCAAGCGTCCATTAAGTTCGTGGTTTTGCAGTCTGCTCTGTTGGTTGGACATCCTAAGGTAAACATCTCTCGTGTGGGAGAAACTTACACAAATTGTCCTCCTCTCTCTTCAGAGACAATTAAAAAAAAGCTATAACTACAGAGGATGGACGTCGGGAGACAGAGAAGCAGGCATCAGAACAGACTGGGACGAGGAAGACAATTTACCGAGTGAGGGACGTGTTTATGAAGCAAGCCTGAGAAACTGACTTAGATCCCCAGAACTCCCGTAAAAGAGCCGTCCAGACATCGATAATTTTCAATTTTCATGTTTGTTCCTCATAATGGCAGCCTGGTCTGGCTCTGGCACTTCTGCCTTCTGGAACCTGATTGCCTGGGTGGGGTCCAGAGAAGTGTTAGGTCCCCTTGCTTACAACGTGGTTTTCGGAACCAGAGGTGCCAAGTCACGGTGGCCCACTATGCAAATGATACCAGATGCTACCACCCAGGGGTGACTTCCCATAGGAAATCCCAAAATATTCGTTATTCTAATCCTTATGTAATACTCGATCATCTAGGAAATTATCTAAAGACCTACGTCTTAGGCATTTCTGGATTCTAGAATGTCTTCTTTGCGTAGTTCTCCACTGCCTGAAAACTCCTTGAGCCCATTCATTTCTCCAGGAGAGAACTATACAGTCTAGGCAGAGAGTTTGGAGTTGGCTTTGGCTTCAATCCAGTCTGCCATCTATGGTATCCTGTAGGCTGCTTGACACCTCTAAGCCTCAGTTTCCCCATCCATGAAATGACATTAATATACCTACCCATGGGTTACTGTAAGGGATTGCTGAGGGCTCTGGGCAGTAATTGAGAGTCAGTACTTTATACATAAATATGATACTATAATAAAAGTATAATTACATTTGCAATAAATTTGCTAAATTTCTTTGCTTTTCACCCCCAACCCCCATGTAGTTGTTCTATTCTCCGGAAAAGGAGGGGATTCTTGAGGTTTGCCTAAGCACACTCCAGGATTTTAGGGGCTTTTCTTGTAGAGTTCTTGGACAAAGTCACCTTCAGCCTCTTCTCTCATGCTTTGCTTTACTGATTCGGATCCAATCTCCTCTCCACTTTCATCTCTCCAAATCTCCAAGCCCCAAATCTTTCTCATCTCTGCCAAGCTTAACATTAAAATTGGCTGCTCGGCTTCCGCCAGGCAACAGCTGTCGTATTTCAGGCGTCCTGATCTGTCTGCTCTGCGAAAGGTGGGGTTTTAGTCCATTGTTACTGAAAAATAATACCCTACACCGGGTCCAGCTTTGGCTTTGCAAGCCACAGTCCTATCCTCCACGGCAGTTAATCCCCCAGCAATTCTGGGGAGGGGGCAGAACAGGTCTTTTTATTCTCTAGAGGAGCAGCATGGCCCCCAAAGTGGGTTTCCTGGACCCCTTTTGTGGACGGATAAGTCTGGGGAAATTTGGAGTAGGTGACCATGTTGTCAACCTTTACCCCATGCAATGCAATTCTTCCAGAGTCAGGATACAGGGCCAGCGGACCCCTTCCCCCATCTAGAAAAACTATTATTGCTCTAGCCCTCCACTATCATACAGCGGATGACTTATTTCACTTTTATCTTCCTTGTCAAAGCCAGTGTCAGAAGGGTTGTAGGACCTGAGCTTTCCACACTCTGCCTTGCAGAACCCCTACCTTTACACACCTCCAGGGCACAGTGTGTGGTCCTTTCCACAGCTCTCCCAACCCTCCCATGGTCAGCTGTTAGGGCAGGGTTAATGCTGTGGGATGACCCCTCCCAGGCAAAGAGCACCAACGCCCTGTCCCCTGCCACCCAGCAGTGAGCGCAACTTCACAGACAAACCCGGTCTCTGAAGCTTTTCAGGTTTCTTGGCATCCATCCATGCTTAGCTCTCAGCCAAAGCATGGCCTCATTCCTTAGTAGGGTCCTTGGGGACACCACCCAGGCCCTGGGCTGGACGGACCCAGCCGAGGCCACACTGCCCCATTCCAAACCCTAACCTTGTAACACTCAAAGTTGCCCACACCATTGGAACTCTGGCAGGGATGCTATTGGTGCAACTCTCATCCTCCTCACCCTAGGCCTTACATCTTTTAGAAGTGACTCTGTCTGCCTTCTTCTGGGCTTGGGTCACATTTCGAGATTTTTTTTTACAGATCAATAACTTTATTCATTGTAACAAAGTGCACAACAAAAGTGACTTAAAGAAGAGTTTGTTTTGGCTCACAGTTTGAGGGGACACAGTCCGCTGTGGTGGTAAAATCGTGATGGCAGGAGTGTGAGACAGCTGGGAACACTGTGCCTGTAGGCAGCAAGGAGAGGCAAGGGAGCATGCTCAGCTCCCTCTTTATTCGGTTTAGGACCCTGCCCTAAAGATGCCTCTGTCCATGTTCAAGGTGGGTTTTCCCCTTCAGCTATGCCTTTTGAAGATGTCCTCACAGCATCCTCAGAGGTGTGTTTCCATGGTGACTCTGAATCTAACAAGGCTGGTGTCACACTGTCTCATAGTAGGTCCCACGCTGCAATGCTGTCTCCTGTTAACTTGGCACAGTGTTCCTCAGACTTTAGTGGGCAGGCAGACTCACCTGGGTCTTCTTAAAATGCAGATTGATTTAGCTATATTTCTCGTCACTATTGCAAAACACCTAGTAGAAGCAACTTAAAGGACAGAAGATTTATTTGGGCTCATGGCTCCAGTCTATCCATCATTGGGAGGAAGGCATGGAGCTTGTGGCAGTGGAAGAGCCTCCTCACATTTTGTAGAGGCAAGAACCGGAGGCAGCTATAATTTCATGGTCGGTCCCTAGTGCCCCACTTTTGACAGCTGGACCACAATAATAAAGGTTTCATAACTCCCCCAAATAGCACTGCCAGTTCAGACCCAAGTATTCAAAAACACGAGCCTATGGGGAAATATTCAGACCTAACCCATAACAGAACATTGGAGGGTTCAGCATCTGCTCTTTAAACCAGCTCCCTGGTGATGCTGATGCTGCAGGTCCATGGGCAGCACTTGGCATAGCAGGGATCTGTTCTCAGCTTTGTGTTAGAATTACCCGGGAACACTTTTTCAAGGTTATCATTAGGTCCCAATGAACGCCATATGAAACTATGTGAAGCAACCCAGAATAAGGGATTCTTAGACACTCCTGGGGGAGTCTTAGCTGCAGCCGCAGTATAGAAGCCCCAAGGCCAGCAGCTCTGAAGGGCTAGCCTCCATCTGCTCCACTCCCCACTTTCCTAAGGCCTGCAGGCATCATGGCTTCCAGGAATGGATTCATGGCTCACCTTGCAGATACTCAGCTTTTCTCTGGCTGGTTCAGTGCTGGCCCCTGACAGTGAGGAGCTCTAAGCAGGGAACAGTCATTCTGTATTCACTCGGAAGGATTGGGGGGAGGGGCTGTTGAAACCGACTTTTGATCTGGCTGCTTTACATGTGCTTACCCAGTCTCCCATTGGATCAGAGTTGCACAAGGAATGCTTCCCGCAAGCATCCTTCTCTAGCCCTGTGTGTCTCCCCAAGGCTGCTGCCCACTTCTGGAGCCTGCGTTGGAAAGCAGAAGACCCTTAGAGACCTTGACACTCAGAGGAACCCACCCAGAGAACTTGATCCCCACTTTTTCCTATCTGGTGCCTTGGCCATGGCCCTTAATGGGTTACGTTGGACTGCTTTGGGGTCACCATTTTTCTAGATAGATAGTTTTACAAGGGAAAGTGCAGAATGCTCATCTTTATATCTCTCATATCTGATAGGATGCATGAATAGATAGATGAGTGGATGGGTGGGTGGGTGGGTGGCTGGCTGGCTGACTGACTGGATGGATGGGTGGGTGGGTGGGTGAGTGGGTGGGTGGGTGGATGGATAGATGGGTGGATGGATGATGGATAGATAAATGGGTGTGTAGATGGATGGGTAGCTGATTGGCTGGATAGTTGCATAGCTGTATGGATAGGTGGATGGATGGATGGATGGATGGATGGATGGATGGATGGATGGATGGATGGGTGGATGGATGGATGTACAGACGGACAGATGGATGGATGCATGCATGGGTAGATGGGTGAATGAATAGATGTGTGGACAGATGGATGGACAGACAGATGACTAGATGGATAGACAAATGAGTGGATGGGTGGGTGGATGGATGGATGGGTGGATGGATGGATGAATAGATGGGTGGACAGATGGATGGATGAACAGACAGATGACTGGATGGATAGACAAATAAGTGGATGGGTGGATGGATGGATGGATGGATGGATGGATGGATGGATGGATGGATGGGCACATGGATGGGAGGATGTGGATGGATGGCAGAAAGATGGATGGTAATGTGTAGGAAGGGGAACTCAGAAGACAAGGGTGATGGAGGAAGGTCATTGGCTAATAAAGAAACTGGCTTGGCCCATTTTATTGGTTAGAACATAGGTGGGTGGAGTAAACAGAAGAGAATTCTGGGAGGAAGAGGAAGTGAGGTCAGACCCAACAGCTCTGCTCTCTGGAGCAGAGACGCCATGCTCAGCTCTCCCAGGCAGCTCCAACCCAGGATGGACGGAGGCTAGAATCTTCCCGGTAAGCGCACCTTGGGGTGCTTACACACATTACTAGAAATGGGCTAGTCCAGGTGCGAGAGTTAGCCGAGAAGAGGCTAGATAGAAATGGGCCAAGTAGTGTTTAAATGAATACAGTTTGTGTGTTGTTATTTCGGGCATGAGCTAGCAGGCGGCTGGGGTGCTGGGGACGTAGCCCCGCCGCCCCTTATTTCAACACAAGGGGATAGATACAAGCCTTAAGAGAAAGCTGTCGATCCCTGAGGGGCAGAGGGAGAGGGTCGCCCTCAGTGGAGATGTCTGGAAACTAGGAAGCAGCCTAGTTGCTCTTATTTATTCACTGAACTGGAACAGACTGTCTTGAGTTACTGCTTACCGCCTCCTGCTCACGCTCCCTCCCTGTCCCCATAGCCCATTGCTCCCGTGAGACAGCACTGCTGGCTGCCCAGTGGCCATCCCCGAAGATGAGCGCCTGTGGGAGAAAGGCCCTGACCCTGCTGAGCAGTGTCTTTGCTGTCTGCGGCCTGGGCCTGCTGGGCATCGCGGTCAGCACGGACTATTGGCTGTACCTGGAGGAAGGCATCATCCTTCCGCAGAACCAGAGCACAGAGGTCAAAATGTCCCTGCACTCGGGCCTCTGGCGGGTCTGCTTCCTTGCTGGTAAGCACAGTCCTACCCTGTCCCAAGGGGTTTTCTCCCTACTTAGAGACACTCAGGAGGTACCAGGAAACAACAGTTCAGCATAGACAATCTCTGCCAACTATGGGCAGTGCTGCAAGCAGCCAGCAGACTATAGACCCAAACTCAGACCCTAGTTCACAATGTCCAGAGAGCTCTCTCAGGTCCCAGGGTTTGCTTTCCTACTAAAAGATCCGTGCAAGCCTGGTTTTCCCACTCTGTGTTCCAGCACTGAATGACAGCTCACAATCTAAACAGCTCTCACAGGCCTTACCTTAGCTACCCACGTCACTGATGACACATAGCCTTCCCAATGACACTGCAAGGAAGGCTTATCATTGCCCCTTTACCAACGCGGAAGTGAAGACTGTAGCAGGCTAAGAGAATCTAGGCTGCTACCTCACTGACGTCCACAAGATTAAAGAACAGGAAACGTTCAGCAATTTCCTGTTCCTTTGTCGGTGAAATGGCCACACAAGGCAAACATAGACGTAGGACTTTCCAGGAAGGTGCAAATTTTGACCCTGCTATTGTGGACTTGGGACTTCTCTAGAACCAAGTGAGTCGCTACACCTAGAGCCCTGTGCTCAAGGCCTTTATCACAGCCAAGTCTCACCCTACACAAGAGTAGCATCCCCCTGTCCCAGAAGACCTGTGGAAGCTATGCGGTCCCTGATAGCCACAGTATGGTCCCTGAGCTTCTCTTATGGGATCCTGGAACCTGTGTTGTGTTGAGAGAAAGCACAGCTCTTTTCATCCCCTCTTGATGCTAGAGTTTTGATAGATAGGTCAGAGGTTGGATGTGGTTTAGCAGAAAGGACACATCTGGCTCCAGTCTGGCTACCCTGTCACTACCCTGTGTCACTCTGTAGAATCCACTTTAGGAACAGCTTCCAACTCTGACCTCATCTCCCCCTGCTCCAGATGCTGGGCATCCATCTCTGCCTAACCAGAGGCAGAGTTTGAAGCCACCAGGGTCTGACTGACAAAACTGGAGCTGAAGGGTGGGGGGCGTTATTGTACAAAAATCTACGCTCATGCGTCTGAGACAGCTATAGCACAGTCAAAAGCAACAGCTGGCACCAGGTGCTTGCTGGGTATAGATTTCAGGGCTGACCTCTTCCTATGCTTTCGTCCTCACTCTGGGAAGAAAGTGACATCAAGACATCTCCCCTGCCACCAGCCAAGGGATGAAAACTTCCCTAGAGTGTTTCTCCAGCCCAGGGACAGAGACACAGGCCCAAGGATCCTAGAAGCAGTTGGGACGTACTAACCTCAAATCCCTGTTGGAGTGGGACCCGGAAATGGCAGTGATTTCTTGTCTCTGCAGGCGAGGAGCGAGGACGGTGTTTCACCATCGAGTACGTGATGCCCATGAACTCCCAGATAACGTCAGAATCCACAGTCAACGTGCTAAGTAGGTGTCTAGAACGTTCTGAGCTGGGCCAATAGTGGGACAGAGCCAGACAAAGGGAAGAGTCAAACATCCCGAATCTTCCCAGGAGCTTAGCGCCCCTGGCCTTGGCTGCTTACGCTGGTCTAGTCCACTCGTGCTTGTGCTCCAGGCTCATCTTCCCAGGGCGAAGAGAGACTGCTGGAACCCCCATATCTCTGACCCCAGAAGTGAAGGAACACTCTCTGGACTGTAACCAGACTGACCTCATCACCACATTTGCTCTGACTCTCAGCGTGAACTTGCAGTGTTCCCGATACAGATCATCCCCTTGAGCTGCTTCTAGGACCCTCTGGATACAAACAGCTACCCACTCAGATCTGCTCTACAAAATGGCTTTAATACTCAATGTACATACAGCCAACACGCTTGTCCTGCAGACTTCAAATGACCTCTAAATACTGGCTAATCGCTTCTACCGTGTGAATGGCTAAGCTCAGTGCCAGCCCCTTCCCTCCTCAGAGGTCAGACTTATGTCCCATGGCCCCAAGCCCCAATCTTCTAGCCAGTGTGGTTGCTCTTTCCTGCCTCCATCCTGTAAGCACAAACTCGGTTGCTCTTGGGAGCCCACACGAATAACAAAGATACTCTATAGGTTGCCTCTCAGGAAACAGAGATAAAGAGCAAATTCTTTTTTTTTTTTATTAGTGTTTTGAGACAGAGTATTCTCTGCAGCTTTGGAGCCTTTCCTGGAACTAGCTCTTGTAGACCAGGCTGGCCTTGAATTCACAAAGATCCACCTGCCTCTGTCTCCTGAGTGCTGGGATTAAAGGCCTGTGCTACCATTGCCTGGCTTAAAGAGCAAATTCTTTAGTATACAGTAGAACTCCTCCCAAGTGATTATAAATTGAGAAATAAAGAGACCAGAACCAGTTCCCTGTAATCCTCAGAGCATGCCCTTAGAAATGGTGGACTGGATGTCTCTCAAAGCCACAGCAAAAGGGCATGACCAGGCTCCCTTACAGCTCTCTTGTAGACAGTGTAGATTCCCGGGAGGGGAGCTTTTGCCTGAAGGGGAGGCAAACCTCTGAATGTGTTGGCTGTTGGAGTCAGACCTTGCAAGCTGGAGACAAAAGCCCTGCCCGCACCAGGAGCCCCCCTAGGCCACTTTTGTGGGAGCAGGTCTCCAAGAACTTGTTGGTAGGCATGGCCGTACTTCCCGGAATGAGGCGAGGAAGGAAGGTCACTGTGGTAGCCTGACAGGCTGTTTCTTTGCCCCCTGCATTAGAAATGATTCGCTCGGCCACCCCCTTCCCGCTCGTCAGCCTCTTCTTCATGTTCATCGGGTTCATCCTAAGCAACATCGGGCACATTCGTCCCCACCGGACCATACTGGCCTTTGTCTCCGGCATCTTCTTTATCCTCTCAGGTAAGTTGTGTCGTTCTGTCTCCATACACCCTGGACTTTTGACTTTAAGCTCGAAAGCAATTCTTCTTTGGGAAGCCTCTTGACAGCAAGCCAACATGGACAAGGAATGATCTGAGCCAGTGCCTGTGGCAGAGCCAGGTTAGGGCTAAAGGAGACTTCTGATGTCCTTGGACCCACCCATGACCTTCCAAAAGAAAGCACATGAGGCTTCAGAGTTAGAGTGACCTGATGGGTTCACCCTGGGCAGAGCTGGAACAGGAACTCAGCAACTGTCCTCATGGCATACACCACCACTTCCTCTCCAGCTCCCACTGACGAGTATCCATTCCTGTGTCTGAAAGGGCTGCCTCCTTAGGTATGACTTTGGAAAATAAATGCATCACCCTTTGGAACAATGGTTCCTTCACCCCTCATCCTCAGCTACCTCCAGAGAGTCCTGCTTTCATAATCTAACCACACACCATATCCTGAGCTCACCAGACCCCTTCAACTTCTTCAGGGACTATCTTCAGGGACTATCACCAAGTTGTATTTTATTCAGTCAGTCAGTCAATCGGTCAGTCAGTCAGTGACCACATCTATTACACCCTATTCTGGGTGCTGGCATTACTCAAAGGTCAGGGTAGTGGAAGATATAAACATGCCGAGTGGAAATAGGAGCTCAGAGCGAAGGAGACTGTGATGGGGCCACTGGGAACCGCCACTGGGACCCAGATTAGTGGCTGAAATCCAGAACAAGGGTTGGTCAGAGAAAGCTAGAGGAGAAGCTGATCTATGCAGGGAATAGGAATTAGACAAAGACAGAATTAGAGAGAAAAAAGGGGCCCAGGGAGACGGAAAAGCTCTAAGTGGGGGGAACCCATGGAGTCTCTGGGGGCCTGAGGAAGTGTGTTGGGAAGGGAGACTACAGAGGCACCTGAATGGTCTTGAGATCTGAAACTTGGTAAGAAGCCTTGAGAAGATTCTGAGCCAAGGAGCAGCATCGGATATGAATATTAGAACTCGCACTGTTAGGAACCCTGAGGAAGGGAAGTGAGCCAGGGGCCAGGGAACCTGCACAGAGGTGGCTCTGGGAAGTACAGGAGATGGGCAGTAATGTCACCGGCTGAGGTGATAACTGTGACGGAAAGAAGTAGGAAGGCTCCTGTGACATCCAGAAGGTAGACTCACTAGGACCAGGACTAGGCTGTCCAGGGAGGCACCAAGGATGAGTGCTGTTTTCTTGCTGGGGCGTTCCTAGATCACATCCATGATTTAGGAGTCTCAGACAGAGAAGCAGCTTTGCACAAAGGTTGTAAGACTGGTGTGGGAAACACTGAGGGTGAGGTGTCCATTGTGGCACCAAGGAGAGGTATCTAGAAGGCGGCCAGACATCAGGGGCTGGAGCTCACGGAGTCACCTGAATCGAAGACAAAGATTGGAGAGCTCTCAGCCCCAGAGGATGAACGTATGAACCATGATGAGTGACTGAGAAATGTGTGAGAAGGCAAAGGAGTGTGGTGGGTAAGACAGGTGCCTTCTCCCTGGGGACCTCAGGAAGACCTTTTCTCTAGAGAACAGTGGACTGGCTTTCAGGGCACGCATTGTAAGTGCCTTGAATTGGCTGGGAAATAGAGTTCTAGGAGCTGATGCTCAGGTAGACTATAAAGTAGGTGGTTTGAGTAGGATGAAGATACAGTGGCTGGCTGGCTGGCTGGATGGATGGATGGATGGGTGGATGGAAGGATGGATGGATGGATGGATGGATGGATGGATGGATGGATGGATGAAAGGATGGGTGGGTGGGTGGATGGATGGATGGATGGATGGATGGATGGATGGGTGGATGGATGGATGGATGGAAGGAAGGATGGGTGGGTGGATGGATGGATGAATGGATGGATGAATGGATGGGTTGATGGCAGATAAGATGGATGGATAGAAAGGTTGGTGAACAGCTATAAGACAATAAAGGAAAAATGATTCTCTGGCATAGGCACCCTTATTGCCTACTGGCTTGCCAGTCCCTTTAGGACCATTCTCCCATTTCCCTGTCAGCATAATCTTTAAATCAGGTGGAAGGCAGATTACTTGACCCCTAAGAACCATTCTTCCTTGTTTTTTTCTTACACACACATACGCACACATACATATGCACACACACACACACACTCCTCTGCCCATCTTATTTTTTTGCTCTACCCACCAACAACCCACCTGCCATGCATTCTCCCTTCTAGTCCACCTTTCCACTCTTTCATCCCCGAAATGAGTCCAATAATACCTGGAATATCAGAGGCCACCATTGCTATGGTAGTATTCCGGCTAGCCAGAGCGGGGCAAACCCATGGCCAGGCTGTTAATTTTTCCTCCCGTGAACTCCAAAGCAGCCAAAATGATTGGCGATCAAGATGCCTGAGATTCCAACAGTGAGTGAATCACAGGACCATAAGTCTAGGATGGAGGTGACACACGGGCTTCATGACAACAGAGGGACGTTTGAGGGCAGCAGTGACTCACACTTGAGCTAAGAACAGGGGAAGGTTTGAATCACACCCATCTATCTTCCTTTCACATCCACCCTTGGAGAGGCCCCAATTTCCTAAAACAGTGTGGATGGCCCGAAACCTGGCCAGTTCTGTGGAGACCGATTAATTACACCTCGACTCAATTACACTCGCTAATTGGTGGAGCTGTTGCCTCAGGCGGTCACGTGCACAATGGCAGCTGGAGTTTGGAGCCCCAGTAGCCTCCTGGTTCGATGCTGGCCAGGATCTGAACACACTTCCCTTACATCTCCTGGCTGAAGATCTCAGAGAGGACACACTGTGTTACCAAGTGGTCTGCAGAGGCCCCAGGCCATAGTGACAGACTCCAGAGAGATGGGTACCATCCCCTGCTGGAGACAGGGATTAGAAGCCCTGCAGACAAGCCTTATCTTAGCCCTCACATTAATAAAAATCCTCTTGATAACTCAGGGTTCACACCACAGGATCATAACAATGTTTCAGGACAATTCAGTATCAGGAGCCCAGAGGAGGCCCAGTGAACAAGGATACAGAAGGATATCATGACAGAGGTCAGTATATCCATCGCTGGGCTTGTCTCAGCTCGGGAGAATGGTAGGACAGGGGGATATCGTACTTACACCTGTTAACTCCCTAGAAGATGCGGGTGTAGACAGAGACATCAGGAGGCTAGCTCATGCTCACTCTGGAGCTCCAAAGTGAAGGCTTTGATTCCAGCGATACCATATTGGCAAACTCCAGGCTGAACGTGCCTTCTCTCCCCTCCCCTCATCCAGGCCTCTCTCTTGTGGTGGGCCTGGTGCTGTACATCTCCAGCATCAATGATGAGATGCTCAACAGAACCAAGGATGCAGAGACCTATTTCAACTACAAATATGGATGGTCGTTTGCCTTCGCCGCCATCTCCTTCCTGTTAACAGAGGTATCCTGCCCCATACCGCCCTGTGCCAAGTGGTACTGCCCTACCCGGAAGGGAGGAGTCTAGCATCCCACAGTATCCTGGACCACCTACTCTACCACTCTTCCCCGGATGTACCTCACCCTGGCTTTCCCGGGTCTCTTCTATTATGAGGTTCCCAGAGCCCACTCCTGTTCCATGCACATTGTCCCTCCCGTTGGAGAGGCTCTATGACTGTGTTCCAGGAAGACCCAGCCGGGACATTACCAGTCCTCCCCCCACCCCACCCCGCCCCATCACTGAGCTCTCCTCTGCTTCTCTTTCACTGTAGAGTGCTGGGGTAATGTCTGTGTACCTGTTCATGAAGAGGTATACTGCCGAGGACATGTATCGACCTCACCCGGGCTTCTACCGGCCACGCCTAAGCAACTGTTCCGATTACTCTGGCCAGTTTCTCCATCCAGACGCCTGGATCAGGGGCCGCAGCCCCTCGGACATCTCCAGCGATGCCTCCCTACAGATGAACAGCAACTACCCGGCTTTGCTCAAGTGCCCAGACTACGACCAGATGTCCTCGTCTCCCTGCTGAGCTCTGGCCTCCTTCCCACCTGAACTTTGGATGGCTGGACAGCCTTTCCCTTTCCCCCTGAGCCGCGGCCCAGGCCGTTCCCTGCTTTGCCGTAGTCACCTGACCAATCCTCTCCCTGCTCCCAGAGTAGTAACTCTTCCTTCGGTGGGCATCAGAGCCTGGAGTCACAGGCATGCTGATTGGCTGAGGGCATGGTTGAAGTCCTGCCTCCAGAGTGCCAATCATAGCCTTGGGCCCCTGGGAAGCCAGTAGCCCTTGCTGTGGCTGTATCTGAAGATTCCCCGTGTTCGAGTTGTATTTTATTCTTGCACTTCCGGGTCAGCAAAGGCCAGGCTGGAGTTGCCGAGTTTCTGATATAGACAAAGCCAGACTTGGACACTTGCCAACCAAGCTGGCTCTCCATCCGTGGTCTATGCTGTGAGGCCAAAAGGTCATTCTGTTCCAGCGGTCTGGCTGGCTCAGAAATCTCAAGCAAACACTTTCTTAAGAGACACTCTATCCTTTGATGTCGTCAGTGCCCTCCACAAAACACATCTCTCTGTGTGACACTCTCCCCAAGGCCATGAACTTTCTGTCTTTCATCCTTCCAGAAAGCAGCTTCCCCGATCAGGGACTAAGGTAAAGTATTCAGCGGTGCCAACGAAGTCACCAAGGTGTTAACGGCTGAAGATGTCTTAATCCACATAGCCCCTTGATAAGGCATTCCACAGGGGCTTTTGATGCCTTAACCTAAAGAAGTGACAGATGACAAGAACTCAAGAATTTGATAGTTCTGTGTTCAGAGCTCCAAGCATTGTGTCCAGCCCTGGGGGCATTGTCCCTAACTTCAAGGACCGTGCTTCCATCCAAGGCTCTAGGATCTAGTTGTGCGGACAAGTGTCTGTGCCACCTAAGGACACTGGAGCTGCCGGCCGGGTTTGACAACACAGTGCGTTTTGAGCCCAAACAAGCCAGATTCCAGCTGATCCAGCTGCCTTGCCAAGGATGTCTGTGAACATGTAGGGGTTGCCAAGCTAATCCTAATAGGGGAAGCATCTGCTTCCCAGCTATGTGACATATGTGGACAGATCACATGCCTGCAGAAGGCCAGATAATGTGACCCTGCTCTTCTGGTGGGGAAGCTGAGCTGGGAGGCTGCAAGCAGCTTCCGGGGAAACCCCGTAAACCCCCATAGTTCTCCGGGTGTCAGTGCAGCTTGACCCTTGTTTATCCGGCGAGTTTGGAGAGGCAAGCCAATGTGGCGCTCTTTGCTGTGTATTTTTGCCATGCCCACTTTTGCCTCGCTCTCTTTAAGACACCAAATGTACCCGAACACACAAAGCCACAGCGGGTAACTCGCAGGCTCTGGCAAGTGGCACAGGAAACCACACAGCTGGTGGCTACTGAAGATCACTGGCTGAGTCAGCTTGGAAGAGGCCATAAGGACTGATCTGGGGGGGGGCATTTCCTCTGGCTTAGAGATAGCTACCTTCTTGCTGTGTGCCCATGTGCCTCTGAGACTTTGTGTGTGGTATATCCAGATTACCTCTTAAAAGGACCCCAGGGGCTGGGGCACTTGTCTAGCATGCATGAAGCCCTGGATTCAACCCCTAACACTATATAATCCAGGTGTGATGGCACACATCTGTATTCCTAACACTTGGAATGTAGAGGCAGAAGTTCAAGGTCACTCTCACCTACATAGCTAGTTTGATACCAGCCTGGGCTATTTGAGACTGTGTTTCAAAAACACTTTAAAGGCATCAATTATGGGTTAGAGCTCATTCCAATAAATTTGATGATCACTATTAATATAATCATTTAAGTACCTATACACAAATATATCCACATTCTGAGGTACTGCAGACTGGGGTCTTGGAGAACAAGTCTGAGAGAGGACACCTCTCAGTCCCTCATATGCAGGGTGCTTCGTAACAGTTCAGCCCCTTGGTTTCACAGCATAGTGGATGGGGAAGATGAGAGAAGCTGATTTTTGTCTCCGGGCTCAGCCACTGACTCACTGCGAATCCTTGGGCAACCCCTTCTATTCTGAGCAGCTCGGCTGAGAGTGTTTCCAAGCCCACTCTCCACGCCCACACCCACACCTCTCTAATGATTCGGTCCACATTGTTCTTGTCCGCCAGTTTCCGTATCTGCCTGTGAACTGAGAGCGACAGGCAGGTCCCAGCCTCCCACTCCACCGGCACCTCGTGATGATCGTCATCCGCTTCTGTCACCGCTTGCGAGGCTCTGTTTGGAAACGACGAAGTGGGGTTTTCAAGCCGGACAAGTGTTTAGACATGACTGACTCCGAGTTTTGTCAATGTTATTAACACCTAAGATGCCATCTCTCTCTCTCTAAAACACTTTCCTCGTCACTGCACCAGGCTTGTTTTTGTACACATGGGGAAGATAATAGAATTTAGTCCTAACTGCAAGCGGACTGTTGACTATGATATTATTATAGCAGGCCATCCCCTTCCTGAGACTGAGCTGGCTAGGTAAGGGAGGCAGGAGGTTCCCACCCTGGAACCGGCCATGCTCGCTTCCCTAGCAATGCGTCTGGGACCCTTTCTTCTCCCATGAGGGTATGGGTGGGTGTACCAACACTGTACCACCATCGTGATTCCTTTTCCATCTGTACCCTGGTCTCAGAAGCTATTCATAGCCTTTCCTTGATCAAAAGAATTTTAATCACACATGTAAGTATATAAACCCAACTCTTGCCATCTCTTGGTTGTGCTTTCTGGAACTGACTTTATCCTTGGGCCGGCAGCAAGATGATCACATAAAATATGATACGGAAAAGGTAACTGCACCAGCAGAGATGCAGGGGTATCCTTTCTTTTGTCATCCCTAGAGACAAAGACAACATCCCCAGATGTAAATCCCACAGACTCACCTCATATATCTCTGGCCAATTCTGGGTCACAAACCCATACCACACTTTGGTCAGAAAAATAGAATGACCATCTATAGTATAGAAGGAATTATCCCCCAAAACTTAAGGTGACGGCATCCATGTCCTGACTATTTGAGGGGGTCTGCTGGGCCTCAGCAAGGTGATTCTTGCTCAGAGTCTCATGGGAAGCTGAACTTGAGCTGTGGATGTTATTTCAAAGACTTCCTTGTTCATTTGCCTGGCCCTTGGGGTCCCCTGACAGGCAGGAGTTGAGGTTGTTGGGTGGAGCACCTGTGTACAGACAGGATTCCCTCACGGTCCAACAGCTGGGAGCTAAGAAAGAGTATCCCAGGAGTCATGTTGCTTGCTTTGGAGAAGCCTCAGAAGTGACCCAAGCCATACTTATTGTCATCTTCAAATCATCCAGGTTGAAGTGCAGGAACATAGATCCTGCTACTTAAAAGTCAAGAAGCCAACCTTCCACTGTAGGAGGAGCATTGGCACCCACTGTAGGGACCACCTTGGAAATAGAAGACATCACTTCATGACTGACTTTGCCCATGTTCTCCCAGCCCCAAGCTCCAGATGCTATTCTAGGGGTGAGAGCTGTGTCTCTAACAAACTTCCAGATTATAACAAGGTCATTGCATACTCTAGGCTCCAAGGATGGGGTTCTCGATCCCCTGAATATATTTTTTTAATTTCCTCGGAGAGTTCTGACCTCAGGACTAAGGATCCGATGGAATTTGCCATCAGAGATGGGGATAAAGTCACCGTCTCACTTCTCCTCATGAGGATTACTGGCTTCTTACGAAACGCAGGAAAGAAAGGATTAGAGAGTGGTAAGTAGGCCACAAAGGAGGCCGAAGGTCCCAGTAGCATCCTTGCTCCTCCCCAACCTTCAGTGGCCTCCCTCTCTCAGACTGTGCGCCTATGGGCAAGGTGCCATGTTCGTTGGCTTGAGCCCAGCACTTTGACTCCAGAGCCATCCCTCAAGCTGGCATCCATTAGGAAATAACAACAGCTTGCTCTTGAGAATCAGGATGGCGAGTGCTAAGCATTCCAGAGCCAAACTGCTCTTCTTCCTGTGGTCAGGGCCAAGAATGGACACCCAGTCCTGAGGAAGGCCAGCGGATCTTCAAAGGTGACCTTGTGGTCTCAGAACTTCAGCCAGTCTTCACTGCTGGCTTTTCAATATTCCTTTTGCAAGCTCTCGTCGTTCATTAACCAGGCTTGATGTCTTTGAAGCCATAAAGAGACCGTGTATTACCGTGTTCTCAGCAAACACGACTTCAGTCAAAATTGATTTTAAATCCACCTACACTCATATACCTCCCACCCTGTTCTAGATTCAGTGCAACCTGTGTGAGAACACTCTATAATCTATTATTTTCAAAACTCAAACACAAGGGCTGGAGAGATGGATGGTTCAGTGGTTAAGAGCAATTGCTGCTCTTGCAGAGAGCCTGGGTTTGGTACCCAGCACCCATGTGGTGGCTCACACTGGTCTATAACTCAAGTTCCAGAAGATCCAATGCCTTCCGCTGGTCTCCATGGGCACTGCACACATGTGGTGCCCTAGACATACAGACAAAACACTCATTTGTACATATAAAATAAAAATAAATAAATCTTTATTTAAAAATCCCAACAGAGCAAGAATTGTAAAAATCTCCTCAGATTAAGTTGTCTTTTATTAAGAAAATGGTAGAGTCTAAATTAAGTCTGCCCTATGAGAGATTCCAAGTGAGTATCACTGATGAAATCCACAGGAAGTCTCAATGCCCCGAAAGTCAAGGTCAGCTCTCAGGCTTGGTGCTCACTCAGAAAAGAACTCCCTTCTGTGAGCTCAAATACAAGCTCTTGTGAATGTCAGTTTTGACACCATGATGTCAGCTTTGGCTCCCACAGGAGGGCATCCTTAGACAGTATCACCGGCACGTATTTACAGCCTTCATCAAAGTGCACAATTCCCAATAAGTTTCTGTAAACGTGATCACATTTACCCCTTCGCACTACAAACGGGAGGATCAGGAGACATGAAGGAGTCTCTACACAGATTTAGAAACTTGGTGGCTGGGGAAACAGCTCGGTTAAGTGCGTGTCAATCAAGCGTGAGGACCCGAGTTTGACTCCCAGAACCCACATAGTGGCACATACCTGTAATCCCAGACTAGGAGACAGAGGTAGACGGATCCCTGGGGCTTGCTAGTCAGTCAAACATTCTAGCTGGTGAGCCCAGGCTCGCTCAGAAATCCTGTCTCAAGAAAGTACAGTGGCGTCTGATTAAAGAAAACACAGGACAGTGAGACCTCTGATCTCCACAGGTGAATACACACACATGAGCATGCACACACATGAGCATGCATGCTCACACACACACTTGTGTGCTCACACTCTCACATGTGCACACACACAGAGACTTACTCAGGGTTGGCAATAATTTCAATGCTCTACAAGTTTTATGTCACTCCCAAGAATTTGGCATCTGCAATTCTAAATACTCAGCTTGGCAAATGTACCCTTTCCATGATCAGAGAGGGAGGGAAAGGCCTCACTCAGTAGGAAAGAACGGTGACACACTGTTCCCTAAGAACCTCCCAAGGCCGGCTGCCATCTCTACTCATGACATCACCCCACACTGAAAAGGCTGCAGAACAATTCGGGATCTTCCGGGCTGAAGTCACTCAGGGGTGGAGGCTTGCTTGCTCTCGCTCACCGACAGCTGGAAAGGAAAACTTGTGACCCGTGGTCAGGCCAGGGTGTCAGCATATCCTCCTCTGGACAGGAGGGAGGAATATTTCCATTCCTTCAAGAAAGCACTTTTGAAAGCTCCATGGACTGTGGGGGTAAAAAAGTGTGGTGATAACGAGCTTGGCCTGTCCACTCTAAGATGTGAGAAGGGTCATCGTGGTTCATTCAGTCAAATTCAGAGCCGGATCTCTGTTCAGCTACAAATTCAGAGCCGAATCTCTGTTCAGCTAGGAGATGGGGAATTCCTGAAGGGTGCCCAGGAATCCCATAGGGAGAGACAGCAACAACTGCTTGGTAGCTGGACACCCAGTCATCAGAATGTAGGTGTCAGGGACTACACGGAGATAGGATGTCAATGCCTGGTGGCCCAAGTCCACAGAAACATCACAGTCATCCCTCCTAGCCCCTTCAAGTCTCTCTCACCCTCATTTCCTTCCTATGGGGATGATCCTATGGTCTAGCTTCTCTCCTTGACCTATCCAGGAATGTCTCCCTGCCTGCTCCCTTGAGAGGATGTTTCATGTTCTTCTGGATGGATGGAGTCTGGTTTGGGGCATACCTGTAAACCCAGTAGTGGGGAGGCCAAGGCAGGATTGGGACTGCGAGACCAGCCCAGAATACACAAGTTCTAGGCCAACCTGGTCTGCATGATGAGATCCCAACTCAATAAATGTGCAGCCCAGTCATGAACTCTCTCCAACACTGGAAAGAAAAAGAGATGAGTTTTTAAAAACTAATTTTGTAGAGTTTCCAGTAGTTTGACCCCCGTTTTCATAATCATTAAATTAGCTAATACATTATTTTAGTTGTTGCTACCATTTGCTCATCAGCTTCTATAGGCAATTTCTATCTCCTTCCTTTTACTTCTTTACTCCCACTGCCAGTACGGAATCTGAGCGTGCCCGCCCCCCCCAGAACACAGTATACACCCATCAGTGATCCACACAAGACCTGGCTCTCAGTGTTTCATTCATTCTTTCCCAGCCAGTGTCCAAGAGTACATGCAAATGTGTTTAATATGCCCGGTCGCGTTACATGCTCTTTAAGGCGGGCACTATGGTTTCTTTGCGTGTAGACCTTCATTTCTGCAAGCCATGCTTATGCTATTTATTACACGTATGCTCTTCATCCAGTAGTGCTTTGATACCGTTTGCCCTGTTCACTATGGTTCACTATCAGATACTCCATCAAGTACACATCACTGCCTTGGACCCAAGTCCTAGTTAAAAAAAAATCTCAGCGACAGATGCCAAGATGGTGAAATCCAGAGGCCAGGATCTGACATCAATGCCATTGTCAGCATCCGGCTGGGTCCAGGTCCACCTTGAAGAAAGTACTGGCTAAGTCACAGCCTACGTCTCTCCTTGCAGACCCGATGATCAATCACATCTTTGAGCAAGACCACGGAGTACTACGTGTACTTTATGTAACCAGACAGCCTTCTTGCCTTCAGAATGGAGGCTTGGGAGAAAGGTTCTTATTTTGTTTGTCTATTGTTTACACTTGGAATTAAATTTAGGGCCTTGTGCATGATACACAAATCTATCCCATGGAGTTACATACACATCCAGGCTCTCCAGTTTCTAATCCCACATAAGGGCTTGAGCATCCCACTGCCCACCTACCCCAGCCAAACGGAAGACTCCGTTAACCTCTGGAACACTTGACACCTTGACCTGAAAATTCTCCATACGTATAGCAGACTGTTCAGCAATGTCTCAACCCACCATGTGCCAATAATATATCCATCTTCCGTTGTGGCAGCCCAACCTCCAAATGTTGCCAGCTATCCAAGGGCAGTGCTCCCAGTTGGGAAGCACCTGGCCTTGCCTAGAATGTTCTCTGTGCCAATCCAATAGGCTGCATTCCGTACCTGCAGCAATCCCATGACAAGAGCATCGTTCTCTCTAACGTATAGTGGAAGACACAGAGGGAAACTAAGGGATTGGCATGATCTAGAAGTAGTTGGCACCTCCATCCTTCACAGAGCTCAGAGATCACCATAAAAGACCTGTGACCCTATCTGGACATCTGAGCTAATGGGCATGTCAGCCCTGTCACTTGGGTGCAGGAAAAGAAGATAGCAGGGGTAAGATGGTAAGGGACAGCATCAAGGAGAATGTCCTTTAGTTGGCCCTCGGAGGCTAAGAACTGAAGGCTGGATTGATGTGACACCAAAGCCTTCTCGGTTATTTAAAATAATGTGTTTGTGACTGAGTCTTGGGTCTCCCCCATTACCAGAACCCACTTCTTCTTGTCACTGGGTTCATCCTCTTTATCTTCTGTCTGTCTCCACGCAGGGTATCCCACAGTTTGGAGTTTTGTGACTAGCTCCCCAGGCTGTTGGTGATTCGGTTTTTCTGTTTCTTCTCCTGTGCACTGCCAGGTGAATCTAGACACTTACTTGGACTCGGATCCTGGTACTGATGCTTTTCCATGGGGCCTATGACATAGACCCAGGATAGCGTGGCCATTGACAAGCATAGCCCAGTTTCAATCCACAGTAGCTTTAAAATGGTGATGCTCCAATGCCATTCTGTCTTTGTTTATGAGGTGAAATGCTGCTGTCTGAGGTTCTCCTATCTAAACTCTGGCGTCTCTATCTCGGTCCCCACCCTATTCTGTACCCACATGTGTGGTCCCCAGTAGAAGAGGCATTTGAACTGTTTCCAGCAATGTCTAGTAGTGACATTTTGCCAGCCCTCCCTCTGAAGCCATTCTTCCACCTTGCCTTTAATTCATGAATATTCATGCTGTTCTTTCTGGACCTGTGCTCCTGGGACGTTAAACAACCACTTCCTGAGTTCTCCCAAAATCTGCTCCGGTGGAATGCCTGCAGAATAGTTGATCTTTTGCCAGGATAGAAGAGGCCTAGAGTAAGGCTAGAAGGCCATTAAGAGGAGACTGGAGGTGGGTCAAGTTCCCATCCCATCACAGCGTGACAGCTAACCCTGGCCTCAGTGCCACTATCACAGGGAGACGAGCCTTTGTTGGAGCCACCGCAGCCAGTGAGTCACCAGCTTCCCAGCTCCAAACCCTACAGGGAAAATGCAAATGGATTCTGGTGACTGGGAACTAAAGCCACTTCTGTGTGGGAGACGATGTTATAATACCCGGCTGTCGCCAAATTATCACTGTTAAACAAACGCGCAAAAATAGCAGCCGTAATTATCCCCGTACAGTAGCTCAATCTGCAGCTTTCTGTGCGTTTTTGTTCACCCCCTAAATACAGGGCTGTCGCCATTCCTTCTCCTTTGGGAGCTTCCTTCTTTCCAAGGCAAACTCCCAGAAACCCTGTCTCCTAGGGAAACATGAAGGGGGATAATACAATGTCTTCAACATCTACTAAATGCAGATAGAACTTGATTTAACCCTTGTGAACAGAGTCCAAGAGAAACTGTCTGACTCAGTCCCTCAGCTGAGAGCCTGGGTTTGACTGACCTTTGCCCTTTGCCCTTTGTCTTTAGTGTTCTACACACTCTTCTGACCAACACCCCTCAACTTCTTCCGTAGAAAATGTTATCTGATCAAAGCATAGCCTGGCGTCGCTTCTCTGACATGCTCAGGGACAGAAATGCTGGGATCTCAGATTTAATTTTAGATTTTGGAATATCCACGTGTACGTACCAAGGTACCTCGGACATGAGATCCAAATCTAAACAGAAAATCCATTTATGTGTTAAATATAACCTTACACCCTAGCTGGAAGAGAGTCTCATCGGAATTTGAGGTTCTCATATTTTTCCACTAACTTCAGCTCACACCTTCAGCCCAGACCTCACGAGGGTGTTCTTCTGTTCCTTGCGCCATGCCTGGCAGGCAGTCATACCATAGTCCTCTGAAAGACCCCACCTTCCAGCCAGTAAGGTGGCTCAGAAGATTTAAAAAAACATCTGCCACCACCCGAAGGCCCACGCGGTAGAAGGAGAGACCCCACTCCCCCAAGCTGTCCTCAACAACCACACGTACACTTGGCACACAACCCTCACTCCCCGACCCCGCCACACACAATTAATTAGTTAAAATATTGTTTTTAAAGACTCCACACTCACACGGCCCAGCTTCCTCAGCAGCCTGGCTTCCTGGGCTATGAAGAAGTGTGAACAGTTTTTCTCAAGACTGTCACCTATACAGAACCCCCAAGGCCTTAGACATTTGCAGCAATGTTTTCGCACGACAAGGGAGCATCAGCAGAAAACACCGTGGGTCACACGCGAGGGCCTTGGTCCCATGTAGAACATCATTGGAAGTTTGCTAGCATCATACAGATGGCACCTGGATCATTTTATTACCCTTTGCAGTAATTAAAAAAAAAAAATAAAACCTGTGTTTGACTGGGCACTACCACAAAAGGTCAGATCTGGTTTTTTTTTTTTTTTTTTTATCGTGTTCAAAAGCGTCACTATTTGGAACACTTCAGCTCTGGGGATTTTCAGGTTACTGGTCCTTAACCTGTACCTGCCTGTGACACCGCCATGACTCTCCCAGGGACCTCTCTGCCTCCTGCTCATCCTGGCCTGTCGTCCTGGGCCTGCATGGGGATGGGGGGAGGGGGCACAGACATCTGAAGGAGAATGGGACAGATGGGGTGCCAGGGACAGGGGCATCAAGCAGAGTCTGGCTTCCTGGCAGGTGGAACCGGAGATCCAGGCCAGGAGATGGGGGAGGGGTCAAGAAGAGGTAACTTCAGTAACGGGTCCAATTGTCACGCCCTAGGCAGGCAGAGTCCTATACTTACAGCCGGCTTCTCCCTCTGCCTCAGCTGGCCAGCCATCTCTCTGAGCCTCCATCTTCCCATGATGCCTCTGTATTAGATACTGCAAATGTAGCTGATTACTCGGTAGATATACATCAAAAGTGACCATTAGTCCATTGGGCATGTAGCCACTAAAGAGGGCCTTCCCATGCCCCTGCTCTCAGCTGGAGCCAGGGGGGAAGACAACAGCCAAGCTCACTTATGGCCCTTTGCCTCCTAGATGTTCACAGTTAAGCAGAGAAGCCATGGTGATGACACGGATAGCTACCATCACCCTTTGGTGGACACCGTGAGCACCACCGGGAAATCCCCTCAGTGAGGGTTTTGGGACCCCAACTTCCAGATGATTGCTGAGAGAGCTGTCAGTAGTAAATAACCTTCAGTCAGCAGCTCCTTCCTTTGGGAACCTCAGTTCTCCCTGGGCAGCCTACATCTGATTATATACCATTAACACGTTGCCCACAACATCAGAGCAACTCACAGCGACACCAAGGGGGCATCAGCCTATAGCGCCCCCTAGGGATTGAGTCTGTATCATAGGTAGGTAGGCTGCTCTCCAGTTCCTTCCCACTGTCCCATTTCCAAGTGTTGAGCTCCAGGACACTGTCCCAAGACCTGTCCGCTTGACACTTTGTTCTCGTCACTTGCTTCTCAAGAAATCCCACCCGCAATACATCATCACTACAACTGTGGGCCTGCTCGTGAGATCAGCAGGCTTGCTTGCAGAGCTGGTTGCAATTGCTGGCAGCCACAGGAATGGACCACAGAGAGGATCAGTCATTTCTGTGTCCCCAAGTCCTCCTCACTGTCTTCTGGTCATAGAGATGACAAGGGACAACAGACAGGGCTGATGATGGCCCTCACAAGGGCTGCGTGGTTGGGTTGGGCAGGTAGGCGCGATGCCAGGCACTAGACAGGCCCCCTTTGGTTTATGACTAACCTGACCGTGTACACTGTCGTCTTTGGTCTCACAGGACTAATTGAGTGACCTATCCAAGGTCACACAGCTAAAAAGTGCTAGATTATGGATATGTGACCAGTTCGATTTTGCCTTGGGGACTCTGGGTATCCTGGGGTATCCCTAAGGGGGCCCTAGAAAAGTGAAGGCAGAGAGAGGGAGGTGAAAGCAGCTGAGTGGGTGGTGCTCCCCTTCAATGCCCACAGCCCAAGCCCTACAGATTCCACATGGCAGGCGATGCTCCCCGGGGCCTGGGTCCCCAACATCCCATTGACCTTTTCATCAGGGAGGGCTCAGGTCAGATTCCTCCAATACCCGATATTCTTGTTCTGTCTCGAGTCGCTCCGGGCTCCTGATTTTGCCCTGTGTTTAAGAATAGACTCGCTTTGTAGGCTGGGTGTGTCGCTCAGTGGTACAGCTCTTGCCTGGCGTACTCGAGGCCCTGGCTTTTTCATCTCCGGTGCTGCAAAATGGACAAACCCTAACTTGCAACTTCCCATCTCCAATGCCCTCTGATGGTTACTTCTTTTTCAAATTAATTACTTGCACTTTCTGCAGGTGCTGTGAGACAATTAGAAACAATTCATCCTCCTGGTCAAGTGCTCTATAGAACCTCTCTCTCTCTCTCTCTTTCTCTCTCTCTCTCTCTCTCTCTCTCTCGTGTTACACACATGTGTGCATATGTGAGCTGTTCTCAGTGGTTTGTGTCAGGTGTCCCACTCTATCCCTCTCTACCTTATATTTTGTCACAGTCTCTTTGAACCTGCCTCACCATTTCGGCTAGACGAGTTGCCCACACAGCCCCTGGGGATCCTCCCATCTCTGTATCTCCCCCAGAACTGGTGTAGCAGATGCTCATGTGCTGTGCTTTGTTTTTATGTGAGAGCTAAGGATATGAGCTCAGGTCTCCACGCTTGTTCAACAAAAGACTTTACCCACTGAGCCATCTTTGCAGTCGGCGGTGTGGTTTCAGAATTGATCCCAAACCCCAGCACCCAATGCTGGGGGCTGTGACTTTTCCGTGATGTGGGCATTCTGTGTTCATTCATTTTGTTTGTTAAGAACTGGCATAGGTCAGTCATGGTGGTGCGCACTTTTAGTTCTAGCACTTGGGAGGCAGGGGCAGAGGCAGAGGCAGGTGGATCTACTTGAATTTACAACCAACCTGGTCTGCAAAGCAAGTTCCAGGACAGCCAGGGCTACACAGAGAAAGCCTGTCTTGAAAAACAAAACAAGAGAGAGAGAGAGAGAGAGAGAGAGAGAGAGAGAGAGAGAGAGAGAGAGAGAGAG